>NC_030853.1:6933632-6956598 GCF_000208745.1 Theobroma cacao | reverse complement strand
CGCATAACCCGGTGATGACCCAGCCATGTGCGAGTAGGGAGTGCGCATGAGCTGGTGATGATGATGATGAGCTGGTGATGATGATGATGGGTTGGTGAGATGATGATGATGGGTATATACGTATATATATATATATACATATGTAAATATGTGTGATATAACAAATTGATGGACAATGATTTAAGAATCCACTAAGAACTGGTGAAATTCACAAGCTTTCACTAAGCTTTACAATGGCTTTTACCAAGCTCAGCCAAACCTTTTACACTAGTTTTTCACGGGCTAAACTAAAACCCAATACCTAACTTTTAAAGGCTAAGTTAGAACCTTAACAGATTCAAGCAAACCTAGCTTGAAATAACCACTTAGAGTGACTCTCTCACTCTAAGAATACAATAAGAGAAGTAAAAGAAAGTACCTATGATCACAAGTTGATCTAAATGGTACAAGGTTAAGTGCAGAGTACAAATACAAAGGAGAGGCATTTAAGTGCAGTGAGGTGAAGAGAAAATTTTCTGGTTTATCAACTCTTAATGACTTAAATCTCTTCCAAAACTTGCAAGAAGAAGTTTATAACTATTGAAAAACTCTTTTATACCTGGAGAAACATCTTTGATGGGAGTTTGACAGTTTTATAGCCGTTGGAGACAGTTGGGAGTCGGTTCTAGCCGTTACTCTATTTTTTAGTGCAGATTTCAAACTTGCAGGTAGAATGCTCTTAGTCGACTAGCCGATATCTTAGTCGACTAACTTGTTTCTGTTTTCTGCTCCTTGTATCTGGCAGTTCTGGCAGTGTGCACTTAGTCGACTAACCCATTTTTTGGTTGACTAAGTTGGTTCTGTCTTGAAGTCCAAATTTTGGCAGTAGCTTCTTAGTCGATTAACCCTTATTTTGGTCGACTAAATTGGTTTTGTTTCTCAATATTCTTCAGCCCGCCATTTCTCCAATTTAAATTTTAGTCAACCAACATTCTTCATTATTTAACTAAAGACCTTTCTTTTCATTGATCAACCGTTTCTTCTTCATTTTCATGGTTTTGATATACACATATGAAATGTTGATTTATTATTTTCATATGACTTTTTGCCTTGCACACTTAGGTAGAAATGTTAGACACAAATGAAATGGGAATATTTTATTATCATAAAAAACTTAATGGAGCCAACAATCTCCCACTTTTTTATGATGACAAAACATTCCTTGATTAACAGCACAGTGCCCTTTAATTCCTTTCAATTTCTACAGAAAATGAGGATTGCTCCCCCTAAGTGAGTGCTCCCCCTTCGTGTGTGCATATTTTGCTTATTCATTCCAGTAGATTTTATTCATGTTGTGTAGAGATTAATACTATACATCCAGAGTATATATGTGCAATAATTTAAGGTGATTTACAACCAATGGATGTTGATAGATTTCCATCAAAACTTTACTGTGTCTGTCAACAGCTATCTGATTTTGTCTATGTCATTCATTATTCAACTGATATACTATACACAACATCTATATCCATCCATTATCATAATTTATAATGAAGATCAGTACACAAATCCTAACATTAATGCAGTAACAGACTTTTATCAACAGTAGTTAAAATGTTATAAACCTTAAGATATCAGCACGTATTCAATTGTCAGTAGTAAAATACCATGAACATATTAGCAAAATACCATACATATATCATCATCCAATTTCCCAAAAAAGATATAAACAACAAGATCAAAGTTAAGTGTTCAATTGCCATCATGGCACAAATAACAGAAAAATAGAAAATATTCCTAAATTACCCCTGGTTCATTTTTGCTTCCATTCATTTCCAAAATTCCTGGTTCCTCCACCCTAACATTTCTTTCATTTAATTTCTTGGTTCCTTCTCCCCCTAAGGTTTTGTTGGTCTTCTCCCTCTTTTTGTCATCATTAAGTTCTAAGCATCTGCCGAGGAGGATGAGGGAGATGACTCATCATCAGTGTAGTATTTAACATTTAAGGGTTGAGGAGAGGATTCTGGAGGTAATTCTTGGGTAAAGGGATCAAGCAATGGTGAGTCAGATACTTTTAATGGTTCTTGAGGAGAAGAAGCAAATGCTGGCTTGGACTTTTTTGCCAATCTGGTGGAGTTCCTTCTCTTGAGAAATGTTGTTTTTGTTGCCATTGTTTTATTTCCTTTGGTGAGTGGTTTTGTCTTTGGTTGTTGTGCTGCAGTAGCTTTCCCTTTTCCAGATTTTGCCTTCATTCTAGGGGCTGGTGCAGATGCTGTTTACTGAGCACCTCCCTTAACTGCTTCTTTCTCAGCTTGTTCCTCCCGAACCATTTGATGGAACAATCCCATGATTGAAACCTCTTCAAAATGTGGAGGAGATGGTTGAGGTTCTGGTTGAAGCTGGGGTTTAGTGGGGGTGCTTTCTTGATCAGATTCAACCTTATCCTATAGCTCAAGAGAGAGTGATTTTCTTGGCTGTTCCTTTTCTGGCTCATGATCTTTAGCTTGAACACCATAACTTGCTTCATGAGGAGCAGACCCTTCTGCTTGACAAGATGAATCCTCAACACCTTGCTGTGTTGAAGCAACACTTGGTGTTTCAAAGGAATCTGCAGCAAGTTCTAATGGCTTTTCTTTCCCCTTCAACTCATTTTTCAGTGCAGCAACTTTCTCTTCAATCCTCTGTAATCTAGCTCCTTGATTAGTGAGCTTTCCATCTATCCTCATCAATAGATTTAAGATCATTTCACTGGAAAATTGTGAGGATGCTGCCTCTGATTGAGCTGAGAGTGAAGGTTTTCCTCTAAGAGTTACTTTGGGAGTTTTAACATATTTTTCTCCTTCAAGTTTGTATCCCATCATAGATAAACTCCCGAGGTAGATAGATTGATCTCCACTCTTTACTTGATCCATTGCATATCTTGAACTCTAAATCTCCTTTTTCTGGACTAATACAGTAATGATATTCCCATATGGTAGATTAATCTTTTACAATTTACAGGCTCTTTTCATTCTCTTAATCGTAAATCTTCCTAGGTTCAGTGGACTTTTATTGAAGGCATGTTCCATTAGCAAAAGGTCCTGCAGACTAATATAACTAAAGCTTCCCCCTCTTCCATGAACATTAGCAGCAATGAAATAATGGAATATTTGAATTTGTGGACTAATGATCAAACCAGCATTACTTTTAAAAGAATATTTTTCTTTCTTTCCAGTAATCACTTCCCACAAGGATGAAGGATCATAGTTTTCTGGGAATTCAAACTCACCCTCTTCACATTCAATGTTAAGTAAACTGCCCAAATCAGTAGCAGTCACAGTAAATTCTTTCCCATTTAAAAATACATTCAGGCCATTCTCAAGATAATCATCCAGCTCCTCCAATTCATCCTTCTCAATTGCTATACTAGAATAAAATTCTTTAACCAAACTTGCACTATAAGCTCGATTCTTAAAAGTACTGAAATATTTCAGTTTCATCTCCTCAAAATAGTTTGATAAAACTGCTTTAAATTCAGGCACTTCATTAAAACTATTCCAGTCGATAAATTTCCCACAAGTGATTGGTGCATTTTCAATTTTCTGGAACTATCCTCATGACTTTTGTTTCTAAATTTGGAGGACAGAGATTTACTTTTCTCTTATGTCTTTCCCTTTTGTTTCTTCTTCTCTGTTTTCTGTTCTTTTTTCGTTTGCGATTTTCCAAATTTTCCACTCTTTGATGCAAACTCGATTTTTTATTTCTTCTTCAACATTTCTGCTTTTGACCCTTCTACCAGTGGCCTTTTTCCTTTCTTGTTTTCAATGATTTCCCTACTCTAAGAGGTCTTTGCCATTTCGATTCTGAAGATTTTTTACAAGGGCTTGATGGTTTTGGTTTTGTGTTAGTCGGTTTCAGATGTGAGAATATAGGGAGAATGGGTTTCAGTTTCAGATGACCAAGTTTCAGGGGAGAGAAAATGTAGAAAAATAAGTTGTCAGTAGTATTAATTTCCCTTAGAAAACCGTCTGCCTCCCTCTTAAAAAATTACCTCACTTCATTTGCTTAAAAAAATTTTTTAAAATTCCCTCTAAATTTTGGTTACTCTCCTAGGCAGTTTTTTTTCTTCTTTTCTTTATTGCCCGGTACACATTATTTTATTCTTTTCTTCATTTATTTGACTGAGTCTTATTATTTAAGACTAACAGAGCACTTTTAGTTGACTAAGATTCACCTTAGTCAACTAAATGCATTCTGTTTTATGTGCATAAGTCAAGATTTTTCTCACAATTCCTGAAGACTAATCATACCTAAATTTCTTCTAATTTCACAGAATCTATCTTCATTTAAGTGTTTTGTAAAAAGATCTTCTAATTGATGCAAAGCATTCACAAATTCAATCTTGATATCACTTTTTACTACATGGTCTTTAACAAAATGGTGCCTAATCTCAATGTGCTTTGTCCTAGAATGCTGCACAGGATTTTAGATATATTGATTGCACTTATGTTATCACAGAAGATTGGTACATTATGAACTTTATTTCCAAAATCTCTTAGTTGTTGCTTGATCCACAAAATCTGAGCATAACAACTACCTAGAGAAATATACTCTGCTTCAGCTGTTGAAAGTGCTACAGAGTTTTGTTTCTTACTTTACCAGGATACTAGTGTACTTCTAAGAAATTGGCATGTTCCACTAGTACTTTTTCTATCAGTTTTGCTTCCTGCAAAGTCAGCAACCGAATAGCCTACAAGATCAAATCATGATTCTCTAGAATACCATAATCATAAAGTTTGAGTTTCTAAAAGGTATTTAAAAATTCTCTTAACAGCTGTTAGGTGTGATTCTTAGGCTATGACTAAAATCTAGCACACAAACACACACTAAATTGAATATCTAGTCTACTTGCTGTTAAGTAGAGTAGTGAACCGATCATACCTCATAGAGCTTTTGATCTACATTCTTTCCTTTTTTATCTTGATTAAGTCTGGTGGATGGACTCATTGGTGTGGAAATAGGTTTCAGCGTCAGCATATCAAATTTTTTTAGCATATCTTGAGTGTATCTTTCTTGGTTGATGAAGATTTCTTCCTCACCTTGCTTAATTTGAAAAGCAAGAAAGTACTTCAACTCTCCCATCATGCTCATTTCAAATTCACCCTGCATTTCTTTAGCAAAGTTCTTGCATAAAGCCTCATTAGTTGCACCAAATACAATATCATCCACATATATTTGTACAATAATTAAATCATTTAAGTATCTTTTAATAAACAATGTAGTATCAATGCTACCTCTAACATAACCTTTTTCAACCAGAAATTTTGAAAGCCTCTCATACCAAGTTCTAGAAGCTTGTTTCAATCCATACAAGGCTTTGTGAAGTTTGAAAACATGATCTAATTTTTCAAAATCTTCAATACCTAGTGGCTGTTCAACATACATTTCCTCTTGATTGAATCCATTTAGAATGCACTCTTTATATCCATTTGGTACAATTTAAAATTCATGAAGCATGCAAAAGCAAGCAACAACCTTATGGCTTCAAACCTAACAATGGGTGTAAAGGTTTCATCATAGTCTATTCTTTCCTCTTGGTTGTATCCTTGGGCTACTAACCTAGCTTTATTTCTAACTACATTTCCTTTCTCATCTACCTTATTTCTAAACACCCATTTTGTGCCAACAATAGGGTGATTAAAAGGTCTAGGTACTAGTGACCATACATGATTTCTTTTGAATTGGTCAAGTTCCTCTTGCATGGCCATTATCCAACTTTCCTCATTTTCAGCTTCTTCAAAGTTTTTAGGTTCAATTTGTGATATGAAGGCTGAAAACTCACAAGTCTCTCTTGTTGCTCTCCTAGTTCTAACTCCTTAAGAAATGTCACCTATGATTTGATTTTGTGGATGGTCTCTTACAAATCTCCAACTCCTTGAAAGGTAATTGTGTTGATTTTCTGTTCATTGCAAATTTTCCAAAGGTGGAGTTTCATTTTCTCTTCTAGGTGATCTTTCTTCATTATTCTTATTATTCTCTAAGCTCATTTCTTCGATTTGTTTTTCTAGTATTTCTACATCATCATCATCAACATGAATTTCCTTTTGTAAAGCATTGGACTCATCAAAACTACATGGATCGATTCTTTAACATTTAGAGTCCTTTTGTTAAAAACTTTATAAGCTTTGGAGTTTAATGCATATTCTAAAAATATTGCTTCATCACTCTTTGCATCAAACTTTCCTAAGGGCTGTTTTCCATTGTTCAATACAAAACATTTACAACCAAAACTCCTAAGGTGAGAAATATTTGGTTTCCTACTATCGTAAAGTTCATATGGTGTCCTAGATATCATGGGTCTTATTGAGACTCTATGAAGTATATAAGCTACTGTGTTCACTGCCTCAGCCCAAAAATATTTTGGTAGGTTATTCTCATATAGCATAGTCTTAGCCATTTCCTTTTAGGTTCGATTTTTCCTCTCTACAACTCCATTTTGCTGGGGTGTTCTAGGTGTAAAGAAATTGTGATCTAACCTCTTTTCATTGCAAAATTTCTCAAATTCATCACTTTCAAATTCTCCTCCATGATCACTCCTTATACTAACTATGGCTAGTCCTTTTTCATTCTCTACTTTCCTACAATGACTTATGAGCAAGAAAATAAACCCAAGTATACCTAGAATAGTCATCACCTATTACAAAGCCATAAGATTTTCCTCCTAAACCAGTTGTGCTTATTGGACCAAATAGATCAATGTGTAACAATTCAAGAGGTTCAGATGTTGATACAACTTTCTTAACTTTAAAGGATGTTCTAACTTGTTTTCCTAGTTGGCAAGCATCACATATTTTCTCATTTTCAAATTTTAAATCTGGCAGCCCAACAACTAAGTTCTTTCTAATCAATTTTGACATAGTATGCAAGCTTACATGTCCTAATCTCCAATGTCATAACTAGCTGTCATTTTTAGCATTTGCAACAAGACATATTTCATTATTTATTTCAAGATCCTCAAGAAAAACAACATACATATTCTTCAATCTCTTTCCTATAAATGAGACTTTTTTTTGTACCTATGTCTATTACTTCACACTTATTTGAATCAAAACATACCTTAAATCTTTTGTCACATAATTGACTAATACTCAATAAATTATGCTTTAAACCCTTCACTAACAACACATGACTAATTTGTGTTTGGGAGTTCTTACCAACCGTACCTATTCCATGAATTATACCTTTTGAATTATCTCCAAAGGATACAGTACCTCCTTTCCTCTTGTCTAGCTGAGCAAACATCATTTCATCTCCTGTCATGTGCCGTGAACAGCCACTGTCCATATACCAAGGCTGTTTCTTCTTGAGTTGAGCTCTTGAACATGTCTCCTTAAGTGTAGCTCAACCTACAAAATAAAATTTCAGTTTTTCTTTATAGGTACCCATACTTTGATGGGTCCTTGAGTGTTAGTTGCAATATCGGATCCTTTAGGAACCCAAATCTTTCTAACTTTCTGCATATTACTTTTCTTGAAGCAATCATATGATAAATGTCCATGTTTTCCACAACTATAACATGTAGGTGCAGCATTATGGGGATTTCTCCTAAAATATGTGTTCCTACTTAATGTTTTTCTTTTTGAGCATTTGAGAGTTGTGTTTTCATCAAGTGTTTTTTGTAAAGCTTCTAATTTATTTTCCAGCTCTAGTTTTAACACTTCAAAATATGTTTTTGAGTGTTCTAACTCAACTTGCAGAAAATTTCTTTGCTCAAAAACAAAGTTGAACTCTTGTCTCACTTTTTCCAAATCATTTTCAAGAGATGTAGCCTTTTTCTTTAGAGTCTTATATTTTGAAAAAAGTTTTTCAAATTCATCATGAAGACTGTCATACTCATCTTGTAAATCATTAGTGGAAATATCACAAGGGGATGAAGATACCTCGGTTTCATCATCTTGTGCCATCAAGCAGAGGTTTGCTCTTTCTTCAGATTTTTCATTTATAGTTTCAGAGCTTGATGTGTCACTGTCCAA
Organism: Theobroma cacao; assembly: GCF_000208745.1. Lineage (NCBI taxonomy): Eukaryota > Viridiplantae > Streptophyta > Magnoliopsida > Malvales > Malvaceae > Theobroma > Theobroma cacao. The sequence continues at coordinate 6,948,607 of NC_030853.1, read as the reverse complement.
CCATGCAGCAGCCACCATTGCTTTCTTGGATTTCTTATTTTTCTTTAGAGTCTCATCTTTCAGCAATGGACATTCGGACTTGAAGTGACCAGGTTTCTTGCATTTGTAGTAGATCAGCTCCTTCTTTTTGTTGGAGTCATTTTTGTTTCTAAATTTCCATGAAGCACTTTGATTTTTTCTGAATCCTTTTCTAGCTAGTCTCCGATTTCTTCTGCCCATAAGCTTTCTGAATTTTCTTGCAACTAGAGCTAACTCATCATCATCATCATATGACAATTCTTTCAACTCTTCTTCAAGGATGATTACTTTAAGTGCAATGCTCTTTTTCTTTTCATTTGCTTCTTTCCTATCTTCTTCTTCTTCCTCTTTAAGCTCTAACTAATGAGTAAAGAGACAACCACAAATCTCATCTAAGGTAATCACATTTAGATCCTTGGCCTCTCGGATTACAGTCACTTTAGGCTTTCAATTTTTTTTTAGGCTTCTAAGAAGTCTTTTAACTATTTCATGCTCGAGTATTGGTTTGCCTAGCTGACTCAATTTATTTGTAATGTTTGTAAATCTATCTAACATGCTGGTGATGTCTTCTCCATGCTCCATTTTGAACATTTCATAGTTGTGTGTCAAGAGGGCTATTTTGAACTCCTTGACTTGAGAAGTCCCTTCATGGATTATTTTAATAAGTTTGTCTCACACTTGATTAGTTGTTGCATAGCTTGAGACTTTGTTGAATTTAGTGGGGGTCAAGGCACAATGCAATGTATTGATGGCCTTCAAGTTTGTTTGAACTTTCTTAGTTTCAGCCTCGGTCCATTCAGACCTTATCTTAGGAATCAACTCATTGATTACTACATTCAAAGTTGAGGGAATAAAGGGTCCATCAGTTATGACGTCCCACATTTAATAATCTTTGGCTCTAATATAACTGACATCCTAGTGCTCCAATAAGGATAGCTAAAGCCATCAAACAGAGTTAGTTTGTTTGTTGATTGTGCCTCAGCAACTATGGATTTTTGGAGAGCCTTTTGGATCCTCCCAAAGGGTGTTAGACCTTAAGAATAGGGAACTAGCTCTGATACCACTTGTTGGTCCCAATTATATGTGCTAGATGGGGGGTGAATAGCACAATTTAGCTCTTTCAAAAATTGTCTCTTAGGGTAGACAAAGGTGAGACAAATGAAGGACATAAAATAAAACAAAAACAGAGTAAACAAGACAGCACAATTTAGAGTGGTTTAGTCCAAGACCTACATCCATTACCTTCATTATCTAACCAAGGATTTTCCCAACAAATTCACTAAGAACAGGCAAAATTCACAAGCTTTCGCCAAGCTTTACAAAGGCTTTTACCAGGCTCAGCCAAAACCTTTTACACTAGTTTTTCACGGGCTACACTAAAATCCAATGCCTAACTTTTAAAGGCTAAGTTAGAACCTTAACACATTTAAGCAAACCTAGCTTGAAATAACCATTTAGAGTGACTCCCTCACTCTAAGAATACAAGCAGAGAATTAAAAGAAAGTACCTATGATCACAAGTTGATCTAAATGGTACAAGGTTGAGTGCAGAGTACAAATACAAAGGATGGGCGTTTAAGTGTAGTGAGGTGAAGAGAAAATTTTCTAGTTTATCAGCTCTTAATGACTCAAATCTCTTCCAAAACTTGCAAAAAGAAGTTTATTGTTGGCTCCATTAGTTTTTAATGATAATAAAACATTCCCATTTATTTGTTTCTAATTCCTTTACTTAAGTGTGCAGAAATTTAATACATGAAATTAATTTCTTAAATCTTCAAAGAGTATTTTTGAAAGAAAAAGAAGGATAAAATCAACAAGATGTAACTGAATAACAAGGAGGAAGCTTGTTGGTTTGACAAGGAAGAACATTGGTTGAGCAAATTTCAAATTGAAGAAATGGCAGGCTGAAAAGTTTGAGAAACAAAACCAACTTAGTCAACCAAGTCAGTCGACTAAGTGCCCTCTACCAGAATCTGCAAACCAGAAACAAAATCAACTTAGTCAACCAAGTTAGTCGACTAAGAGCTATCTGTCTGCAATTTAAACCATAACACTACAAGACATATTAATGGCTAGAACTCATCCTCAACTGTTTGCAACGGATATAAACTGCCAAACTGCCATCAGAGTTACATCTCCAAGTACAAAAGGGTCTTCCAACAATGAGAAACAAGTTTCCTAGAAGCTTTGAATGAGATTTGAGCTTTAGAAAGAAGAAAAACCAAAAAAGCTTCACTACACTTGTCTGCACTTAAACACCTACTCTTTGTCATTGTATTTAGCACTCAATCTTGTACCAATCAGGTCAACTTATGATCATAGGTACTTTCTATAACCTCTCTTTTTATATACTTGGAGTGAAAGAGTCACTCTAAGGGGCTGCTCAAGCTTGGGAGAGCTAGAATGTTATAGGTTGTGGTTGAGCCTTAGAAAACCACTATGCATTTTAGTTGAGCCCGTGAAAAACTAGTGTTAAGGTTTTAGCTGAGCCTGTTAAAAGCCATTGTAAAAGCTTGGTGAAAGCTTGTGAATTTCACTTGATTCTTAGTGAATTGTTGGAAAAATCCTTGGTTGGTAATCAAGGTAGTGGATGTAGGTCTTGGATCGAATCACTCTAAATTGCTGTGCACCTTATACTCTGCTTTTACTTTCTTAAGTTCTGACAATTAGTTCCACATCTTGTCAAGAGCAAAAATTGTGCTATTCACCCCCCCTTTAGCACATATTAACGGGACCAATAATTGGTATCAGAGCTAGTTTCCTATTTTTAAGGCTTAACATCTTTTGGGAGGATCTAAATGGCTCAACCAAAAACCATAGTTGCTGAAGGACAATCAACAAACAAACCACCTCTGTTTGATGGCTATAATTATCCTTATTGGAGCACTAGAATGTCAATCTATATTAAGGCTATAGATTATGAAATGTGGGATGTCATAACTGATGAACCCTTTATGCCCTCAACCGTGAATGTAGTAACAAATGAGTTGATGCCCAAGCCAAGGTCCGAATGGACTAAGGCTAAAACTAAGAAAGTTTAAGTAAACTTTAAGGCCATCAACACATTACATTGTGCCTTGACCCCCACTAAATTTAACAAAGTCTCAAGCTGCACAACAACTAAAAAAGTTTGGGGAAAACTTAGAAGAATCCATGAAAGGACTTCTCAAGTAAAGGAGTCCAAAATTGCTCTCTTAACACATAGTTATGAAACGTTCAAAATGGAGCCTGCTGAAGACATCACCAGCATGTTTGATAGGTTTACAAATATTACAAATAAATTAAGTCAGTTAGGCAAGCCTATCCCTGAACATGAATTAGTTAAGAGACTACTTAGATGCCTACCAAAATCATGGAAACCAAAAGTGACTACCATTAAAGAGGCTAAAGATCTGAACATCATCACTCTCGATGAGATATGTGGTTCTCTTCTCACTCATGAGCTGGAGCTTAAGGAAGAAGAAAAAGAAGACCAAAGGGAAGCAAAGGAAAAGAAAAAGAGCATTGCACTTAAAGCCAACATTCTTGAAGAAGAGCTGGAAGAGCTTTCCTATGATGATGATGAAGATTTAGCTCTAGTTGCAAGAAAATTAAGAAAACTAATGAGCAGAAGAAATCGAAGGCTAACTAGAAGAGGTTTCAGGAAAGACCAAGGTGCTTCATGGAAAATAAGGAACAAAAATGACTCCAATAAAAAGGAAGAGATGATCTATTATGAATGCAAGAAACTTGGTCACTTCAAGTCCGAGTGTCCATTGCTGAAAGATGAAACCCCCAAGAAAAATAAGAGATCCAAGAAAGCAATGGTGGTTGCTGCATGGTCGGACAGTGACACATCAAGCTCTGAAACTGATGATGAAAAATCTAAGGAAAGAGTAAACATCTGTTTAATGGCACAAGATGATGAAATAGAGGTACCCTCATCCCCCTACATTAATTCTTATGATGATTTACAGGATGACTATGAATGTCTTTATGATGAATTTGAAAAACTTTTTTCAAAATACAAGTCATCGAAGAAAAAGGCTGCATTACTTGAAAATGATTTTGAACAAATCAAACAAGAGTTCACCTCTGTTTTTTAGCAAAGAAATATTTTGCAAGCTGAGTTAGAACACTCAAAAACAGACTTTGAGTCTTTAAAACTAGAGCTAGAAAATAAGTATGAAGCATTGCAAATAACTCTTGATGAAAACACAGCTCTTAAATGCTTGAAAAATGAATCTTCAAAAAGATATGCATACCACAATAAATATTCAGCTAAAGCATTACCCAGATGTTATAATTATGGTAAACATGGTCATTTATCATATGACTATTTTAAGAAAAGAAAAGTGCAGAAAGTTAAGAAAATTTGGGTTCCTATGGATCCTTTGCTGCAACTAACACTCAATGACCCATCAAAGTATGGGTACCTATAGAGGAAAAATTGAAATTCTGTTTTGTAAGTTGAGCTGGACTTAAAAGAGACATGTTTAAGAGCTCAACTTAGGAAGAAACAGCCTTGGTACTTGGATAGTGGCTGTTCACAGCACATGACAGGACATGAAGAGCTGTTTGCTCAATTGGAAAAGAGAAAGGGAGGAACCGTATCCTTTGGAGATGATTCAAAACGCAAAATCCATGGTATAGGTATGGTTGGTAAGAGTTCCTAAACTCAAATTAGTCATGTGTTATTAGTTAAAGGCTTAAAGCATAATCTACTAAGTATTAGTCAATTATGTGGTAAAGGATTTAAAGTATGTTTTGATTCAACTAAGTGTGAAGTGATTGATATGAGTACAAATAAAATCTCATTTATAGGAAAAAGGTTGAAGAACATGTATGTAAGTTTTCTTGAAGACCTTGATGTGAATAGTGAAGTATGTTTTGCTGCAAATCTTATGTAAGCATGCAAGCTAAATTAAGCAACAAAAATCTTGTTGCTGGACTGCCAGAATTGAAATTTGAAAAAGATATAATATGTGATGCTTGCGAATTAGGAAAACAAGTTAAAACGTCCTTTAAGACTAAAAAAATAGTGTCAACATCGAGACCTCTTGAATTGTTGCACATTGATCTATTTGGTCCAATAAGCACAACTAGCTTAGGAGGTAAATCTTATGGCTTTGTAATAGTTGATGACTATTCTAGATATACTTGGGTATACTTCCTTGCTCATAAGAATGATGCTCTACAAGCATTTTTAAGTTATTGTAAGAAAGTAGAAAATGAAAAAGAACTAGCCATAGTTAGCATAAGGAGTGACCATGGAGGAGAATTTGATAATGATGCGTTTCAAAAATTTTGCAATGAAAAGGGGTTGGATCACAATTTTTCTGGACCTAGAACACCCTAGTAAAATGGAGTTGTAGAGAGGAAAGACAGAACATTAAAAGAAATGGCTTTGACCATGTTATGTGAAACAACCTACCTAAATATCTTTGGGCTGAGGCAGTAAATACAATAGCTTATATCCTTAATAGAGTCTCAATAAGACCCTTGATTTCAAAGACTCCATATGAACTTTACAAAGGTAGGAAACCAAATATTTCTCACCTTAGGAGTTTTGGCTATAAATGCTTTGTATTGAACAATGGAAAATAACCCCTAAGGAAGTTTGATGCAAAGAGTGATGAAGTAATATTTTTAGGATATGCATTAAACTCAAAGGCCTATAAAGCTTTTAACAAAAGGACCCTTATAGTGGAAGAATCAATCCATGTAGTTTTTGATGAGTCAAATGCATTACAAAAAGAAGTTCATGATGATGATGATGATATAGAAATCCTAGAAAAACAAATTGAGGAAATGAGCTTAGAGAACAATAAAAATAATGAAGAAAGCTCATCTAGAAGAGAAAATGAAACTCCATTTCTAGGAAATCTGTAAATAGTAGAAAATCAGCATGATGATCTACCAAGGAGTTGGAGATTTGTAAGAGATCACCCACAAGACCAAATAATAGGTGACATTTCACAAGAAGTTAGAACTAGGAAAGCAACTAGAGAAACTTGTGAGTTTCAGCTTTTATATCTCAAATTGAACCTAAAAACTTTGAAGAAGCTAAAAAGGAGGAAAGTTGGATAATGGCCATGCAAGAAGAACTTGATCAATTCACTAAAAATCATGTATGGTCATTGATACCTAGACCTTCAAATCATCCTATTGTTGGTACTAAATGGGTATTTAGAAATAAAGTAGATGAGCAAGGAAATGTAGTTAGAAACAAAGCTAGGCTAGTAGCAAAAGGATACAACCACGAAAAAGGAATAGATTATGATGAAACCTTTACTCTCGTAGCTAGGATTGAAGCCATAAGGTTGCTGCTAGCTTTTACATGCTTCATGAATTTTAAGTTGTACCAAATGGATGTAAAAAGTGCATTCTTAAATGGACTAATTCAAGATGAAGTTTTTGTAGAACAACCACTTGGTTTTGAAGATTTTGAAAAATCTAATCATGTCTTTAAGCTTCACAAAGCATTGTATGGATTGAAACAAGCTCCTAAAGCTTGGTATGAGAGGCTTTCAAAATTTCTAGTTGAAAAAGGATATGATAGAGGTAGCATCGATACTATATTGTTCATTAAGAGATATCTAAATGATTTAATTATTGTGCAAATATATGTAGATGATATTGTATTTGGTGCAACTAATGAAGCTTTATGCAAGAACTTTGCAAAGGAAATGCAAGGTGAATTTGAGATGAGCATGACGGAAGAGTTGAAGTACTTCCTTGGTCTTCAAATTAAGCAAAGTGAGAAAGGAATCTTCATTAATCAAGAAAGATATATTCATGATATGCTCAAGAAATTTGATATGCTGAAGCTGAAATCAATTTCCACACCAATGAGTACATCTACCAAACTTGACATAAATGAAAAAGGAAAAGATGTAGATGAAAAGCTCTATAGAGGTATGATCGGCTCTTTTCTTTACTTAACAACAAGTATACCAGATATTCAGTTTTGTGTGTGCTTATGTACTAGATTTCAATCACAGCCTAAGGAATCACACCTAATAGCTGTTAAGAGAATTTTTAGATACCTCATAGACACTCAAGAACTAGGAATATGGTACTCTAGAAACTCAACTTTTAACTTAGTTGGTTATTCAGATGCTGACTTTGCTAGCAGCAGAACTGATAGGAAAAGCACTAGTGGAACATGCCAATTTTAGGAAGGATGCTTGTGTCTTGGTCCAGCAAAAAGCAAAACTCAGTAGCACTATCTATAGTAGAGGCTGAATATGTTTCATTAGGTAGTTGCTGTTCACAAATGCTTTGGATCAAGCAACAATTAAAAGACTATGAAATAATTATGCATAATGTACCAACATACTGTGATAACACAAGTGCAATCAATATATCAAAAAATCCTATGCAACATTCTAGGACTAAGCACATTTGAAATTAGACACCATTTTATTAGAGACCTGTAGTGAAAAATGACATTAAAATAGACTTTGTGAATACTCTACATCAATTAGTAGACATTTTTACCAAACCACTGAGTGAAGATAAATTTTGTGAGATTAGAAGAAATTTGGGGATGGTTAATGTGAAGGAATTATAAGAAAATCTTTAACTCTCACATTGAAATTAGAATGCATTCAGTCGACTAAGGAATTCTTAGTCAACTAAGAGTGGCCTAACATCCTTAAATAATAAGACTTAGTGAGTTTAATGAAAAAAGAGTAAAATGTGGTAAAAATTTGATTTATTGGGTGTAAAGAGGAAAAGAGTAGAGTTGCCAAAGGTAAATAATCAAAATTTTAGAGGGAGATTTGAAAATATAAAAAAAATAAAAGTAGGGCGGTTCTTAAAAGAAGATGAGAAGTTTTTTGAGCAATAACTGCTGCCAACCTTTTCTTCCCTCTCCTCTGCAACCCGTTGTTTTAAAAAGAAAAACCTAAATCTTCCTAGTTGCCTCTAAAACTGACTCAGACCTTCAAAAATTTCTAGAACCAAAATGGCTAGAACATCTCAGAGTAAAGAAGTATCAGAGAAGAAGAAAGAAAAAAGACCAATGTAGGAAAAAATCGAAATAGAGAGTCAAAAGAAGAAACAGAAAATTGTGCCTACCTCAGTGAAGGAAATAGCCGAGAAACTAAGAGAAAACAAGCAGAAAATACATAAGAAGAAAGATGCAAAACCCTCACTCCAGAAAGGTATCAGTTCCTCTTTTTCTTCGAAATTTAGAAATAAGCTGCATGAGTATAGATTCAAGAAAATAGAAAATGCACCAATCTCCTACGAAAAGTTTATTGATTGGAAAAGTTTTAAGGAAAATGTAGAAATCCAGACCAGTCTATATGAGTACTTTGATGAGCTTAAACTTAAAGGTTACAACACCTTTAAGAATAGGTCATATAGTCCAAGTTTGGTTAAAGAATTTTACTCTAGCATTGCCATGAAAGAAAAGGAATTAGTAGAATCTGATGACTATGTAGAAGATGGGCTGAATGTTTATTTGAATGGAAAAGAGTTCATTGTGACTGTTGGAGATTTAGGGAACTTGCTGAAATTAGGGGGTGAAGTAGGTGAATTTGAACTTCCAAAAAAATATGATCCGTCCTTTGTGTGGGAGATCATCCCTGGAAGGAAAGAAAAATACTCCTTTAAAAGTAATTCAGGTCTAATAATCAATCCACAAATTAGGATACTGCATTACTTCATTATAGCAAATATTCAAGGGAGGACTGAAAGTCTTAGCTACATCAGCCTCCAAGATCTTTGGCTTATGGAGCATGCTTTTAATAGAGTGTCTCTAAATTTGGGGAGATTTATGATTGAGAAAACGAGAACTGCCTGCAGACTTGATAAGGTAAATCTGCCATATGAGAATGTGATTACATCCCTTGTGCAGAAGAAAGGAATACGGGCTAAAAGATATGATATGGACCTGGTAAAAACCAAAGACCAAGCCATTTATTATGGCAGCTTAATTAAGATGAGGTATGTGCTCAATGGAGAGAAGTTTATCAAAACCTCCAAAATTGGCCCAAGAAAAGATCACAGTCTGCCTGCTCAATCTAAAGAAGCTCCTTCCACATTTTCGAATGAGATGATTTTTAATCTGCTTATAAGGATTAATGGTAAGCTGTCTGACCAAGGAGTTAAGCTATAGAAGATGGAAGATAAAATCACTGAGTTAGAAAACAAGTTGAAGGAGAAGGAAAACATGGCTTTTGAACCTGTGGCTTCATATAGTTCTGCCACATCTAGCACTACACCTGCATAGTAAGGTGTTGAAGGTTCAGCAGAGTCAACAGAGAAGTTTGCAAGTTCTAGCACTCAAGTAGAAAGCTCTGCTTACAAGTCTGCCAGTCTTGTTCTGCAAATTGAGGACTCCCCACAAGGAGTTAAACAGCCATCCAAATCACCCTCCCCTGAACCTCAAAGCAAAAATGACTCAAAACAAAGGACTAAAGTAGCTAATGCAGAAATTGAGAAATAGCAGGCCTCTTCTCCGAATTCAGAGGAAGTTTCCATTATGGACATTTTTCATCAAATGGTCAGAGAGGAACAAGCTGAAAAAGACACTGTCAAGACAACAACTCAAAAAGATGGTGCAAATGTAAGAAAAGGAAAAAAACCTGCTTCAACTCCCAAACTAAAGGCAAAAACAGGGAAATCAGAAGCTACCACAACACCACCAGCTGAGGCAAAACAACCAACTGAAGGAAGGAAGACTATGGCAACCAAGACAACTTTTCTCAAAAGAAAGAAGTCTTCCAGATTGGCAAAGAAGTCCAAACCAGTTTCAGCCTCTTCTCCTCACAGTCCAGTTCATGTTATAGACAGATCTTCTCTTGACTCCTCTTCTAGAAAGTCATATCCTTTCCTAGAACCCTCTCCATTTCCTCTTAACCCTTTCTATGGAACTGAATCCTCTCCCTCTGCTTCATCCGATGAGTAGAATCCCCCTCCTTTGATGCTGACAAAAGGGGGAGTAGTATGGTACCAAATGAGCAGGAACCAAAAAATAATGTTTAAAAAATAAAAAATGTTAGGGTAGAGGAACCAAGAACCTAGAAAAGGAAAGACAGCAGAACCAGGGGAGCATGAAATTAGAGAAATAGGAGATATGAAGCAAAACTAGTCCAAGGGCATTTTTAGAATACTTTTTATTCAACTGTTATTTGTGCCTTGGTGGCACTTAAACACCTAGCTTTAATTTTGTTATTTATGTAGATGTATGTGAAATATGAATGATGACATGTTTATGATATTTAACTACTATAAACTGAAGTATGCTGATGTTTTGATATGTTGATTGTCATAAACAAAATCTGCTGCTAATATGCTGATATGGATCTATATGCTGATAGATAATGTTTATATAAGGTCTGATGAGAATGAGTTATAGATGTAGCATATCAATTGAAATGTGGATGATGTAGACACAATCTGAAATCAATTGACTGTTGACAGCTGCTATAACATAGATAAAATCTGTCAAAACTTGCAGCTAAAAAGCTCTGGATGCAAATCACTCTATATTGCTGCACATATATATTCTCTGAATATATAATATCATTGTCTATATGATGAGAATAAAACTGGCTGAAATAAAATAAACAAAATATGAACACACTAAGGGGGAGCTTATACTTTGTGGGAGCAATCCTCAATTCTTGCAGAAAACCAAAAAGAATTTAAAATGACACTATGCTGTTAATCAAGGAGTGTTTTGTCATCATCAAAAAGGGGGAGATTGTTGGCTCCATTAGTTTTTGATGATAATAAAACATTCCCATTTATTTGTGTCTAATTCCTTTACTTAAGTGTGCAGGAAATTAATACATGAAATTAATTTCTTAAATCTTCAAAGAGTATTTTTGAAAGAAAAAGAAAGATAAAATCAACAAGATGTAACTAAATAACAAGAAGGAAGCTTATTGGTTTAACAAGGAAAAACATTGGTTGAGCAAATTTCAAATTGGAGAAATGGCGAGTTAAAGAGTTTGAGAAACAAAACCAACTTAGTCAACTAAGTCAGTCAATTAAGTGCCCTCTGCCAGAATTTGCAAACCAAAAATAGAATCAACTTAGTCAACAAAATTAGTTGACTAAGAGCTCTCTGTTTGCAATTTAAACCAGAACACTACAAGACAGATTAACGGCTAGAACTCATCCTTAACTGTTTCCAACAGATATAAACTGCCAAACTGCCATCAGAGTTACATCTCCAAGTATAAAAGGGTCTTCCAACAATGCAAAACAAGTTTTTTAGAAGCTTTGAATGAGATTTGAGCTTTAGAAAGAAGAAAAACTAGAAAAGCTTCATTGCACTTGTCTGCACTTAAACGCCTACTCTTTGTCATTGTATTTAGCACTCAATCTTGTACCAATCAGATTAACTAGTGATCATAGGTACTTTCTGTAACCTTTCTTCTTGTATACTTAAGTGAGGGAATCACTCTAAGGGGCTGTTCAAGCTTGGGAGAGCTTGAATGTTATAGGTTTTGGTTGAGCCTCGGAAAACCACTTTGGGTTTTAGTTAAGCCCGTGAAAAACTAGTGTAAAGGTTTTGGTTGAGCCTGTGAAAAGCCATTGTAAAAGTTTGGTGAAAGCTTGTGAATTTCACCTGATTCTTAGTGAATCGTTGGGAAAATCCTTGGTTGGATAATCAAGGTAGTGGATGTAGGTCTTGGACCGAACCACTTTAAATTGTTGTGCACCTTATACTCTGTTTTTACTTTCTTAAGTTCTGGAAATTAGTTCCACATCTTGTCAAGAGCTAAATTGTGCTATTCACCCCCCTCTAGCACATATTAACGGGACCAACAATTGGTATCAGAGCTAGTTCCCTGTTTTTAAGGCTTAACATCCTTTAGGAGGATCCAAATGGCTCAACAAAAAACCATAGTTGCTGAGGGACAATCAACAAACAAACCACCTCAGTTTGATGGCTCTAATTATCCTTATTGGAGCACTAGAATGTCAATCTATATTAGGGCTATAGATTATGAAATGTGGGACGTCATAACTGATGGACCTTTTATGCCCTTAACCGTGAATGTAGTAACAAATGAGTTGATGCCCAAGCCAAGGTCCGAATGGACTGAGGTTGAAACTAAGAAAGTTCAAGTAAACTTTAAGGCCATCAACACATTACATTGTGCCTTGACCCCCATTGAATTTAACAAAGTCTCAAGTTGTACAACAGCTAAACAAGTGTGGGAAAAACTTAGAATAATCCATGAAGGGACTTCTCAAGTAAAGGAGTCCAAAATTGCTCTCTTAACACATAGTTATGAAATGTTCAAAATGGAGCCTGGTGAAGACATCACCAGCATGTTTAATAGGTTTACAAACATTACAAATAAATTAAGTCAGCTAGGCAAGCCTATCCTTGAACATGAATTAGTTAAGAGACTACTTAGTGTAGACACTGTAATTTTGCTTAGATAAACAAAAAAATTAAAATTTAATTAATTAAATAATTAGAAACGAAACAACAAAATTAAAAAAAAAAGTACTAGCAGGCCGCGGATGCCCTGCTAGTACTAGGCACCACTACAGTGCCAAACGCGAAAAATTCGAGTCTGGCAGTGTAGTGGAATGGAGCCTGCAGAATGAAGCATGAAGAATGGGGTATAACAACCCTATTGTAGCACAATAAAAGGGGGAAGTTGGGAGCCAAAATAAAAAAAACCAAAAATTCCTAGGAATCCTTATCAGCCCAAAAACACAGCATCAAAAAATGAAAAAATCTTAGTCTAGCAGCCAGAAACAATCCATAATAAAAAAAAAATCAAAAAGAAAAAATAAAAAAATAAAAAAATTCACAATGAGAGAAAACGAGTAGCTGTGTTCTTTTGGGGATTTTTAGTTTGTTTTTTTAGGGGAGATTTGGAGTGGATTTTGATAACCTGCGGGTTGTTTCAGTTTGGAGATGGTGAGTTTGCAAGCTGCCGGTAAAGTATTTAAAGATGGGGGGGATTTTTTTTGCCGTCGTAGTATAGAAAGAGAATGAGTTAAGTTTTTTTTTCTTCTTGGGTCTGATTTGTTGAAGTAAGAAAGCTTTAATCCTTTGCACCGTCGGCGGCTGGAAAGTGGAGAGGAAGAAGCAAAAGGGTCGACGGTTGGAAAGTGGAGAGGAAGCAAAAGGAAGCCCGATCGATGCCGATTAAAGGAGAGAGAACGTCGACGAGGGGGCGAGAGCCAACCATCGCGGGGAATAGAGAGAGGGAGAGAGAGCCAACCGTCATTGAGCATAGAGTGAGAAAGAGCTGATCGACGTTGACGGGAAAGAGGAGCCGGTCCGGGTAGCCAATGACGTCGTCGATTGGGGAGAGTCGATCATTGGGGAGCGACTTTGGCCTCAAGGTGAGAGGAGTTGAGAGATTTGGGGAGAAAAATGTTGAATTTTTAGAGAAAGAAGAGAGAGATCCGGTGGCTAGAGAGAGAAATTGAAGGGAGAAAATGAAAAAGGGTGAAGAAAAAGCCATTTTATACTTAGGGTAGGATATCAAAACGGCGTAGTTTTGTACCTGGAGGTTAGCGGGCAGGAGACTGGACAGTGGGGCTTGGAGCGGATCACAAGTCAGGCCGGTTATTTAGGCCAGTTTAGCCCAATCAGGTAAAAATTTTAACCTTTTTATGGAAATGTTTGTGTTTTAGGCAGGCCCATTTAATATGTTTTTAGGAATATTAGGCAGAATTAATTAATTATTATAGTGTAATGTTCTAAAATTTTAGATGATATTTTAGACTAGGAAATTTATACAGATATGAGAATATTGAAATAATAAAGCGTAAAAACTAAAAAAATAAAAAAGAAAGGAATAAAAAATAATATATATATATATAATATTTTAGAAAATGTTTAGTTATACAAAGAACTTATGTTTTGGAAAATATTTATTACAAATGTGTAATAAAAATATAAAAAAATAATGATAAAAAAAATTGATAATAATATTCCATGACATTAACTACAAGTATAATGTACCGATGATGGGATGATCGGTCGGGACGTGAGAAGTCGCAATCTCGGGCTAATTTTCCCTAGGTTCAGAATCCGAATTAAGGCTCCACCAGTACGATGGGAGGGCCTCGATTTCAAAATCCCAAAATTTTCATAAATAAAAAATTGACTACACAAAAATTATTCAAAAACAAAAAATAATGATATATAAAATTTCAAAAAAAATAAAAAAATAATTAAAATATATAATAAATAATTAATTTGTGAAAATGCAATATACATGACATTAAATAAATAGACAAATAAATAAAAAACCCAAAATAATAAATAATTTAAAATTAAGAATTAAATATCTAGTGGTGTAAGGTATAAATTAATAAATATTATATAAAAGTAATAAGACAAGAAATATCATGGAATACATAGGAGAAACTTAGAATAAAAAATAAAATATGGAAGAATAAAAAATAGAAAATATAATAATAAAAATATATAAAATAATAATTAAATAATAATAATACTAAAAATAGTTAATTGCATTAGCATAGCATATATATATTGCATATCATTGCATATAAATATTTTTGTTTATGAGTTAAGCCCCGATGATGGGATTTTTCGAGGATCTTACGAAGGCGAATATTTCTCGAAAAGTACCCTAGATGAAAAGGTGTCCCCGGGTTCCACCAGTATGATGGGAGGGCTCGAGGAAATATCTTTAATAAAAGGCTTTCGCTCGTAGTAGGTTTATTATTCATAAAAATATTATTTTTTAAAGAAAAATGTACTATAACCCCGATGATGGGAATTATTCATTGAATTTGCGAAGGCGAGTTTCTCGGATAATTCCCTAGGTGAGAGAATACCCCAAGTCCCACCAGTATGATGGGCAGATTCGGAAAAATATCCTCGATAAAAAGGTTATTCGTTCGACATTTTTATCTCACGCCATGCATATCATAATGCCTCACACTTGCATTTCATTTTAGAATCAAATAAAATAATTTAATAAAATTGGAGATAAAATAAGTGAATAAAAG
>NC_030853.1:6911926-6932788 GCF_000208745.1 Theobroma cacao | reverse complement strand
AAAAATAAAAAAAGAGGAAAAAGAAGTAAAAAAAAGGAAAGACAAAGATCTTCCATTTAAATAGGAATGAAAAAAGAAATAAAAAGGGTTTTTCATTTCTTTCATTATGTTCCAAAAAAAAAAAGAGAAAAAGGAAAAAGGATTTTAATTTTGAATAGATCTTCCACTTTTCATTTTTACATGTATTTTTAATAAAATGGTTTTTATTGTACTCACATTACATGTACAGTGTTTAAATTTTCTTACATTTTGGGGGTATTTCATTGCATATCATTTCATCCATTCATCAAAGCATTATTACATTTCATGCATTCATACACATGACATATTTGCATCCATATCCATATATTCATCTTTTCTTTATTTCTAGCCATATTTATTCCCATAATAAAGAACCACACAATTTTATTAGGTTTGAAGGAAATAGAACAAATCCACGTATATGGAAAACATCTAGAAAGATTTCAGTCAAATTTCAAAATTCTTTTCTAATTTATTTGATTTGAATCTTGGGGGGTTGAAAGGATATGGAACATCAATTGAAAGCAAGGATAAGTGCACTAGAGCGCAATCAAGAAGAGCTTAGACATGATCTTCGAGAGATGAAAGGACAGATTGCCAAATTGATGGAAATGGTTAAATGTCTCAACAGAACCAATGGGATTCACCTTGAAGAATTCCAATCGCTTCAAACCGAACCACACCTCAACCAGCCATTGAAGGAAGGCCAATTTGTCCTTGATAGGACCAATATTTCACTCAGTGACCCAAGTAAAGTTCAAGGTTTGGAAAAAGTTATGAAAGGGATGGACGAGTTGAATATGTAGATGGTTGAATTGAAGAGCTCAATATCCAAGATGGGACCTCTAAGCTCTGCACCCCTTTAAACAATGGTTTGCCATTGAGCACATACTTCCAACCTACCCCTTTTCGACCAACTTTTCAACCCATGAACATTGGTCTAGGTCCAAGTTTTCACCCTTGCCCAAGCACCTTTCGACCACCTTCTCAACAAGCTCCTCGAGCCCAACTGTTCACACCATCACCTATCACCCCCACTCCTAGCCTAGGTGTCATCCAAAAACAATCCAAAAAGAAACAACATAAGCAATTGGATCCCATTCCCATTTCTTATGGAGAACTTTTTCACCAATTGGTTCAGGATCACCTTGTTGCTGCTATGCCTATAGAACCCTTGAAACCTCCATATCCAAAATGGTATAATCTAAATGCAAGATGTGATTATCATGGTGGAGTCATGGGACATTCCATTGAAGATTGTACTGCATTCAAGCATAAGGTACAAGCATTGATAGATGTAAAGTGGTTTGTTCCAGCAAAGATGGTCGGACAAGGTGATAAGGTATCGAAATAGGCATCTAGGTGGCAAAAGTGGACTTTGTTAGGACTTTTTCTTTTTGAGTAAAAGTTTTTAAGGTTTTAGGATATTTAATGTTTAGAAATAGTTGTGCTTAATTTCTTTTGAAGTTTGGATTTATGTTAATGAGCAATTATTAGAAAATGAATTTGTTCCTTAAATGATGCAAGAAAATTATCACAATTTGGATCAAATTTTGTTTCATAATAACAAGGAAGATTTCACCAAACAAAAAAAGAGAAAAAAATAACAGAACAACAAAAATATATATATAAAATACAAAAAAAAAAGATAAAACAAAAAATGATGATTAATGGAAAAATAAATGTTTTACACAACTTAGATTTTGTGGTAATCTCATCATGCATAAAAAGTGCACTGAATCATTCATCATCTATTGACTCATAAGTCATCTTGTCATGCATTTAAACATCCATTGATTTTGACACCCATGCATTTATCATTCATCCACCTTTTTGTAAGCACTGTCATTTGACTTCGCTATATACAATGAAAAGAGAGGCAACAATGTCATTGGTTTCATGGAATGAAAGATCTTTTTCCAAGTTTTGTATAAAGAATGAGTACATTTAGGAAGATCTCTAGTAAGTAAGAACTTATCACCCAATATAATTTGTTTCCATTTTGTGAAAAGATAAAAGCTTGAGAAAGCCCTTTGGCTGTTTGTGTGATACGTGGACTCAAATTAGAATAATGGGAGATGAGCAGTCAAGACGAATGGACGAGATCGAGAAACGTCAAGACAAGATAAAGGAACAGTTGGAAAGGCTAATGGGGATGATTACTAGTAAAGAGGAAATGTCTTTCGAAGGATTATCAAGTTTGCAAAGACAGAGCCAATTGCATATGAAAGGGCAAACTATGTCATTTTCGGGGGTAAATTTCTCTGACCTAACTCCTATTCCTGACTTAGATAACCTTGGAAAGCAAGAAAAATTGAAAGGAGAATCTTCTTAGCTAATGAAAGAATTGCAAATGCAACAAAAGCATGACCTTTTGGATGAGCGCCTTAAAGCTATTGAAGGGATGGACATTTATGGTTCTATTGATGCAACAGATTAATGTTTGGTACTTGATGTGATCATCCCACCTAAGTTCAAAGTACCAGATTTTGAGAAATATGATGGAACCAAATGCCTAAAAACTCATATCGCTATGTATTGTCAAAAGATGGCTGCACATGCACATGATGATAAGCTCTTGATACACTGCTTCCA
Source organism: Theobroma cacao (assembly GCF_000208745.1). Taxonomy (NCBI): domain Eukaryota; kingdom Viridiplantae; phylum Streptophyta; class Magnoliopsida; order Malvales; family Malvaceae; genus Theobroma; species Theobroma cacao. Next base: position 6,930,172 of record NC_030853.1, on the reverse strand, counting down.
AGACAACCTCACTGGTGCTGTAGCAAAGTGGTATGTCCAACTAGATCGCAACTGAATCCACACATGGAAGGACTTGGCTCGGGCATTTGTAGCTCAGTATAAACATGTTTTGGACATGGACCTGGATAGGCTTTCTTTGCAGAACATGGAGAATAGAGACACTAATAGTTTTAAGGAATACGCTCAAAGATGGAGAAATGTTGCTGCACAAGTTCAACTACCTCTCACTAAAAAAGAAACAACAATGTTTTTTATTGGTACTCTCCCACCACCATTCTATGATAGGCTAATCAGAAATGCTACTAGGAACTTCACTAACGTAGTAATTTCAGGAGAGATGATTGAGAATGCAATCAAGAGGTGTAAAATTGAAGAGAATAGTGTCAGTAGCATGGAAAATTGTAAAGCCTCAAAGAAATGGAGAGAGAAGGCACGAGTTATCACATGTGAAGAGCAACCATGGGGCATCAATCCATACCATCTTCATTCTGCATACCAACCTTCCTACCCAGCTCGAAATCATATTTCCCATGGCCTGTGTTCCTATCAACCAATTCCACAACGAAGTTTTCATCTAAGAGCACCCACACCTCCACTTATGCCTCAATCATTGCCAAAACCTAACCTTCGCCAATTGCCCCTGCCAATCTCGAAACTTTTGCCTATACTAATTGAGAATCAATACCTCAGTCTGGTGCCAATGAAGACAATTCCAAACCCATCGACAAGGAATTATGACCCTAATGCTAAATGTGACTATCACATGGGGGCAATTAGACACTCAACCGAGAAATGTAGGCAATTGAAAGAGAAAATTAAAAATCTCATCAAGGATGGCAGCTTGACTCTTGAGCTTATGGAACTTTGGAAATTGGTTATGCCATAGAGTGGGCTCTCGTTAGGAAGTTGAAAATGCCTCAGGTCTCAAGAAAAAATAGATGATTCGGAGTTTTTATTTTGTAGTTAGATGCATGGAATGAGTAGAATTCTTGTTAAGAGTTGTAAGTGTTAATGTTTTTGTTGAATGAAAATTGTTAAAGTTTTATGAGGTGATATGATTGTTTCAATAAAGGTTTTATAACATCTTTTCAAGATCATAAAAACAAAAAATTTCTCAAAAAAAAAAACAACAAAAAAAAAGAGAAAGAAAGAAAGAAAGAATGGTCATAAACGAAAAAGGTTTTAGGCAATAAAATGTGCACATGATCTCAAAAGAATTGATGGTTACTGTTTGGAACAAACTTGTCCTTGCAAACATTTTCTAACCATTTCTTCAAACACTTTGGAGCCCAAGACCATTCAAATAATGATATTCAAGAACTTGAGTCCAAAAGGAAATAAAGTTTTGAAGGTTTATTAACCTTATCATATAATACCAAAAGACAATGATCTTTGTCTAGGCAATGACCAATGTTATAATTGATTGTTTTGCAAAATTTTTCTTTAAAAATTAAGCAAATCAGGCACTCTTGTAAAGACTCTGAATGTGGTAGGTTAATAAATGTCAAGACTATGCTAAAGTCTCAAATATGCCAAAACCTCTCCAATTTCTTTCAACTGTATGCCAAATGTAAACTTTTCAAAACCATCCTTGATCTTATTCTGGGGCATGATGACCAAAAACAAGATTACCCAATACCTTCAAGACACCTTGGCTTTAAAAATAGCCCTCTTTCCCCTCTCATTTAGCAAAAGTGTTTCTTAAAAGAGTTGACCATGAGAAGGTGTTCTGATATTAGATCTTTGAAGGCATCTAAGGAACCTTTATTGTTAAGAGTTGTCTCCTGAGCCTTCATTTGAGTGGTTGATTAAAAAAGAAAACATTCTTGATGAATCCTTTCACTTTGGAAAGATTGATTCAATCTTCAGTTGTGAAGTAAAAAAAAAAAAAGAAAGAAAGTGAGAGAATGGTAAGGAAAGTTTATAGTGACATTATGCATTTGAAATACTTAAATGGTGTCAAAAGTGGAAAAATGAAGAAAAATCATCCTTTGATCTTAAATTGTTCTTTTCTAGGGATTTGCTCTTCAATAGAAGTAACCATAGTTGAGAGGATAAATGGCCATGTTTCATTTTCCCTTCACAAATGAGAAATTATCCACTTGCTACCCCTTTGAGCCTATTACATTGTCTCTAAAATGCACCTCAACCAAGGATCACCTCCCACATTGGGGGGCAATATTGAAGAAAAATTTTTGTCAAAAGCATGGCTGATAAAAGATTCATTTTGAGGGAAAAACGAGCATCTGTTATATTATGGGGAACAGACGCGAAGTTGAGTTCTTGAAGGTTTCGAACTCAATCCATCAACATGAAGTTTGGAAAAATGAATGAAGAAGAAAAAATGAAAATGAAAATTGAAAAAAAGAAAGGAAGAAAAAGCATAGAAGAGAAATGGTGGAAAAAGCATGCTTTGAGAAAGGACAAATATCTTAAAAGAGTCCTTAGAGCAATAATGAATGATCCTTGGTTTAATCACCTTTAAATACATGTTTTGGGCCTATGTATCCATTTCTTTCAGAACCTTTAACCATAGCCTACGTTACGTGCTTGAAGAAGTCCATTTTGATCAAGTGTGGATACTTAAATTGATGAGTTATCTTAGAGAAAGAGACCATCACATGAAAGATGAAACTTTGACTTCTTTTCTTTGCTAAAATTACATTCTTGAATCCCTTTAGTCATTTTGGACTAAGTTTGAGTTTTTCAAGTGCATGATGGAACAATCAATCAAAAAATAAAAAAATAAAAAAAAAAAAGAAAAAGGAAAAAGCAAGTGAAAAAGATAAAGCTCTAGGGTGAAAACCCAAAAGGGTAGTCTAGAGCGAAGATAAAGACGAAAAAAGAAAAAAATGTGTGAAAAAGATGAAGCTCTAGGGTGACAACCCAAAAGGGCAGTCTAGAGCGAAGATGGAAATTCATGAAGCCACTCATGATTCCAAATAAGGTGATAACAAGAAGCACTAAAGATAGACCATTTCAAGGCAGTTGAATGCATTGGACACCTTCCTAAGGATTTAAGACTCTCAAGCACCCTTAAAGATTCAAGATCATTTGAAAAAAATCCATACTGAATTTTGAGCCTATCTCTGTCAAAATAGCCTTCTATAATTTTAAGCTTGCAACAGCTGGTCTTGACATTTATCATCTTGCCACACATCATGAGGCTTAGAGAGTGTCAAATTTGATTGTGATTTGAAAGGAATTTTTTTGTAAAAAAATCAATATACCTTTGTGAGCTTAGACAAAGAAACTTCAACTTTTCTTCTTTCCCTAATGAAATGGTGAAAATCTTTATTGTTTACCAAGACCTTGATGTGTCAAACCATCCAACCAATATGAAAGACCAAACTGTCGTTTGGCTCATCCGAAATCATTTCAAATAGTAATCATCAATTTTCAAGAGATTCAAGTATCACATGTTGAAAAAATGTCAAATTGACTCAGTTTTGTTCCAAACTTAAACTACCTTTAGTCATAATTAAAAAAAAAATTGGTTTTGTAGGGCAATTTTATCAAAATTTCAAGATGCTTTGAAAGTAATGGAGAGTTCTTCATTTTTGTAAAGTAACTTCTGCTATTTTAGTATGAAGATCAAAAGTTTTAAATGATGAGACAAGCATTTTTGTGAATCTTTTCTCAAGAATCAAGAGGCATGGAACCATTGAAATCAAATTTGAATTGACACACGATCTCATGGGGGTATCCATCTTCGGGAAGTAACTTCAAGAATTAGGAATGATATGACAAGACTAGCAAGAAAGTTCTTTTTTGATAAAGTGATTGGCAATTGCACAAAAAGATCATAAAAGAGTGTGCAAAGATAGGAAGAAAGGTTTTCAATAGAGGAAGACACTGAAACGAAATGATGAGATAAAGGTAACTTTTCCTCCTGTCATGCAATCATGCATGCATGCACATGACCATGCAACAGTGAGGTTGAAATTTTTCTGTGCAATAGTCAATATTCACACATATTTCTATGCATTAGGAAAGGAAAAAATCCATGCAACACAAAAAACCATGCAAAGACATCAAGCTTTGATTAATTCGAGAACCATTTTGAAACATTTCAGATAATGAATGTCAAGATTTTTTAAGTTACGTTGTCTCAGTTTTCGAGGAGCCACATTTTCTAAATCCTCCGGGTACATTTTGAAGACCTTTGGGCACATTATTCTCTTAAAGCCTCCGGGTGCATCTTCTAAAACCTCCGGGTAATTAGTGTCAAAATTTTTTAAGTTACGTTGCCTCAGTTTTCGAGGAGCCATATTTCCAAAACCCTCTAGGTACATTCTGAAGACCTCCGGGCACATTATTCTTTTAACCCTCCAGGTGCATCTTCTAAAACCTCCGGGTAATTAGTGTCAAGATTTTTGAGTTACGTTGCCTCAGTTTTCGAGGAGCCACATTTCCTAAATTCTCCGGGTACATTCTGAAGACCTCCAGGCACATTATTCTCTTAAATCTTTCGGGTGCATCTTCTAAAACCTCCAGGTAATTAGTTTCAAGGTTTTTAAAGTTACGTTGCCTCAACTTTGAGGAGCCTCATTCAAAAAAAAAAACAACAAAAAACAACAAGAAAGCNCCTAATCCTCCGGGTACATTCTGAAGACCTCTGGGCACATTATTCTCTTAAATCTTCCAAGTGCATCTTTTAAAACCTCCGGGTAACTAATGCCATGATTTTTTAAAGTTACGTCGCCTCAATTTTGAGGAGCCACATTTTTCTCTCAAACAAAAAGGGAGAGAAAAAAAGAAAAATAAAGGTAAAAAAAAAACAAAAAAACAAAAAAAAAGAAACAAAGAAAGAACAAAGAGAAAAAAAAAAACAACAAAAGCAAAAGAAAAAAAAGCTTTGGTAAGAGAATTAAGGAATTAGATCAAGTACAGTGTCTACGCCTTTGCACTATTTCGGTTTACCAAAATGTGTAAAGAGGGGCAGCTGTAGACACTGTAATTTTGCTTAGATAAACAAAAAATTAAAAATTAATTAATTAAATAATTAGAAACGAAACAAAAAATTAAAAAAAAATACTAGTAGGGCACGGACGCCCTGCCAGTACCAGGCACCACTACAGCGCCAGACGTGAAAAATTCGGGTCTGGCAGTGTATTGGAATGGAGCCTGCAGAATGAAGCATAAAGAATGGGGTATAAAAACCCCATTGTAGCATAACAAAAGGGGGAAGCTGGGAGCCAAAATAAAAAAAACCAAAAATTCCTAAGAATCCCTATCAACCCAAAAACACAACATCAAAAAATCAAAAAATCCTAGTCTAGCAGCCAGAAACAATCCACAATAAAAAAAAATCAAAGAAAAATAAAAAAATCAAAAAATTCACAAGGAGAGAAAACGGGTAGTTGTGTTCTTTTGGAGCTTTTTAGTCTGTTTTTTTAGGGGAGATTTAGAGGGGATTTTAGTAACCGGTGGGTTGTTCGAGTTTGGAGATGGTGGGTTTGCAAGCTGCCAGTAAAGTATTTAAAGATAGGGGGCATTTTTTTCACCGTCGTAGAATAGAGAGAGTGAGAGTTAAGTTTTTTTTTTCTTTTTAGGTATGATTTGTTGAAGCAGCACAACTTTGATCCTTTGCACCGCCGCCGATTGGAAAGTGGAGAGGAAGAAGCAAAAGGGCCGGCGACTAGAAAGTGGAGAGGAAGCAAAAGGAAGCCCGATAGGTGCCGGTTAGAGGAGAAAGAACGTCGGCGAGGGGACGAGAGCCAACTTTTGCTGGGCATAGAGTGAGAAAGAGCTGATCGGCAGTGACGGGAAAGAGGAAACGATCCGGGTAGCCAGCGACGTTGCCGGTTGGGGAGAGCCGACCATTGGGGAGCGTCACCGGCGTGAAGGTGAGAGGAGTTGAGAGATTTGGGGAGAAAAATGTTGAATTTTTAGAGAGAGAAGAGAGAGATTCGACGACTAGAGAGAGAAATTGAAGGGAGAAATGAAAAAGGGTGAAGAAAAAGCCATTTTATACTTAGGGTAGGACATCAAAACGACATAGTTTTGTACCTAGAGGTTAGTGGGCAGGAGACTGGACAGTGGGCTTTGGAGCGGATCACGGGTCAGGCCGATTATTTGGGCCAGTTTAGCCCAATCAGGTAAAAATTTTAACCTTTTTATGGAAATGTTTGTGTTTTAGGCATGCCCATTTTATATGTTTTTAGGAATATTAGGTAGAATTAATTAATTATTATAGTGTAATGTTCTAAATTTTTAGATGATATTTTAGACTAGGAAATTTATACAAATATGAGAATATGGAAATAATAAAGCGTAAAAAATAAAAGAATAAAAAATAATATATATATAATATTTTAGAAAATGTTTAGTTATACAAAGAACTTATGTTTAGGGAAATATTTATTACAAATGTATAATAAAAATATAAAAAATAATGATAAAAAAAAGGAAAATGATAATAATATTCCATGACATTAACTACAAGTATAATGTACCAATGATGGGATGATCGATCGGGACGTGAGAAGTCGTATTCTCGGGCTAATTTTCCCTAGGTTCGAAATCCGATTAAGGCTCCACCAGTACGATGGGAGGGCCTCGATTTCAAGATCCCGAAATTTTCACAAATAAAAAATTGACTACACAAAAATTATTCAAAAACAAAAAATAATGATAGATAAAAATTCAAAAAAAATAATAATTCAAATATATAATAAATAATTAATTTGTGAAAATGCAATATACATGACATTAAATAAATAGGCAAATAAATAAAAAAACCCAAAACAATAAATAATTTAAAATTGAGTATTAAATATCTAGTGGTGTAAGGTATAGATTAATAAATATTATATAAAAGTAATAAGACAAGAAATATCAAGGAATATATAGGAGAAACTTAGAATAAAAAATAAAATATAAAAGAATAAAAAATAGAAAATATAATAATAAAAAATATATAAAATAATAATTAAATAATAATAATACTAAAAATAGTTAATTGCATTAGCATAGCATATATATATTGCATATCATTGTATATAAATATTTTTGTTTACGAGTTAAGCCCTGATGATGGGATTTTTCGAGGATCTTGTGAAGGCGAATATTTCTCGGAAAGTACCCTAGATGAAAAGGTGTCCCCGGGTCTCACTAATATGATGGGAGAGCTCGGGGAAATATCTTTAATAAAAGGCTTTCGCTCGTATTAGGTTCATTATTCATAAAAATATTATTTTTTAAAGAAAAACGTACGATAACCCCGATGATGGGAATTATTCGTTGAATTTGCGAAGGCGAGTTTCTCAGATAATTCCCTAGGTGAGAGAATACCTCAAGTCCCACTAGTATGATGGGCGGATTCAAAAAAATATCCTCGATAAAAAGCTTATTCGTCCGACATTTTTATCTCACGCCATGCATATCATAATGCCTTACACTTGCATTTCATTTTAGAATCAAATAAAATAATTTAATAAAATTGGAGATAAAATAAGTGAATAATAGCTAAGGAAATAAAATGAACTTAAAAATTAAAGCCTAATAAGATAATCTAAAAATGGTACCATTCATGGAACAGGCGTCCCGGGGGTACTAATCCTTTCTCGGGCGTAACCGTACTCCCAAACCTAGATCTGAAAAAAAGGTAAACTAGTTTAAGATTCTTTCTGCGGGCTTAAATCTAATTAAGACTCCGTCGATTGGAATCGAGTCAATAGGTGGCCAATCACACCTAGTAAAAAAGATTGGTGGTGACTCCTAGTTTTAGAGTTTTTACTCACGTTTAGCAATCGGGTTCCCGAACCCGCACGTTACGACACTTAGATGCCTACCAAAATCCTAGAAACCAAAAGTGACTGCCATTAGAAAGGCTAAAGATCTAAACATCATCATTCTTGATGAGATATGTGGTTCTCTTCTCACTCATGAGCTGGAGCTTAAGGAAGAAGAAGAAGAAGACCGAAGGGAAGTAAAGGAACAAAAAAAGAGCATTGCACTTAAAGCCAGCATTCTTAAAGAAGAGTTGGAAGAGCTTTTCTGTGATGATGATGAAGATTTAGCTCTAGTTGCAAGAAAATTCAGAAAACTAATGAGCAAAAGAAATCGAAGGCTAACTAGAAGAGGTTTCAGGAAAGACCAAGATGCTTCATGTAAAATAAGGAACAAAAATGACTCTAATAAAACGGAGGAGATGATCTGCTACGAATGCAAGAAACCTAGTTACTTTAAGTCTGAGTGTCCATTGTTGAAAGATGAAACCCCCAAGAAAAATAGGAGATCCAAGAAAGCAATGGAGGCTGCTGCATGGTAAAAAAGTGACACATCAAGCTCTGAAACTGATGATGAAAAATTTGAGAAAAGAGCAAACATCTGTTTAATGGCACAAGAGGATGAAATAGAGGCACCCTCATCCCCCTGCATTAATTCTCTTAGTCGACTTGCAAGTTTCAAACTTGCAAGCAGAATACTCTTAGTCGACTAACCGATATCTTAGTCGACTAACTCGTTTCTATTTTCTGCTCCCTATATCTGGCAATTCTGGCAGTGTGCACTTAGTTGACTAACCTATTTCTTGGTCAACTAAGTTGGTTCTGTTTTGAAGTCCAAATTTTGACAGTAGCTTCTTAGTTGACTAACCCTTATCTTGGTCGACTAAGTTGGTTCTGTTTCTCAATATTCTTCAGCCTGCCATTTCTCCAATTTAAATTTTAGTCAACCAACATTCTTCATTATTTAACTAAAGACCTTCTTTTTCGTTGATCAATCATTTCTTCTTGATTTTCATGATTTTGATATACACATTTGAAAAGTTGATTTATTATTTCCATATGACTTTTTCTCCTGCACACTTAGGTAGAAATGTTAGACACAAATGAAATGGGAATGTTTTATTATCATCAAAAACTTAATGGAGCCAACAAATAAAAGGAAGCCCTAGGACCTAATCAACCTAGGGCTCTGATACCAAGTCTGCCACGATCCAAATTCTGGGCAATGACCGACGCATGGGCCCAATAGACATAGCCCACTAAACCCAAGCAAGCCTATCTATATGACCTATTCATCATTCCATCAAAAGTTGCTAAAGTTACGTTTCATAATTTCAATTCAAAATATACATATATTGTCTAGAACATATGTCTTAATAATTTACATCGAGTTTGTCTATACACAAGAGAAAGATTCTCGACTTTCAATGGAGAGACTCGGGCGAAAGTTCAACTATTGAATGCCGAGATACCTACCAAGGAAACGAATCTACAAGGACATCTCGACCTAGTTACCGGCTGCCTCCTGATCTGAAAACATGAAGTTGAAAACGGTGAGTATAAACCCAGTGAATGAACAAAGGAAGGGAACAAGCAATTCATAAGGAAAGTTTAAAGAAAACATGATGCACTTATTTTCAAAAACAATGCAATTTAGTTTAGTTCATATTAAAAACCCCTCATTAAACCCTTAATTGGTTAATCAATTGATGACGAAGGATTCATACATAACAAAGAATTTAAAGATTGAAAGCTTGAATAACACTCAAGCAAGTCAAATGAAGCGACGGGTCCTTGCTACAGTGAAAAGGCATTCTCGCTACAGCAAATTTGGGCTCAAATTATCAGCTGGACGAGGGTTTCACTCTAAAACCCCTCATTTCAAACTTAATTAAATAAATTCCTTAATGTTGGGAGTCCAAGATCAACTATGGTATTACTGAAATGGAAAATGGGGCAGCAACCAAACAAGGTAGCATGCAAGATAGAAAGTTTCTCGCTACAGCGAGAATCCATTCTTGTTGTAACAAAATTCAAGCGATAAAATAGAAAGTTTCTCGCTGCAGCAAAATTCAAGTGGCAAAACAGAAAGTTTCTCGCTGCAGAGAGAATCAGGTCGATGTAACCCTCTAAACCCGAGAATTTTTTACTGTAGCGAGATTCATTCTCTCAAGAAAAGGCCATTTAGCTACAAAGACAAAATCGACTTGAACATGCTTAGAAATTTCCAAGGTTCAACATGCAAGATTCACATGTGTTACAACCGTATACCATACTCATGAACTTTCTATAACACACACACACACACACACACACACACACACACACACACACACACACATATATATATATATATATATCATCATGCATACCATCCCATCATCATCAGCTCATGTTCACTCCCTACTCGCACATAGCTAGGTCATCATCAGCTCATGTGCACTCCCACACCGCACATAGCTGGGTCATCATCAGCTCATGTGCACTCCTACACGCACATAGCTAGGTCATCATTATCACATAAAAAGGAACATCCAATGCATATTACACATATCAACATATGGTGATAACACATGAACCATTTATATGGAACATTTTCACAAGATAAAAAACATTCACCAAAGGCTTGTTCCCTAGGTAGATTTTTAAGGAAAAGTTGGATAAAATCATTCAAATGTTTCACCCCAAATACATCTACATTTCCAAAGAAATTTTGAAATGCAAGTTCACTCACCGGTATTTGTTAAACCTTTAGTCAACTCTAACTTCCCTAATGGTCCAATTGGGGCTAAGGGGCCTCGTTGGAACTTATCACACACCAAAAACATCACAACCAGTCCAATTTACATTAATATTGCTCCAAAAACTACTTCCCAAATCAAGCTTCAATAGCCCTTCCTATCTCTCTTCTAATTATCATTTGATTAACTATTTAGTTTCTCTTCTTTAGTAACACTAGAAATAGATAAACAACCTCAGCAATAACAGAACTCATAACTTCAATTACTAGCCATTATCAACAACTTAAAACCACTCATAATTCAGCACTCACCTTGGTGGATTACAATGAAATTCTTTTTCAAAATTCTTCCAAGCTATTATAAAAGCTCTCTCTTTCTCTCTCTAAACACCTAGCTAGTGAGAAAAAGTATGGAAGTAAGATTTTTCAAGGGTTTTAAAGTGAAAGAGTGAAAGAGCACAAAGGTTCTATGCTAAAGTGCATAAAAGCTTCAAAATTGGAGCTATTTTGAGAAAGGTTATGGAGGTTTCATAACAAGCTTCCATGGAGGGGGAAACAAATGTGAGATGGAAGGAAGAAGAAGAAGAAGCTGCTGGAAATTGAAAAAGCTGCTGGAAAGAATGATATTTATAGCTCAAGCTTATCCAACTCCACTTAAATTACGAAAACACCCTAAGCAAGTTAGCTTGTTCTCCTCCAATCTTTTGTGCAATCTTTTTACTCTTTTGACACTAAGACAAGGTCCATAGTAGTTTAGAAATACTCAGGTTCACGAAACTTAAAAATTTTGACTCGAGATGAAAAATGACCATTTTGCCCCTACCTTGGGAATCCTCATTATTTTTATTTTCTTCATCATTTTACCCTTATTTTCATCATTCATTTATGCCTTAGACCTACTTAGGCCATTATATTGTTTAAAAACTTACTTTTAAGGGCTCACTAAAGAAATGACAAAATTACCCTTGGTCAGTGATATCGCATCTACTTCTAGTTACAAGTCTCTAAAGATCAAGGTCTTACAATCATCATGTGCACTCCCTACATGCACATTTCAATATCATCACACACAGTCTCGCCCACATCATTATCGGCATGTGCACTCCCACACCGCACACCACCGGTACCGTCACGTGCACGGTTATAGCTATTATACAGCATTATCACTCAAAGCATAACACAGATATCCACATAATATAGGAACACATGGTTTCATTATATCATATAGTTTACCACATGAAAACATTTCATCAAGGGCTTGTTCCCATGCACATTTTAAAGAAAAGTCTGATAAAACATTTCAGGTGATTCAATTAAACAAATATGCATTTATCCCAAAACATTTTAATGCAAGTTCACTCACCGGTCTTTGTTGATTCTTAAATTGACTCCAACTTCCACTAATGCTTTGAATGGAGATGTGGGGTCCCGTTGGAACCTATCACACACAATAGCATCATAATCAACTCAATTCACATAACTATAAATTCTAAAGGTTATCTCCTAAATCATATTCTACTAGTTATTCATAACTAGCTTCCAATTACATTAAGTGGCTATTTATTTTAACTATTCTAACCCTAAACAACCTTAACTACAAACACTCACAAATCTAACCACTAGCCATTCTCAACAACTCAAAAGTCAACTCAATTTCATTACTCAGCTTGGTAGATTTGTAATTGAATTCCTTCTCAAAATTTCTCAAGCTATTATAAAAAGTCTCTCTTTCTCTCTTTAAAACTCCTAGCTAGTGAGAGAAAGTATTAAGGTAAGACTTTTGAGGGTTTTAAGGTGAAAGAGTAAAAGAGCACAAAGGACCTTGTGAAAAGGTGCACAAAAGCATGAAAATTGGGGTTTAACTTGATAGAGTCATGGAGGTTTTTAAGGAGGCTTCCATGGAAGATAAAGAACGTGAAATGGAGAGAAAAGATGGGAAGAAGAAGAAGAAGTTGCTGGAAATTTAGATATTTATTGCTAAAGTTGACCAAAGTTCACGTAATTTACAAAAATGCCCTTTTTTGTTCTTCTAGTGCAATGCTTTCATTTTGACAAATATTTTAAGCACCTTTTGATCAGAATTGGGCAAAGTGGTAAACATAAAAGTTGTAGTCTTGCCTTTTAGCTTTGTAATGGTCTAAAAATCATATCATTTGGACTTCTATAGTGAGAGATATACTAGAAAATCAAAACATATGCAAATAGAGCAACAGTCCATTATGCACCTTTCTTCACCAATTGAAATTATTTTTTTGATCCTACTCCTATAAAAATATAAAATAAATATAAATAACGTAAAACTGACATTATTAACTTAAAATAAAAATTTAAACATAATTAAACTAAACTAATAAAATAAATAAAAATACCTAAATTTGATCTTAAATCTAGTTCAACTTAGACTAATCAAATATTTAATCTCCCACTTAATATATGAATTTGATGCAACCATCAGTCTACCTCTAGTTACGCGTCTATGGAGGTCGAGGTTTCACATTGCGATTATTGTTCGCATCATATTGCAATGAGTTATACGGCTCAAAGTGATTACATAAATTGGTGGATTGAATATAACGTGTTAGCAAAAGTTTCAAATAAGGCTTGTTCAGGACTTGGTGGCTTTTCTCGCAAGACTCAAACATCAGTAGCCATCGAGGAATGGGTCATTACAATCTCCTTCAACGCCGCGGCCATAAGTAACTCAAAGCCGCTGCCTCAATCGCCATGTTATGTTGTACAGAACTACATCTATCTATCATTTTTGGACATGATTTTCACCTTGATCTGGTCTTAACTAGGCAATGTTGTAAACACGAAAGTTATATCCCATTCTGTTAGCTTTCCAATGGATTAAAAATCACATCAATTGGACTTTTGCAACTGAAGTTATCTTTAAATTACTGTAACATGTACAAGTGACACCTACACCATACTTATGCTATTATGACTCAATTTCGCCTTAGTCATCACGTATCCTACACAAAACTATGGGGGAAATCGATATTAACTCTTCTAAAAGTAAATTAAAACAAATAAAGTAAAATTGAACTAAAACAACTTAATTTAACTATTCAACTTAAAATCTAACCTAAATTAGAAAAACACCTAAAATGCTAAAATTTGAACCTAAAAACTTAAAGGTGTAACTACTAAAGCCCCTAAAATGTGTTAAAATAACTCTATATACAGAGTTATCAACAAGTGAACAAGCACCAACCTTTGAGTTGAAGCCACAACCTCCACATATCAGAATCAAGTAGCTGCATGAGGAACATTTTCCACCACCTCTTAGTTGTCCTCATTTTGAGGATGGACAGCAAGTTTTACTCTCTAATTCATGCTTCAGGCTTTTTCCAAGGAAAAGAAAGGCAAGATGGTTGAGTCCTTTCAATGTGGTAAACATTTATCCTTATGGTATAATGGAGATTGATAATAAGGATACTGGCACATTCATGGTTAATGGACTAAGCCTCAAGCCTTATTTTGTGGATCAAGAAGTGCCAAAGGGGGTGCCATTGTCAAGCTAGTGACTATAAATAAGCACTTCTTGGGAGGCAACCCAAGTTTTTAAAACTTTTACTCTTTTAGTTAAAGTTATGTTTTTCAGCTTTCCACATAATTTGTTTGTTTTTCCTTATTTAGATTTTTGTCACCTTAACGGATCCTTCCAACAACTTTAGATATAATGAGGATGAAAAGGAACATTAAAGGATCTTCGCTACCTAGGGGAGTATTTTTGAATTTTTTCTTTACTTTTTAACATTGAGGACAATGTTATTTTTAAGTTTGGGGGGGAGAGAATTTTCAGTTTTTAATTTTTGTTTTCTTTGTTTTGCATTTATGTTTTTAGACCTTAAGTTTAGTTAAGTTATTTATCAATTAATTTGTTGCATGTTTTAAAAGTTTGGGCTAGATTTAGTTGTGCCACTTTCTTTGATTTACCTATCCAATGATGGGAACTAGTTATATTTTTATCTTGATTCTTTGAAACATGTGAATATTGTTTGAGTATTGTGTAAATTCTTATGCTAAGCTTCATTGTTAGGATGAGATTTCCATTTAATTTGTGCACCATATATTTTTTGCTTAGAATCATTGTACATATCTAGGAAAGGTTTATGTGAATGTGAATTTTTGAATTATGTATTGAGTTCTAGAATTTGTTTGATTCTCTCTCAAGGCAAACTCCTAAGCTATACATAGTTAAGGAAATGATTTAGGCCATCTTTGGACTGATTGAGCTTTTTGAGCCACTTTGCTATATGTATTTATCCCTAGAATTCCCCTTTAAGCCTAATGTAATCTTTTCTTTTTTTAAACACTTAGTTATTAACCTAATATCTCACATAAAGATTTCCAATTTTTGCATCCCTCATTCCTAAGTGCGTATGTCAATTTAGGAAGTGTTATGAGCTAGATAGTGAAAAAGGTAGTGAAGATGAAAAGTGATTAGAAGATCAAAAGTATGATTGTATTTATCTTTCTACGCAATAAAAGAAATAAGTTTAGGGGTGTGATATTGAGAAAAATAAAAAGTGTCATGACTCGGAACCTCCTCGGGCCCATGACAACCGCCGCGACGTCTCGATTGACACTCATTGCCTGCAATGCCAATCGGAACCCCGCAAGGCTTACATATCAGTTTCTTACCTTTTCTGTGAGCAATTGTTTTTAAACATTCCGTTTTAAACAATTACCAGTCGTTTTCGACTCAAGTAAATCAAAAGATAAAAATATAACATTTTTATATAAAACAATATTTATAGAAACACGTGTAAGTAATCTTTTGTAACTTAGAAGTAAAATAAATTCATACATACAATAATTTACAAAGTTATAATGTACAATAATAATTACAATGACAAGTGGCCCGTAAATACACCAAATGTTGGTGATAGTAACCTACTCTTTGTGAGACAGAGGGGTCAACTGGAATCCTCGACAAAATCGGGTATCTACAAGCTACCACAAGCCTGAAATATTTCGAAAGGAGGTGGGTGAGATTTTGCAATCCTAATGAGTAAACAGACATTATCATAAATATCTAAAGGCGAGTAACATGAAGGCAAGTTTAAACAACAAATTACAAACCATTTCATACGGTTTTCAATTTATTTCTTAAACCATAAAATATTTGTAATTTACCAAAACAGTTGTTAAGGCTTCTGACTTTTATTAAAAACAAGGCTCAAGCCAAAACTAATCCTCGGGGATACCTTGGCCGAGGCATCTAACCGAGTCCGCCAAGGTTGTTAAGATATTTACATGTGAAACACATTTTTATTTTTAAAACAAACCGTTCCTTGGCGTTGGTCGAGTTACACATTCACTGGGGGTTCGACGTGAAGTGAGCTCTAATACTACCCCGGGGGGTTTTCCTCCTTGCCTCTACTACCGAAGTAACTATATAATCGGGTTTACCGTGCCCCTCTAATAGGCAGTCGACGGAAACCCGTCACTGCAATGACTAAACCCACCAATTTTAATAAAATTTCGACAGTATAACGTGACTTTTATTTATTTACCCAGCCTACATAGTAAAAGACAGCTTACATAAATTCCCAATGCAATTATAACATATAGCCACATATACTCATATATCATAAGCCATTCATATGAAAATATATTTTTCAAGACAATTGGCAGCCTCCAATTACTCAATTTTATAATCAAAAGTTTCTTATTTCAAAAAATCAAGACAATATATTTATTTGTCACATTTATTTCTAAAACATCAAAAATCCCATTTTAATCTCATTTTCATTTCATTAAATCTATGAAGAGCATTTAAAAATAAACTCTTGATAATTTACAATAATAATAGGTTTACTCATCATTTGTACAAACTAATTGCTTTTTAGGTGCCCCGATCACTGTTCGTCAAGTACGACTTCCTTGCCTTTACTGGAAGGCTCTCCTCCTAAACACACTGCAAAATTTACCCAATTCACCACATTGATGCTAAATCACTACATAATTGACTTAAATCCTATACGAATGCATGGTATGAAATGCAATAGCCTAAAACGGCTTAAACGAGGTATTAACCTATTTTTGGCACTTTACCCGATAAATTGCTAATGCTCTCTATTTTAGCTCTAAATTGTCCCATTTCTCTCCAACATTTCTAACCATTAAATATCAGCCAATAACCCTCTAAAATACCAAAATCAGTTTCTCCTTGGAAAATTCAGCCAAAAAATGAGACATTTACTCGGTTAATTTTCCACTTTGTTTTTCTATAACATTTAACCATTTTTCATCATTTTCTCTTCATTTTTCTTAGAATAAAAATCAGTTCATCATCATTGCACATCATTGAAGATTCAGCCAAGGGTGGGTATTGTGAAAATTTCATGCTTTCTTGCCCAATTTGATTTCTATAAACATTTAACTAACTAAAACTACCAATTTAACTAAGAATCAAAACCTAAAAATTCCAAAATCCTCCCCCATGAATTTCGGCCAGCCCTTGGTTTCACTTTTTGATCTCTCTCCTCAAGCATGCTAAATGAAAATAAAGGCATAGGCAAGGTAGAAATCAAGCTAAAGTCGAAAAATCTTACCGTTAGATGCGTAAACGGACGAAAAACGCGATTTCCCTTTTGAATTTTCTAATTTCTCTTTGGTTTTTCTCTTTTCTTCCTTTTCTCTCTATTTTCTCTCTTGTTCTCTCCTTATGGCCGGCCATCACTTAATATGGGGTTTAAATGG
Source organism: Theobroma cacao (assembly GCF_000208745.1). Classification (NCBI taxonomy): domain Eukaryota; kingdom Viridiplantae; phylum Streptophyta; class Magnoliopsida; order Malvales; family Malvaceae; genus Theobroma; species Theobroma cacao. Next base: position 6,912,985 of record NC_030853.1, on the reverse strand, counting down.
GCTGACTTTTCATTAAAATAATATTAAATCATTAAAAAGTGCCATGTGTCACTTTCCCATTGGCCCGTTTTTAAAATTGTCCTTTAAACTTCAATTTTTCACCACTTAACATACCATAGTTATTCATACCAAAAAAAAGTAAATCCTATGATTTTGACAAGTTTTGGGTTGTGAAAATTACGATTTTTACCTCGAGGCGACAAAATTATCGTTTTGCCCCTATGTTTCGAAAATTGCCGGAATTGAAATTTTTCACTTCCTATCATTAAATTATACTCCAAATAGTTAATCTGGGTCCAAAATTTCACTCCATGATCAAATTATTATCTTAGGTGACAAAATGACAATTTTGCCCTTGAACATCAAAATTTTAAATTTGTCCCCAAATGAACCCTCAAACTCCGAATAATCATTTTTAGTCATTCTTGAATTGTAAAATATTAAATTTAATCCTACGATTTCTATTTGAACTAGTTCGAGGTTAAATCAACTCAAGTGTACCGTTAGGTACGATACCGGGTTTCGTCTATTCTTAGGACTTTCTTAGCATAATAACATGCTACTCAGTGCATGTATGTCATGACATGTGTTTATAGGTCAGGTTTTACAATTCTACCCCCCTTAAAATAAAATTTTGACCTCAAAATTTCACTTACCAGATTCGACAAATAAATACGGGTATTGGTTCCTCATCTGATGCTCTACTTCTCATGCCATTTCCTCCATTCGAGCACTTTTCCACAACACTTTGACCATTGAAATACTCTTGTTCCTTAATACTCTATCCTTTCGATCCAAGATACTCATAGGTTGTAAAGCCCGACCTTATAAAATACTATTCATGACATACATATGATGATAGCATGATTGCATGCTAGGAGAGTCCCGAAAAATTTACAAAAGTCGGTATTGTACCTAGAGGTACAACAAAGTTTATTTAATCCTCGAACTAGATCAAATAGGAATTTTAAGGTGAGATTAAGAGTTTCATAGTTCATGGATGACTTAAAATGGTAATTTGGAGTTTGAGGATCAATTTGGAGTCAAATCGGAATTTTC
>NC_030853.1:6868538-6905327 GCF_000208745.1 Theobroma cacao | reverse complement strand
TGTGAGACGAAAAATTAATATTTTATTTGTTTAAAGTTGGAAACAGCTTAAAATATTTTAGAACACGATATTTGACAATGGTTGCTCACAAGGGAACAGAGAAACTGATAGTAAAGCCTTGCGGGGTTTCGGGTTGACATTCCGGGCAATAAGTGTCTACCGGGACACCGCGGCGGTTGTCACGGGCTCGAGGGGAGTACCGGGTCGTGACATAGGTTGCACCTCGAACTTCAAATCGTCATGCAACTCGATAGAGGTGCTTTGAGAATGTGAGAGGGATCTGGTACATTTTTCTTAAGCATGGAGACATGGAAAACGTTGTGGATCCGATCTAACTCCGGAGGTAGTTCTAACCGATAAGCCACTGGTCCAATTCTCTCAATGATTTGGAATGGTCTAATATACCTCGGGTTAAGCTTTCCCCTATTCGCAAATCGAATCACACCTTTCCACGGAGAAACCTTAAGAAAAACTCTATCATCGATCTCAAACTCCAAGTCTTTTCTCCATTTATCTGCATAGCTCTTCTGCCTATCTTGGGCTACCTTTAGCCTCTCTCGTATAACCTTGATCTTGTCATTAGTTAGATCGATCAATTCCACACTAACTAACTTTCTTTCACCCACTTCATCCCAACAAAGTGGAGTACGACATTTCCTTCCATATAAAGCTTCGTACGGTGCCATACCAATGCTAGACTAGAAGCTGTTGTTGTAAGCAAATTTCACTAATGGTAAGTGTCTATCCTAACTACCAAGAAAATCCATGACACAAGCCCTCAACATATCCTCCATAGTCTGGATAGTCCTCTCGACTGACCATCCGTCAGTGCTAAATTTCAATTTGGTTTCGAGAACTTCTTGAAATTTCGGCCAGAATCGAGAAGTGAATCAAGGATATCAGTTTGACACTATAGAAACGGGAACTCCATGTAGCCTCACAATCTCATCTACATATAGCTGAGCCAGCTTCTTAATATAGTATGTACTATGGACAACTAAAAAATGAGCGGACTTAGTCAATCGATCTACGATCATCCAAATTGCATCATTTCCCCTCTGTGTCCGCAATAGTCCCAAAACAAAATCTATAGTTACATGCTCCCATTTCCATTCGAGAATAGGTAAAGACTGAAGTGTACCTGCTGGCCTATGATGCTCTGCCTTAACTTGCTGACATACGAGACACTCTACTACGAATTCTGCTACGTCTCGCTTCATACCTGGCCATAAATAATTCTTCCTGATAGTCCTATACATCTTGATGCTTCCAGGATGTAATGCATAGGCAGAAGAATGAGTTTCTTCCATGATCGCCTGTCTTAGTTGGTTTCCCTCAGGAACACAAACTCGGTCTCTAAACACCAAGACGTTATCTTCTCTGAATCTGAACTCACTGACTCCACCATCGGTCAATTTTTTAATTTCTTTTCTTAACTCACCATCAGACCTCTGAATGTCCTTGATCTGATTAAGTAATGAAGGTCGGACAATAAAGCTTGCCAATAAGGATCCATCCTCACCATTTCTCAACTGGACCCCAAAAGATTTCATCTCTAATAATGCTAGAAAATAACAACTCTGAAGTGTGGCTAAAGACGATGAAGACTTACGACTTAAGGCATCAGCTACAACGTTCGCCTTTCTTGGATGATAGTCTATCACCAAGTCATAATCTTTTATCAACTCCACCATCGCCTTTGCCTTAAATTAAGCTCTTTCTGAGTGAGCAAATATTTTAAACTCTTGTGATCCGTAAATATCCGACAATGCTAACCATACAAGTAATGCCTCCAAATTTTTAAAGCAAACACCACAGCTGCTAACTCTAAATCATGGGTAGGGTAATTTGCTTCATGCCTTTTTAGCTGTCTAGAAGCATAAGCCACAACTTTTTCATCCTGCATCAGTACGCACCCCAACCCCAAGTTTGAGGCATCACTATAAACTACAAATCCCTTACCACTCACAAGAAGTGTTAAAACGGGAGTGGAGGTTAACCGGTTCTTTAGCTCCTGAAATCGATTCTCACAAACATCATCCCACTCAAACTTAACTCCCTTAAAGTTAGACAGGTCAAAGGAGCTGCTATTAAGGAAAACCCCTAAACAAACCTCCGATAATAACCGGCTAATCCGAGGAAACTACGAATCTCCATCACTGTCTTAGGTTGCTCCCATTGAAAAATACCTCTATCTTCTTGGCATCAACATATATTCCAGCTCCCGATACTACGTGTCCCAAGAATACCACTTCTTGTAACCAAAACTCACACTTCGAAAACTTTGCATACAACTGTCTTTTCCCCAAAGTTTGTAATACTATACGCAAGTGGGTAGCGTGCTCATCATTATCTCTCGAGTAAACCAGGATATCATCAATGAACATAATAACAAACTTGTCCAAGTAAGGGTGGAACACCCTGTTCATGAGATCCATAAATGCTGCCGGTGCGTTAGTTAACCCGAAAGGCATGACCAAGAACTCATAATGACCGTACCGAGTCCTGAACGCTATCTTGGGTACATCCTGTTCTTTAATCCTCAACTGATGATACCCAGACCTCAGATCAACTTTAGAAAACATTATAGCTCCCTTTAATTGATCGAAAAGATCATCAATCCTCGATAATGGATACTTCTTCTTAATGGTCATTTTGTTAAGCTGTCGATAATCTATACATAACCGAAGTGTACCGTCTTTCTTTTTCACAAATAAAATCGATGCTCCCCACGGAGATGTACTAGGGCGTATAAAACCCTTGTCCACTAACTCTTGCAATTGTACTTTCAACTCCTTCAACTCTGTCGGAGCCATTCTATATGGAGGAATAAAGATAGAAGCAGTACCCGGAACTAAGTCAATGGTGAATTCTAACTCACGATAGGGAGGAAGTCGCAGTAATTCATCAGGAAATACATCAGGGAACTCACTTACTACGGGGACATTCTCTAACTTGGGTTCTTCCCTCGATATATCAATCACGTGAGCCAAGTATGCCAGATATCCCTTTCACACCAATTTCAAGGCTTTGAGGGCCGAATTACACAATACGATAATACTCTATGCTTCCCCATAAATACAACTTCTACTCCCTCTAAACTTTGGAGAATCACTTCTTTCTTAAAACAATCCACCTTTGCTCGATGAGTGGACAACCAATTCATACCCAAGATCAAATTAAAGTCCCAAATCTCCAAAGGGATTAAATCGCCCACAATTCTTCTTCCCCAACTTTAATACCACAGTCTCTATAATACGAATTTCTTACTAACCGCTCGCCTAGAGGAGTATGCACTACAATCTCTTCCTCTAATGGTGACAAGTTCTTATATGAGAATAGTGCAAATGATATGCTCACATATGATTTATCAGAGCTTGAATCTATCAAAACATGTGCATCTCTATCAAACACAATCATAGTACTTGTCATTGTGCTAGGTCGAACTCGGGCTTCATCCTCAATCACTACAAAAACCCTGGTCAAAATCTGAGGCTACGGTTTAGAAGATGGCTGCTTTGGGGTATTACTCCCCATGCATGACCGTATCACTGGGCCCTACCTAGACTGTGATCCCGAAGTGTCTCTCCGCGGTATACTAAGATGAGTCAGAGGAGTATAAGTAGATATTGTACCTCATCTCAACTGAGGACAATTTCTCTTGACATGCCCTTGTTGGCCACATTGAAAACACGTTACAGGCTTTCTACATGACCTAACATAAAATCCTCCGTAATTACGGGATTTGTACAATCCTCTTGAAGTCCCCCCTCGACTACTCCTCACCGGCCGATCAAATCTAAAAGATCTATGCTGTGACTGCTGAGATGGAGGTCTAGTGGATGCCACAGACGCTGAGGTATTACTTCCTGCAGTAGATGTCGAATCTCTACTTCTCTTTGAAGGCTGACCTGGAAACTTAGGCGGATTCCTTCTCTTTACAAACTCAGCTCGGATCTACCTATTCTAAATGGCGAGCTTCTCAACTCGTAAGCCCATCTACACAACTTCCTTATATGACTCCTTGCCAGTCACTATCATACGCTCCCGTATCTCATTACGGAGTCCCTCCTCAAAGTAGTTTACTTGGTCTTGCTCCAATCTCACCAACTCAGGTACATAAAGCATCAGCTCGTTAAAACGAGTTTCATACTCCTCAATGGCCATGTTCCCTTGTTTCAAGCTCAGAAATTCTCTTTTTTTCTCTTTTTGATGGAAATAAGTGTAATACTGACCATCGAACTCTCAGAGAAAATCTGTCCAAGTCAGCGGTATAGGAGAGTGAGACTTTACTGAATTCCACCAGGTACGGGCTCTCTTCTCAAATAACCGTGTAGCCACCTTCAATTTCATCTCATCATCTAATCCCATATCTGCTAGTGTCTCCAATACCTAAATAACCCAATCCTTAGCTACAGTCGCATCCAACTCACCAATAAACGAGACGCAACCTAACTGTCTAGCTTCCTTCAACTTCTTAGAAATGGAGATGTCCGGTGTTTGGGTTGGTGGTACTGGAGCTGTTACAGGGGAAACAGCGGGTGAAACTGGACCAGCCTGAGCTTGGCTCGTAAGAGTAGCGAGAAAAGCCGTTAATGCCTGAGCTTCCTCGGGTGACATGGCAAGTACGTCAGGAGTAGTAACAAGTGGTGGAGGAGGTACAGGAATGTCAATAGACTCAACAGTAGGAACTGTTCTAAAAGAATATGCAGCCGACTCCTCTTCTATGGAATTCGGTCAACTTTGTCAGAGGCGACCTCTTCCCCTATCGGTAGATCTAGTGATAGGTGGTAGCTCACGTCGAGGAGGCATAATGATCTACAAGAAAAATGGAATTGGTTTAGACGACTTAAGACTCTATACGCAACTACATGCAACTAATTAATCTTAATTGGGCCACACTGACATTGTAAATTATTTTAAAATAACTTTAAATCCAAGAACTTTAAAAATCAAAAACTTCTTTCAAAACCATAAGCTTTTAAACCAAAAGCTCTGATACCAACTGAATTGTCACGACCCGGAACCTCCCTCGGGCCCATGACAACCGCCACGACATCTCGATTGACACTCAGTGCCCGAAATGCCAATCGAAACCCCACAAGCCTTACATAACAGTTTCTTGCCTTTTCTGTGAGCAATCATTTTTAAACATTCCATTTTAAACAATTACCCGTCGTTTTCGACTCAAGTAAATCAAAAGATAAAAATATAACATTTTTATATAAAACAATATTTATAGAAACACGTGTAAGTAATCTTTTGTAACTTAGAAGTAAAATAAATTCATACATACAATAATTTACAAAGTTATAATGTACAATAATAATTACAATGACAAGTGGCCCGTAAATACACCAAATGTTTGTGATAGTAACCTACTCCCTGTGAGACAGAGGGGTCAACTGGAATCCTCGACAAAATCGGGTATCTACAAGCTACCACAGGCCTGAAATATTTGGAAAGGAGGTGGGTGAGATTTTGAAATCCCAATGAGTGAACAGACATTATCATAAATATCTAAAGGCGAGTAACATGGAGGCAAGTTTAAACAACAAATTACAAACCATTTCATACGGTTTTCAATTTATTTCTTAAACCATAAAATATTTGTAATTTACCAAAACAGTTGTTAAGGCTTCTGACTTTTATTAAAAACAAGGCTCAAGCCAAAACTAATCCTCGGGGATACCTTGGCCGAGGCATCTAACCGAGTCCGCCAAGGTTGTTAAGATATTTACATGTGAAACACATTTTTATTTATAAAACAAACCGTTCCTTGGCGTTGGTCGAGTTACACATTCACGTGGGGGTTTGATGTGAAGTGAGCTCTAATACTACCCCGGGAGTTACCCTCCTCGCCTCTACTACCGAAGTAACCATATAATCGAGTTTACCGTGCCCTTCTAATAGGCAGTCCACGAAAACCCGTCACTGCAATGACTAAACCCACCAATTTTAATAAAATTTTGACAGTATAACGTGGCTTTTATTTATTTACCCAGCCTGCATAGTAAAAGACAACTTACATAAATTTCCAATGCAATTATAACATATAGCCACATATACTCATATATCATAAGCCATTCATATGAAAATATATTTTTCAAGACAATTGGCAGCCTCTAATTACTCAATTTTATAATCAAAAGTTTCTTATTTCAAAAAATCAAGACAATATATTTATTTGTCACATTTATTTCTAAAACATCAAAAATCCCATTTTAATCTCATTTTCATTTCATAAAATCTATGAAGAGCATTTAAAAATAAACTATAGATAATTTACAATAATAATAGGTTTACTCTCCGTTTGTAGAAACTAATTGCTTTTTAGGTGCCCCGATCACTGTTCATCGGGTACGACTTCCTTGCCTTTACCGGAAGGCTCTCCTCCTAAACACATTGCAAAATTTACCCAATTCACCACATTGATATTAAATCACTATATAATTGACTTAAATCCTATACTAATGCATGGTATGAAATGCAATAGCCTAAAATGGCTTAAACGCGATATTAACTTATTTTTGGCACTTTACCCGATAAATTGAGAACGTGCTCTATTTTAGCTCTAAATTGTCCCATTTTCTCTCCAACATTTCTAACCATTAAATATCAGCCAATAACCCTCTAAAATCACCAAAATCAGCTCACTTTTCTCCTTGGAAAATTCAGCCAAAAAATTGGACATTTACTCGGTTAATTTTCCACTTTGTTTTTCTATCACATTTAACCATTTTTCATCATTTTCTCTTCATTTTCCTTAGAATAAAAATCAGTTCATCATCATTGTACATCATTGAAGATTCAGCCAAGGGTGGGTATTGTGAAAATTTCATGCTTTCTTGCCCAATTTGATTTCTATACACATTTAACTAACCAAAACTGCCAATTTAACTAAGAATCAAAACCTAAAAATTCCAAAATCCTCCCCCTTGAATTTCGGCCAGCCCTTGGTTTCACTTTTTGATCTCTCGCCTCAAGCATGCTAAATGGAAATAAAGGCATAGGAAAGGTAGAAATCAAGCTAAAGTCAAAAAATCTTACCGTTAGACACGTAAACGGACGAAAAACATGATTTTCCCTTTGAATTTTCTAGTTTTCCATTGGTTTCTCTCTTTTCTTCCTTTCCTCTCTATTTTCTCTCTTGTTGTCTCCTTATGGCCGGCCATCACTTAATATGGGGTTTAAATGGGCTGACTTTTCATTAAAATAATATTAAATCATTAAAAAGTGCCATGTGTCACTTTCCCATTGGCCCGTTTTTAAAATGTTGTCCTTTAAACTTTAATTTTTCACCACTTAACATGCCATTGTTATTCATACAAAACATAAGTAAATCCTATCATTTTGACAAGTTTTGGGTGGTGAAAATTACGATTTTTACCTCGGGGTGACAAAATTATCGTTTTGCACCTATATTTAGAAAATTGCCGAAATTGAAAATTTTCACTTCCTATCATTAAATAATACTCCAAATAGTTAATCTTGGTCAAAATTTTCACTCCATGATCAAATTATTATCTTAGGTGGCAAAATGACGATTTTGCCCCTAAACATCAAAATTTTAAATTTTTCCCCAAATGAACCTTCGAACTCCGAATAATCATTTTTAGTCATTCTTGGACTGTAAAATATTAAATTTCATCCTACGATTCTTATTTGAACTAGTTCGAGGTTAAATCAACTTAAGTGTACCGTTAGGTACAAGACCGGGTTTCGTCTATTCTTAGGACTTTCCTAGCATAATAACATGCTACTCAATGCATGTATGTCATGACATTTGTTTATAGGGTCGGGTTTTACAAAAAGGAAGAAAGAAAATAAAATGAATGAAGTGTTGAACAAAGGAAAAGTTTGATGAAAAATGGGTGTACTTGGTGACGAAAAATAAAGCTCTAAATAGGTCCTAGAATGACTATGTGCTTAAGGTGATTCGAGCCATATTAATATTCGATATCCTACTTTGTCCTTAGCCATATATTATAAGCTTGATAAAAACTTAATTATCTTTAACTTAGAATTAGTCTACATTAATGCAGAGAGAGATGAAAAGCAAACCCGTAGAACTCTAGTACTAATTTGAATTTCACATGCATTTTAACTTATCCAGATTGTATGATGTTCTGGGTGAAAAGATTAGATACATAAACGAAAATCCATCTCATTATGAGTTTGCATTTGAATTGAAACATTATCTTGAATAATACTTATGTGATGCTTAGAGTTGAGAATAGGGATAAAGTTGTGGGGATATTAAAGGTGATTATTGAGTTGGTGCAACTTATTTTTAGTTAAGCAGTTTTCTTTATTTATGTTATATTAATTATTTTATGTTTTGCTCGAGGACTTGAAAAATCTTAAGTTTGGGGGTGTGATAACTTTATTATATAAAGTTATTTTGTCACATTTTTGGGCTTAAGTAGGTAAGTTTTGGAGATTTTAGGTTCGAAATTTAAGTATTTTAGTTATTTTTCTTAATTTAGTTCAATACATGTTGATTAGCTTAGTTAAGTTAATTTAGTTTAATTTTATGTTATTTTGCTTTAAATTACTTTAAGTTTAGTTATTGTTGATATGTTTCACTGTTTTGTAGGAAATTTAATGAAAAGACCTTAGTTGATGAAAATCCATGCAAGTATGGTGATAGCTTTATTCATACACATTGTAGTATTTTAAGGATAACCTAAGATACTAAAATCCAATTGATGTGATTCTTGAGCCATTGGAAATCTGAGAGACAAGGCTACAACTTTCTTGTTTACTACTTAGGCTAGTTCGGATCTTATCGAGGAGAAAATTGTGTTGGAAGGGGCTAAATCGTTATGGTTCTGCACAAGGCAGTATAAGGAAGTGAAGGCCATGACCTTGAATTGCTCAAGGGTGCAGTGCTAAGATGCATTAGAGCCCCATAGTAAGACCCGAGAGCACAACACCGTGGCACTAGTGAAGGCAGGCCACGACTTTGGTGGAAGTTGATGCACCATACAAACATTTGAGACCACGGTGCCATAGCATCAAAGAAGTTAGGGTCGTGGTTCTAGACATGTTACCAAATTTTGCAGTTTCGAGATTCTTAAAACTAGGGCTTATGAGGATTATTTAAGGGGTATTTTCTAGAGGTTTTCAAAAGGAGATAACAAGCAACTATTTTGGAGAAAAAGAAGGCAAAAACAAAGCAAGAAAGCAAGAGAATTTGAGGGAGAATTTAGATAAAAAAAGCTTTAAACTATTAATTTCTCTCTCTGCTTTTGTTTTTCTCTTATTTTCTTTGACTTGGATTAATGGCTATTTTTCTTTAGATAATGTCTTTAGTTAATATTATGAACTAATATACTTTTTCTAAGATTATGATGGAACTTAACATGTTTTTTGGATTTTTAATTTCTCTTTTACTTATTTTCAATGGAATATGAATTGTTTATTCCAATTCTATGTTTAATGCTTCTGATTGCTTGATCACCAATTAGATTGATTTGGATATCTAAATACAGCTTGACGAAAGGAGTTTAGATTAGGCCATGAATGAATTAACATGTGTTCATAGTTACTTAGTTGATTAGGTGATTTGATTTGCTTTGCATATCAAATGGACACATACTTATGTGTCACATGTAACCATGATCAGAGCACAAATTTAATGAATTTGTTTTCAATTTAATTTACATAGACATATAGTAAATTAATTTAGATAGATATTTTTACGAGCACCTTGACAAAGACTTGTAAATAGCTAAGGACTCTAAGTTAGCAATTCAATCCATTGAAATAAATTTAGAGAGAGAAAGAGGATTCAAATGAAGTGCTGAGAGATACCATAATCCTAGGCTTCTAATCTATTGATTTTCTAGTGAATTTTACTTTTCAATTATTAGTTTTAATTTGTTAGTTTAATTTAGCTTTTAAATAATCCTTTAATTTTAACTAGTTGAATAAAAGTAGTTTGCTACAATTTTGGTACTTAGCTTAAGTCGGTGCAATTCCTTGTGGGATTCGACACTCTATTTCTATATTACTTGTTGTGATGCGTGCACTTGCGTGAAGAAATCTAACAACAACCTAAGTTTAAGCAAGGTTGTTTCCTTAAATCTTAATATCACACTTATGCACTTGCTTATGGTAAAACTATAATCCTGATGGATAGTGGACTCATGTTTTATCTCCTTATAATCCGTAATATACCATGGGCACTATAACACCCCGTGACCTCGTTTAGTAGTCAACAAGACCCTATCGACAAGACGAAGGGTCACTTGATGTAAATTTAAGTGTTAAAGAGCGGTTATGGGTGAGAAAAATATTTTAAAATAAAATATTATTTTATGAATAAAATAATATTAAAATATTAATATTTTATTAATTTAGGAAATCAGTTTGAAGAAGGATTATATGATCAATTTAAGTGGGGGAGAAGAAGAACGAATGAATTTTGGAGATAAATGACGTAAGTGAGACCCTCGTATTTTATTAAATCAAGTTAGTGCGGGTAAATAAATATTTAAATATTATGGTGATACCGCGTCGAAATGTAATTTTGATATTTTGATTGTATATGTGTAAAGGAGGAAAGATAGAAGAAAATTGGAATTTTTAAACATGTCGAAATGACCAAATTTTTAAATATGAAAGTTGGGGGGTTGTGTAGTAAATAAAATGAAGTTGAGGATTTACATGTAAATTTTAATATTTGGAGGGAATAAAATAAATAATAAAATAATAAAAGAATAAAACGAATTGAGAGGTGGTGGATGGGAATGAAGAAAAGACAAGTCAAGTGAGAAGTAAAATGAGATAAGGATGAGAGAAGAAAAGACAAGCAAAGAAAAAAAATGTGCAGTAAAAGGTGATGAATTGGGCAACTGCCCATGTGGGGAAAGAATGGGAGACAAATTTTGTTTAAGTTAAAGATGGTAGGGGCCGACCAATAAAGGAAGAACGGAAATTAAAAAAAGGGGACTGACAACCATTAAAATGTAGCCACATCATGTGCAATTTCATTTGTTTTTTTTATCCATTTCTTGCCACCAGTTTTTTTTATAGAGACAAAACAGGAGAGGGAGGGAGAGCTTGTTTATGGGTGCCGACAAAAGGACATAGAGGAGGGAAAAGAAAAGATGTAAGGTGAGAGTCGGCTTTTCCCCCCAAATTTGCAGCACATAAAAAGAAAAATTTAATTGTCTTTTTGTTTCCTTGCTTCAACCTAGCATGAGGCAAAGAAAAAGGGAGAGAAAGAGCTAGTACCACCAGCTAGTGAGGGAAAAATAAAGGAGTGGTGCTGCCAATGCTTGAGGGAGAAAACAAAGGCTGGTGCTATTGGGTTTGTGAGAGAATAAACAAAAGTTTGTGCTGCCGGATTGTGAAGGACAAAGGGAGCTTTGTGCTACCGATTTTTGGGAGGTAGGAGAGGCTATGAAGCTGATTTTGAGAGAAAGATAGGGCTGGAAAAGAGAGGTTGTGTGCTGCCACTTAAAGGAGTAAAAAAAAGAGAGTTTTGCTGTAAATTTTAAGGGGAAAAGAAAGCTGAGTTTGCTGTTGGATTTTGAGGAAAGAAAAGAGAGGAAGCTAAGTTTTAGGGTGCTGCCGATGGTGAGAGAGAGAGAGAAGAAGGAAGTGCAACCGGTTGGTGAGTGAAAGGAGGGAGAAGGAAGGAAAAGAAAAAAGAGCAGAAAGAGAGAGAGAAATAAACGGGAAAGAAAGCTAAAAAAAAATTATAATAACAAAATAAAGTAAGGTATAATATATATATATATAAATATATATATTAGTGGGTTTTAATATATAGGAGAAATAAGTAACGGTGGAACACTGTGGTGGCAAGCCGAAGAAAAATAACAAACGGTTGGTAGGAAGGAATAACTAGATACGTCTATGAACTAATAGAGATGTAACATCCCGCTATTGCGAGGTGAGTAGGGGGTGCAAATTTTAAATTTTTCATATATATATACCTATACGTATGACTTATTTTAAACGCGAAAGTTGTGGATAGCATGTGCTGGTAGCAATCTTAGGAAATTGTGGTTGCAAATTACGTTTAGAAATCGTTTTGAATATATATATGTATAAATTATATGTAAAGCGTTTAGAAAAACAGGAAACAAGCCCTTCGTACTGTTTTGCCTCAAAATCTGTGCCTTATATTTGTGCAGTGTGCATCCATGGTTATATTGCTTATTCACCATGCAAATTATTCATTTGAAATTCATGCATAAATTCATTTGGAGAAAATGATAGATTTTATCATACCTTATGTTGAATGCTTTGGAAATAATTTTGAAACGAGATTTCAAGGACATAAAGTGATTTTTAAAATGGTTTTATAAACCGAGGGATTAGAGAGTAGGCTGACTGTCACTTCAGTTAAGTGTGACCCTTGTGCATGAGTGAGCTCTAGCTAGAGGACTTTTGGGTCACTGACGGGCGGTTAGGCTTGGTGGGGACCACGGCCTGTGATATATGTATGCGTGGCTAGGCCACCAGATGATTATGCGGTTGCGATCGCTTGATTCTCCGATGTCGGCCAACATCGTATTACCATGGCATGTGGGATTCGGTGGTGCGAGGCTCCCAGATGTTATTACGTGGTAGCAGGACCACGAATTTTATTTGATTTCCTACTCAAGACAAAAATCTCCTTGGGTTTTCAAACTTATATCTCTTTGCATGGTGAAAACAAAATTATACGATTTTTCGCAGCTCCTCTATTTTTATGGTGAAATGAATTTTTAACTCCTCGAGTACGAGGCGACTTGTAAGTTACACATAAATTTGATTAACATTTGATTTCATGGGAGCTTGCCCAAATTTATTAATTTGATTGGAGTAAAATGTCAATTGATTACGATGACGAAAATCTTTTATGTAAAATTATTTTTAATCAATATTTCAAATGATTGACTTGAATAAGGTGATGGATCTATTTTTGAGTGAAAATTTTTATCTACCTTGATTGATTTATTACTTGATCATTTATAACGCATAAGAAATTCTTAGTGTTTCATATAAGGCACAAACCCCCGTTTGAAATATATTATTTTTATAATCTTACACTTTTATATTAAACTGATCTGCTATATGCTTGTTTTCCATTTATCCCTTGCTCATGGAGCTGATGATCACTGAGTCTGTGAGACTCACACCCCTCTTTTTCCCCTTTTTACAGACAGAGATCGGCCTAACATGTAATCATTGGCATGTATGGTACACTGCAAATAGGTAAAGGCATCTCATAGCATTTTATCCTAAGTCGCTCCGCTGTTAGAGGTCGAGTCGTAGCACTTTATTTATTAAGTTGTAAACGGATATTGATTTTGTTATAAGTAAATAATTGAAGAATGTGAATTTTGATGTATATACTTGTGATTAAATGGTTTAAAGCTTGAATCGATTATTATGTTTATGGTTTAAATCATGGTATGAGAGTATATTGTTTTTAGTATCAATATGGAATGGGATCGTATATAGTGAACTAACGAGCATTTTCAGTAAGGCTTGTTCGGGACTTGGCAAGTCTTTCCCGGAAGTCTCAGATGCCAGTAGCGATCGAAGAAGGGTCGTTACAAGCACAATCATCTTAATGTGTTGATCTAGACTCTGTATGTTGGGATTATAATTGAGGTGAGCATTCGGGAACATATATCCAAATATTGGAGTTCATAGTAGTAACATCACTTTTAGTGATTTCAAGAAGATTGGTGATTGAATTGAGGCATAGTAGATTGATGAATTAGCTACTCATCATATCAGAATACTCAAAAGATTAGATCTCGAGTATTCGATCACTAATTGGATGAAATATGAGACTAAGCACGAAATTGACATAAAAGGTAAAACGGTAAATTCACCTTTTGTGATTGGATGGATATGAGGGTTCACAACATATGTCTTGCAATTGGACAAACCAATATTAAATTTTACATATTGGATGTTTCTTGTAATTGAAGATAACTCAAGAGTGCAATGATGAATCTATGGAGTGATTACATGATTAATAAAATAGAATTATTTTTAATGAGAGTAAGAGATAATTCTATATTTATTAGAGCTTGAAATATCTACATCCAATGCGATTCCCCGCTTAGCTTTGTAGAATTCAACATGTTTAAGATGGAATGTGTGTTTAATTCTTTATGCAAATTAATGTTCAAATTTGGCATCTAAGTGTTGTCTTAATTTAGACAAGGTGCATATAATGTTTTAAATATAAACATGAGTATAAGTGAGTTGATTGAAACAAGAGTTGTCTTAATCTTATTATTTTTAGTAAGTCAAAATTATCTTAATATAGAAATATTTTTTACAGAAAAATATTTATTAACATAATTATTGACTTCTAAATAAAAATAACGATGAAGGATATTTAATTAGAAATATAAGAATTAAGATAGTTAATACTTTATTTATACTTAATTATAATTATGAGATCATTATATTACTCCGTGTGCGATTAGGATTCCCTTATTTTATTATTAATTCTTTTTAATTAAAGATGGATAATAATAAAATACAAAAAATCATAAGTTGACATGGACTAGCAATTATAATTAAATAAATAAATTATTATTTAATTATGGTTGTATGTGGCAAATATTAATTTAATGGAATTTTAAGAGACAAATGTCTCTCTTATTTTTATGGGGTTGCAAATCACATTATAACTTTGTGATTTTGTACAAAACCCTAGCCATTCTCTTTTGAGATAGCCAAAACTCCCCTATCTTTCTCTCTTAATTTTCTTCTTGCCTCAGCAATTTTATGCAAGCCCCATGCATAGAAAATTGCCATAGAAGAAATTGAGAGAAAACTATCTAGTTACCCTTTTGAAAAGTATTCCACACCTAGCCCACTCTTGGTTCGAGATTGAAAGATTCTTGAAGAATAAGTGGTAATTCAATTGGTCGAGAATTCCAACAATTGGTGTGGTGGTAAATTTACTAAAATTCACTAGGAGAGAAGAATCAAATATATTCCTAGCACAGAGTAGGTAATATCTCATTTTTGTACTTTTATATTGATGCAATAATTATTTGATTTCCATGATAAATGATTGCGAATTCCTACTTGTGTAAATTGGATAAATTACTTTCATAGCTAGAAAATTTTTTAAATCCATAGGTTGCTAGGATTCGACCTCATGCTCAAACATGAAAATAATTAATAAATAAAAATAATATAACGCAGTGGAACAATAAACTAGCATTCAATCAAAGAAACAACCGAATCCTATAAGATCAATGTTTGTGTTTTTCATGTAACTTTCAAATTAATTATGAATACTCATAAGTTTAAGAGTTACATATCTTACTCTAGATATCGTAATCAAGAGCCGATTAAATCAAAATCTTTACTTCTTCACCTTTAAGATTTGTCAAATCTTCAGCCACCCAAGTATTTGGCCTCTAACAGTATCCACACAATGGCCGAATAAGACTTTCCCAAATGTAGGATTTTTCTACTTATGCTAGCAAGTTTTGTTTCTAAAACAAAAGGTAAAAAATTCTTGCTGAATCTTATTTTTGTCAAACAAAGAAAACTATTTTTCTTTTCTTATTTTATGAAATGGTTGAGAAGTGGCTAGAGGCTTAGAGTTTTAGTTCGCTAATATAATTTATTTATATAGCAAAACTAAGTTATAACTCTAAATACAACAGTTGTATTTTAATTTAATTAAGTCTCTGTGAACTTAATTAATTTCTCAACTTATTTTGGTCTTTTTCAATTAAGTCCAACTTAATTAATTATCCTTATTTAATCCCAATTATGTCACTTAATGTGTGTGACCCATTAGACTTCTAATATGTTGGCAATAAATATAAATCCTAATTAAACATGAATTTGATAATTGATTTATATTTATAGATCATGAGTGGCATCTAGCAATACATCATGACCACCCAAATGTCAGAGAGTCAATTAAAGAATTTGACAAAGCCCTTTAGTGATAAGCCTTTTAATGCAATACTGTCCTTTCATCCAATATCCCAGATTTGTCATAAAGCATAGCTTAGTGTCTACTTATAACATTCCATATTAGTTATCATAATTCATGACTAACCTTATGAATTTAGAAAACTAACTTTTCTCAAATTCATCATGCTCTGGCCAAAGACTTTATACAAGTTAATCAAGAATTGAGAACAAGTAAGGTACATCCCTTCATATCATTAGGGTTGATGGATCCTCTCTTGACCACTCATTCACCTTCGCATGCTTCATGGCATACCTAAAAACACCCTGTTTAGGCATCTAGTCGCCTCCAAACCTATAAGGGTGAAATCAAAGTATGTCATTCCCCATACAAGATGACTTGGTGTCTTAAGTCCAAAGACTAGTTGCATGACTATCACATGAAAACATATTCCATAGACACTTAAGTGAAATACCCAATGGAGTTCTCATAGCAGGTCATGTTCAGTGAACTTGTTCTTTAAGAAGCATCTACATGTTATCCTCAAGTATCCCATATACTTCAATCTATGAGATCGATTGCTTACTTCCCAAGTAAGCAGGTTTAACATGTAACAGTCTTTGAGCATTGTCAATGCCCTGTCTTTTCAATACAATGACCAGAAACAATTTTAAGAAGATGGCTTTGATGCATAGTGATCTCATAATTGTAGCAACTTTACAATTCTTTTGCGAGGCCTTTATGTTCCATATGCTTCATCCAATTAGTACTTAATAACTCCTTATTATTGCACTAACATGAAGGAAAACCTCTATCATATATGTTCCATGCGATTAAGTATGCATTAAATGACAATATATATTCCTTGACCAATCCAATTAGTTGTGCACAATGTGGGGGATGCACATGATGACTCTAGCTATGTGCACGATGTGGGGGTTGCACATGAGCTAGGTGAGGCAGTGGTGGTATTGGTGGTTATGTATGTATATATCTATATGTATTTATGTAATGGAAAGTTCATGAATATGGTATATGGTTGTAATGTATGTGAAATCTTGCATGTTGAACCTTGGAAATTGTTGAGTATTTTTAAGTTGATTTTGTCATTGCAGTAGAATGGCTTTTGCTTGACATAATGAGAATTTTTCTTGGTGTTCTGTTTCCTACTACAGCAACAAGCTCTCGAGTTGGGAGGCTCGTTACAGCCCTGTAACTCACTGCAACGAGAATGCATTCTCACTGCAGCAAGATGTGTACAGGGAATTTCGCTGCAGCGAGAAACCTTCTGTTGTTCTTGCCACCTTGTTTGGTTGCTACCTTATTTTCCACTTCTTTAGCACCATAGTTGATCATGAACTTCCAACATCAAGGAATTAATTAATTAAGTTTGAAATGAGTGGTTTTAGTGAGAAACCCCCAGCCAGCTGATAAATTGAGCCCAAATTTCACTGCAGCGAGGACCTATCATTTCACTTGACTTGCTTGAATACTACTAAAGTTTTCACTCTTCAAATTCTTTATTATGTATGGATCCTTTATCATCAAGTGATTAACCAATTAAGGATTTAATGAAGGGTTTTAATAAGAATTAAACTAAATTGCATTGTTTTCGAAAATAAGTGCATCATGATTTCTTAAACTTTTCTTATCATTTGCTTGTTCCCTTCCTTTGTTCACTCATTAGGTTATACTCACTGTTTTGAACTTCATGTTTTCAAATCAAGAGGCAGTCGGTAACTAGGTCTAGGTGTCCTCGTAGATTCGTCTCCTTGATAGGTATCTCGGCATTCAATAGCTGTACTGTCACCTGGGTCTCTCTGATGGAAGTCGAGTATCCCTTTTATTGTGTATAGACAAACTTGATGTAAATTATTAAGATAAATGTTTTAGACAATATATGTATATTTTGATTGGTAATGCCACTATGAGTTGGCAATGGTTAGCATTATTTTGAATTAAAATTATGAAATGTGACTTTAGCAACTTTTGATGGAATGAGAATAGGTCATATAAATAGGCTTACTTGGGCTTAGTGAGCTACGTCCATTGGGCTCATGCATCTGTCATGTTCCGAAAATTGGGTCGTGACACCTATTATCTTTGCTGATATTAAATTAAACAAAATTGTCTTACTTCAAGTTTTTATTTTTCTTTATTTTTTTAGACACCTCCACATAATGGATGCTTTGACTGCTTTGACTACTCAGGTGGCTGCTTTGTCCAAAAAGTTTGAAACTATGGGAATATAGGCCATTTAAAGAGTGTTTATAACATGTGAATTTTATGGAGAAAGGTATAATACCCCGTGCTTTGATATGGTGACTAATAAAAACTTACTGGATGCCAATTGAGGTTAATTATGATGTTTAGAAATGATGAAAGATGAAAGGAATAGTTTGGGATAAAATATTTGCACACAAGGAAATAATAATAAAATAATGATATTTTTATTGAAGAAGAATTTGTGAGATAAAAAGTGATTCGGAAGTCAATTGAGGCCTAATTAGGTATTTTGAGTACCAAGGGGACAAGAATAGATGAGGAAATTTTTGAAATAAAATAATATTTTATTATTAAAATAATATTAAAATATTAATATTTTATTCAGTGTCAAAATTTTTCATGAAGAAAGAGTATATGGTCAATCTAAGTGGGGGAGAAGAAGAATGAGAGAATTTTGGAGAAAAATGACGTTAATGGGACCGCGTGTCTTTATTAAGTAAAGATAACGCGGGTAAATAAATATTTTAAATATTATGGGGACACTGCGTTGGAGTACAAACTTCATACTTTGTTTATACATGTGTAAAAGAAGGTAATAGAAGGAAATTGGAGTTAAATGAATGTTGGGAGGACTACATTAAAATGGAAGGAAACAAAAAGGGTAAAAAAGTCATTTTGCATCTTGAGTTAAAATTTTTAAGTTTTCATCAACCCGAGCATTTCTAAACCTTTATGGACCTTGTCTCAGTGTCAAAGAAGTAAAAAGATTGTATAAAGGCAACAGAAAAACAAAATGACATATTTAAGGGCATTTTGGTAATTTTGCTAGAAATGGATAAACTTAAGCCATAAAAATCTAAGTTTCTAGGATGTTCTTCAAATTTCCAGCACTTCTTCTTCTCCTTCCTCTCCCACGTTCTCTCACCCCCCCATGGAAGCTTGCCTTGAATTTCCATATATTTCCTTGAATTAACCCCGATTTTTCATGTTTTTGTGTACCCTTTCACAGAGTTCTTTGTGCTCTTCTATTTTTTCACCATAAAACCCTCAAAAACCTTTCCTTATTACACTTTCTCACTAGTTGGACGTTCTAGGGAGAGAAAGTGAGATGTTCATGATAGTTTGAAAGCTTTTAGAAAAGAAATTCAATTGTAAAGCTACCAAGGTCCCAACGAGGCCCCACAATTCCATTCGGACCATTAGTGGAGGTTGGAGTCGAGTAAAGATTCAACAAATATCGGTGAGTGAATCTGCACTAAAATGTTTTGGGTAAATGTACATACGCTTGAGCGAACCACTTGAACTGTTTAAATTATCTTTTCTTCAAAATGCATGGGAACAAGCCTTTAGTGAAATGTTTTTGTGATGTGGAACATGATTGTGATGAATCTATGTAATTTTATATGACGCTGATATGTATATAAAGATATATGATATATATATTGTTATGTAATTTTGTATAATTGATGTAACCGTGCATGTGCTGAGTGGGCAATGCACATGCCGGTTGAGTGACAATGTTGGTATCAGAGTAAAGGGTTTAACCCGATCCCTAGGAACTCTAGCATGTGAACAGTGGCGAAGCGTGACTCTCCACCCAGGGGCTTGTAGAGAGGGTTGTCCCCTACGAGTGCTTTGATAGGTACCGTTTGTAGCCACCGTTAAAGGACGAAAGGGTTACTTGTAGCGAGGGTTGTCCTCTACGAGTGGAGCCTTAGCTGAAGGAGGAAATGGTTACTTGTAGCGAGGGTCGTCCCCTATGATTGGAGCCCAATCGTGCATGTGCGGAGTGAGCAGCGTACATGTCGGTAATGATGCACATCAGCTGGGTGAGGTGATGGTGGTGTAAGTGCTTATATACATGTTTACTATATAGAGATGTTTGGATTTAAAATGTGATTGCATTGACTGTTGAAAACTTGAGTATTGTCAATGTGTTCAATTTACTGTGCAATGTGACATGAATGGATTTTTTTCGGTGACAGTAAAAGCTCCTTGGATTTTTATCTACCCAAAATTTTGTTACAGCGAGAATGCCTTTTCGCTGCGGTGAGAGTCAATCTATTATGCTTGACTTGCTTGAAATCTACTAAAGTTTTCTCTTCTCAACTTCCTTGTTGTTCATAAGTCTTTTGCCATCAAGTAACTAAACGACCAAGGGTTTGAATGAGGGGTTTTTAAATAGAGATAAATTAAATTGCATTGTTTTGAGCTTAAGTGCATCATGTTTTCTAAACCTTCCTTAACATTGCTTGTTCCCTTCCTATGTTCACTCACTGAGTTTGTACTCATGTTTTTAAAATGCATTGACCGTAGGTTTATCGTGACATTAAATGTTTGCAACTATGCCCAGAGTCACTCCGCTAACGATTAAGTTCTAATTACGTGTATATGACTACTTGTTGTGAAATGCTGAGATTTACTTGTCAAATTATATGTATGTATAAAATGGTTGATGATGCCATTATGAATACATGAATGGGTTTTATGAGTTGTTTTCAAAGGAATTGTAATTGAGCATTATGAATTTTGGATTCTAAAGGAATATGGATTAGCGTATAAGATCATGTAAGTAGGCTTGCTTGGGCTTGGTGGGCTGAGCCCATTGGTCCCTTGCTCCGATCATGGCCCGAAAATTGGGCTGTGACATAAGGCATTCAAGTAACCATTGTTGGGAATTAGTTCAATATATGGCAAATCTCAATTGGTAGCAAAACAACCTGTATGCCAACACTGATAATTAGGATGGTGGAATCATCAGAACTTTTATTGGAGCAACAATCATAAATCTCCATAAGTTCCAAAGCCTAATATGTTTATTGGATTCCCACCTCAGGAAAGAGCTCCCATGATTAAGAAAAAGCCATCTGTAAAAGAGATATTCATTCAATTCATGGCAAGAACTGATTCTCTCATTCATAATCAAGCAGCTTTGTTAAATCCCAACTTGAGTAAAAGGATAAGTTAAATCCTTAGGTGAGCATATAGATTACATATTTTGAACATCAAATTTAGATTTAATCTTCAAAAGAATTCATTCACACTTTTGCTGGTCTGTCACTTTATTGTCGATTTTGCACATATAAGTATACGTATCGAACAAGTAATATAGACGGTAAGTCCAGAATCGTATCCCACAAGGATTTACTCCTAATTCTTCACTAAGTACTAAAATTGTGACAAATTAATCTTATTCAAGCAACTTGATGTTTTAGAAAATTAATTAAAACTAAATGAAAGCAACCACTAAATTAATTAACATAAATTAAAAATTCACTTGAGAAAGGTAATATATTAAAATCTAGGATTATGTGTTCATTCAATACTTCATTTGATACTAACTTTTCTTATTATTCATCTTTTCTGGGTGGTTTTACTAACCTAGAATTCAAAGATATGGACAAGTCTCCATCAAGTTGATTGTATAAAAATACCTAACTTAATTAATTCACTATATGTCTATAGGAATCAATTAAATTAAGTTCATTAAGTAAGTGTATTACTGTGGCTATGTATTGCAATTGGCGTACGTCTACCTAAATCACGAATCAGATCACCTAAGCGATGTGAACATACAATATTCAAATCTTAGTTCAATCTAAAATCTCTCTGTCTAGTTTTAATTGGATTCACAAATCAACTAATTGTTGGCCAAGCAATCAAAAGCATTAAGAACAAATTTGAGTATGCAAAACTAGACGCATTCATGATAAATAAAAAGAAACTAATATTCAAACTACATGTTGAAATCCACCATAATCCTAGAAAGATAATTTAGCTCATAATAACAGCATTACCCATGCCTTCGTGCTGCTTTTGCAATATACTGTTCATAGAGGCCAGTATATAGCATTTAGCTAGCTCATTTGCTTCATGCCATTTCTTATGATATTCAATATCTTGTGGAGTTGATTGGGGAGTCAGTGCTTCAGGCTCATGGTCAGAAAAAACCCATGTGATCTTGTCATAATTAAGGACAATATTAAGGTTTCTTTTCCATTCAGAGTAGTTATCACCATTCAGAGTGCATTTGTTTAGCAAAATTGAAAGTGGATTCATATTTGTGATGCAGATATGTTTCTGAAAGTACATTTGAAATTATGTAAGCATACTAGTTATTCATAGACTTTGAACATTTCATGATGTATGTATGCATGATGACAATATATAAAACCCTATAAATTATATTATTAGTTCAATAGTAATCTACCTTTCTGTAATAAATTAACCGACTATGGGCCATGAGAATTTACTACTAGGTAAACTAGGACCCTCCCACTTAACTATGTTGCCCAATATCTTCATACTTAACATGGTTAAGAAGCGCCTTCATTTGGTCCATGAAGTTTACTAACAGAGCTACTGTAGGTAGGTTAATAGTAAATTCATGTTAAGTGTAATAACCATTGTTTCATTCTTTTAAGCTCCTTACTTAGTGAGCCTCTATCGGAGGTCTCACTTCATAATCCACCTAAAAGGATTTATCCTTTCGGAGACCCAGTCCGTCATGATCTAGATTCATGTCCACCTATAGGGAGTGACATGTTTCACATGCTAATGGGCCAACAATGGAGACCGTGGACTCTAGGATTACTAGCATCCTCTCCCACTCAATATTTTTATGCTTAGGGTTTTGATTGACTTTTTACCAGATTTTCTAGATGCATATTTAGAATATCCTAAGTCAAATTATAGGCTTGGTTATATTTCCAACTAAACGGTTTTAGTATATAATTAAGTCTATATTACCATCTTGTCTAAATATGATTTATTTTCCTATATTCATTATGTATCTCATAGTATAAAACTCATTTTAAACTAAACTACATAATGTATGCATGGCATTCCTTAAGAGATGTTGGCACTTTAATTCTAGATGACATTTTTTCAAGCATACAAATAATATCTAATATCACTCATACATATAAAATATTTAGTATATATATATATATATAATAAGTCACATTAATGTCCATCCTAGAAAAAAATAAAATAAAATTACAACTTGTAATTCTCTTCAATCTTGCTTGCTTCCGCTACTTGTTAGGATCACATCCATTTGTCACTCTTTTGAATTTTATGACTAAAAAAAATCCTCAATTTTAATTTTAATTTTAACCTAATTTAAGAAAATAATTTTATTTTATCTAATTAATTAATCTCATTAATTAATACCAAAATAAAAAATATATTTTTTTAATTCAAGGCTAAAATTAATTTTTCAAAAAAAAAAGAATTTTGGAAAAATTTTAAGAATATATATTTAAAACATATATATATTATTTTTTTAAAAATAATTTTATTATTAAAAAAATTGAAAAGGGCCCACCCTAACGGCCTGTTGCCCAAGAGCTCAAAGGTGGGCTGCTGCCTTACAGCAGCACTTTCTGCTACACTTGGCAATAGCTTGTGCTGCTGCCCAGCAACATGTGCTGCTATCTGACAGCAGCACATTGCTGCTGTGTGCTGTCAAACGGCACACTGCTGCTGTGTGCTGTCGAATGGCACACAGCAATGTGTTGTGTGCTGTGTGCTGTCGAACGGCACATAACAAGGGTTGTGTGCTGCCCGGCAGCACACCTCACGCCTTTTTTCCCTTTTCTTTTTTTTTTAATAAAAAAATTAATAAATATATATATATTTATAATAACAGAATTTTAATATAAGAAAAACTCTTTTCCTTTAAAAAAACTAAATACAAGAAAAACTCATTTTTCCAAAAAAATAGTCATAAAAAAATTAAAGAACCAAATGTTACCTAATTACCTTTTTCCTTT
The DNA here is from genome assembly GCF_000208745.1 of Theobroma cacao. NCBI lineage: Eukaryota > Viridiplantae > Streptophyta > Magnoliopsida > Malvales > Malvaceae > Theobroma > Theobroma cacao. The sequence goes on along the minus strand of NC_030853.1, from coordinate 6,881,414 downwards.
TGGCTTTGAACTTCTTTCTCCATGGATGCACCAGATAAATTAAGAAATATAAAAATTACATGGATTTTCCTAGTTACATAAATCTAAGGAAAAATAAAAGAAATCAAGAAGAAAACATGACGATGATAGACCACCCTTCTTGTTACATAACCAAAAGAAAAATGTTACATGTAAAATTTTTTAGGACAATTAATATGGCAAAAATCTTGAATCATGCATCGTAACATACAACCATACATTGATCACATCAAAATAGTTAAACATATGCAAAGGTGCCAACCATGCAAAATAAATATAGGAAACCAACTTGCAATAAACCCTGCTCTGATACCAATTGTTGGAGTAGGATCTTAGTAGATTAATGTGATTGTGTAAAGCATGGATTTCAAACATTTCTTTAACAATGGAAACAAGCAATCCAATTACACAAACGAAAACACACATTATTATTATTGCAAGTAATATAATCACATCTAAAAAAAATTAAAATAAGAATCTATTAAGTAAGAAAACCATACCTTTATTTTGAAATTCTTATTTTCTAACAACACCACACCAATGAATGATTTCTCGACCAAATAAGTTTACCACTTATTCTTCAAGAATACTTTCAACTTAAACCTTGAGTGGACAAGGTGTGGAATGCACGACTACAAGATGGCAACTAAGTTTATTCTCTTTTCTTTGGAAAAGCTTGGAAGAGGAGAAGAGAAAAAATGGCTGAAACTTTTTTTAAGAAAAAGTACATTCTCTTATTTTCTTCCAATTTCTTCTCTTTTTATTAAAACTCTTGTTTCAAAAGTTTAATCAAAATGAAACACCTTTGAATCAATCTTCACCATCCATTCAGAGTTATGGAAGCATCAAACATGCTCCATAATTATCAAAATAAAAATTAAAGAATAAATAATTTAATTCTTTAATTATCATTTAGAGTTCTTGATAAAATAAAACTCCTTATTGAATAATAACTCTTATTTTATTATTATCCATCTTTATTTAAAAAGAATTAATAATAAATAAAAGAGTAATAGTCAAACATGGAGTCTCTTTTTATCAACATGGATGTCTAGATTCATTTTGCAAGAATCCTCCTAAAATTATCTTAATTTAAGACAACTCTTGTCTGTAATTAAGACAAAAAAATATTTTATCTTGTCTAAATTGAGACAAATATGTTTTCTTGACTAAATTAAGACAAAAAATATTTTTCTTGTCTTAAATTAAGGCAAACATATTTTCTTGTCTAAATTAAGACCAAACATGTTTTCTTGTCTAAATTAAGACAAACATGTCAAAGCTGCCAATTTTGTACATAATTTAATTAAACAAATTAAAACATGCATTCCAACTTAAACAAGTTGAATTCTACGAAGCTAAGTGGGGAATCTATTTGGACATAGATATTTCAAGCTCCAATAAACTTAGAATTATTCTTAATCTCATTAAAAATAATTCAAGCTTATTAACCATGAAATCACTCCACCATAGATTCATAGTTGCACTCTTGGATTAACTATAATTACAAGAAATAATTCAATATTTGATATTAATTATTAGTTGTCCAATTGCAAGCCTTATATTGTGAACCCTCATAACCATCCAATGACAATAGGTAAAATTACCGTTTTACCTCTTATGTTAATTTTGTCCCCTAGTTTCAAATTTCATCCAATTAGTGATTCAATACTCTAGATCTAATCTTTTGAGTATCCAGATGTGATGAGTAGCTAATTCATCAATCCACTAGGCCCAGATTAATCACCAATCTTCTTGAAATCACTAGAAGTGATGTTAACGCTATGAACTCCATTATCTTGATATATGTTCCCAGATGTTCATCTCAATTATAATCCTAAAATACGAAGTCTAGATCAGCGCTTTATGATGATCATGCTCATGGTAAATCAAAGATCATAAGGAGATTAAACAAGAGTCCACTATCCATCAAGATTTCGGTTAAACTATAAGCAAATGCATAAGTGTGAGATCAAAATTTAGGTAACGGTAAAACTTAAATTTGATTCTCACATGATTCCAGTTCATGTTCTAGTGTCATTACTCGAAGTCAACCATTTCGATGATTTGAGACTCATCATTCCCTTGAAATGAATCACATTCATTTCGTTGGAAGTAATCTGGACACTACATCCTTAACATAATAAAGTGATCAGCTTTATTATATGGCTGTGAACAATTTTTAGATTCAATTAAAATACATGTCTCTTATGTATGACTCTTCATACAAATGTAATTTAATATCTCAATAGAATCTTGGTACCTTAATAACTAGATAATAAATGCTTACTAAAACAAACTCTTTGTCTTATTATCAAAATGTACTTTCATTACAAATAAATTTAATGAATTTAAGCATGAGAATATACTTGCTTTCCAGGGGCACCATATTCTCAAAATTCCTAACAATTTGTTCCTACAGTTAAATCATTAGCTTTATGGAGACTTATGAAACTCATTTCATAATCTTGCAATCACCTTGGCCAAGGATTTCATTAAGCTAATATCAACTAGGAACTAATGAGATATGTCCCTTTGAATTACTTAGGGTGATGATTCCTATCTTGACCACTCATTTTCCTTCACATGCTTCATGTTATACCTAAAAACTTCTTATTTTGGCATCTTTGGTAGGACTCGTAGGGACGAAATCAAAGTATAACACTTCACATATAAGACAACCTGATGCCTCAAGTCTAAGGAGTAGTTACACAACTGACACGTGAGAAGTATTGCATAAACACTAGAATGAGATACCAAATGCACTTCTCATGTCTAGTCATGTTCAGTGAACTTACTCTCCCATGGCAAGCACCCACATGCTAGTTCTAAGTATCTCTATACTTCAATTTATGAGATCGGTTGCTTACTTCAACAGTAAGGAACATAACATGTGCGGATCTTTGAGCATTATTGATGCCTTATCTCAATAATACAATGATCATAAACTTTTAGGTACAATACTTTGATGCATAAGGATTTCATAATTATATCTCAATACAATTCCTTTGCAAGGCATATGTAGTTCCATGTACTTTATCTACATAAGTATAAATAGTAATTAAATTTCAAATTTATGGATAAAGAACTACCTCAATGTTATTATAAATAACAAAATGTCATACATGAATATCTCTAATTGTGATTCCCATACAACTATAGATTGGCTTGTAGGGCTCAAACCAACAATCTCCCACTAGTACTAAAGCCAATTACCTATGTATCTAATACCAATGTTCTCAACATGATGATTATGTTTCTATAGGGACAATGTTTTAGTGAGGGGATCAACAACATTGTCTTCAGTGGGTATACACTTTATGCTAATGTCTCTTCTTTCGATGATCTCCCTGATCACATGGTAACGTCGTAATACATGTTTGGATTTCAGATGAGACCTTGATTCCTTTGCTTGCCCAATGGCTCCATTGTTATTATATTATAATGGTATTGGGTCCACAATGCTAAGAACCACATCTAGTTCAATTATGAACTTTTTAATCTAAACAGCCTTTTTCACCACCTCAGACATATAAATGTATTCGACCTCAGTTGTAGAATCTATGGTCTTCTCTTTTTTGAAACTCGTCCAACTAACTGCACCTCCATTGAGTGTGAATACATATATATTTTACAATTTGCTATGATCCTTGTTAATCTAAAAGCTTGCATCCACATAACACTTAACTTAAAGTTCGCCTTCTTTATAGACTAGAACACATCTTTAGATCTTCGTACATACTTCACGATGTTTTTCACAGCTATCTACTAAAGCTCACCAGGATTACCTTGGTAGTTGTGAGACCTTGACCTTTATAGACTCGTAGATAGAAATATACGCGATATCCCTAATAAGGGGTAATTTCATCATTTTCTCAATAAGCCCATAAAAGTAAGTTTTAAACAATATTATGGCTTAAGTAGGCCTAAAGCATAAATGAATGATGAAAATATGGGTGAAATGACAAGGAAATAAAAATTTTGATGATTTTTATGTTCTAGGGGCAAAATGGTAATTTTGTCACCCAAGGATAAAATGGGAATTTTTGAAATTTTACACCACCTAACACTTGTCATGCCCACGGATTTCAGCCATTAACATTTTACATTGTGGATAATTGAAACATTTTATGTGGTGAAGAGAGATTGCTTAATGGATAAGTATTACACATGGACCAATGGAAACATGCCATGTGTTAAGCTTTGATTATTCTAGAATTTCCTTGTAAAATCTATTTAAAACTCTTTTAGTGTCACCCATATGGCTGGCCAAAGCATGAAGTAAAGAAGAAAGGAAAGAACACAAACCCTAGGTGGGAAAATTAAAGAAAAAGTGTGGGATTTTAAGGATTAAGCTAATTTGTGGTGGGGCATTTTAGTAATTTCCAAGGGAGTGGATAAGCTTGGGCCATAAATATCTTCTCCTTCTAGCAACTTCTTGGGATTTCTAGCAACTTCTTTTTCTTGTTCTCTTTTCTCTCACGTTTCTTCAATTCCTCCATGAAAGCTTGATGTGAAGCTTTCATAACTTTCTCTCTCTAGTTCTAATTTTCATACCTTGGTGCCCTTTTGACTAGAACCCTTGTATTCTTCCACTCTCTCACTTTAAAATCCTTGAAAATGATGAAAATCTTGTTTTCATAATCTCTCACTAGTTAGGTGTTTTAGGGAGAAAAAGAGAAAGCTTTATTAATAGCTTGAGAGCTTTTGGAAAGAAGTTCAAAGTTATAAAGCTATCAAGGTGAGTAGTAAACTAGCATTGGGTTTTAAGTGTTGAGAATGACTAGAGATTTGATTTGTGAATATTTTGTAGTTGAGATTGTTAATTCACTTTGGAGTGATCGAAAAGTGAAAATGGATGGCCATTTAAATGGCAATTGAAAGCTAGCTAAAAGATAGCTTTTATGGTTTATAGTATGTAAATTGACATTATGGAAATGTTAATTTGATGGTAGGTGCTCACAAAGCCCCATCACCTCAATTGGATCATTAGGGGGATTAAGAGTCGGCTAAAGGCTTAACGAATACCGGTGAGTGGACTTGCATTTCAAACTTGTTTTGGGGAATATGAAAGATTTTATCCAACTTGTCTTAGAGAATGTACCTTGGGAACAATCTTTTAGTAAAATGATTTTATATTGTGAAAATGTGCTATACAATGGTTTATGTGTTATCACAATATGTTAAAATGCATGATATGCATTGGATGCTACTTTACATGTTGATGTGGACCAGGCTATGTGCGAGCGGGAGTGCACATAAGTCATTGCTGACCAGGCAATGTGCGAGTGGGAGTGCACATAAGCCGTTGATGACCCGGCTATGTGTGAGTGGGAGTGCACATAAGCTATTACTGACTCGGCTATGTGCGAGTAGGAGTGCACATAAGCTATTGCTGACCCGGCTATGTGTGGGTGGGAGTGCACATAAGCCGTTGCTGACCTGGCTATATGCGAGTGGGAGTACACATAAGCCGTTGCATATGAGATGATGATGTTGGGAAGGTGTACATGATGATTGATATATATATATACATATATGGTATATGGTTGTAAATGCAAATATGTGAGCATTTGATTTGTTGAAATTTGGGAGTTTACATGTGTTACATGTTGCTATTGTTATTTTAGCAGGATGGCTTGTTTTAAAGGAAAATGAGACTTTTTCCTTGATGTTCTAACTCTCGCTGCAGGGAGAAACTCTCTGGTTTGAGGGCCTTCACCAGACCTGGTTCTCGCTACAGCGAGAATGAAGTTTGCTGCAGTGAGAAACTTTTTGTCCATTTTGGCTAACTTGTGGGTTTTGCTATATTTTTCGATTCTTTGGTACCATAGTTGAGTACGGATCTTTTAAGTTATTTACTCATGAGGGGTTTACATGAGGGGTTCTACTAAGAAGTAGAACAAATTACATTGTTTTGAGAAAATGAGTGCATCATGATTTCGATAAACATTCCTTATGGTATGCTTGTTCCCTTCTTGTTCACTCACTGGGTTTATACTCACCGTTTTCAACTTCATGTTTTAGATCACGAGGCAGCTAGTAACTAGGTCGAAGTGTCTTCGTATATTCAACCCTTGGTAGGTGTCTCGGCATTCAGTAGCTGTACATTCATCAGAGTCTCTCCGCTTGAAGTCGAGTATTATTTTGTTGTGTAGAGATGAATTTAATGTGAATTATTAAGACACATGTGTAGACAGTGTATATACACTTATTTGGTATGCTAGTATGAAGTGGCAATGCTTAATATTATTTTGATTCTAAGTTATGATATATGACTTAGTAGTTTATGATGGAATGATGAACATGTCAGATTAATAGGCTTGCTTGGGCTTAGTGGACTACGTCCATTGGGCCCATGCGTTGGTCATGGCTTGAAATTTGGGTCGTGACCGTAGCTGCTTGTGACATTCAGAGCATAAGATACATTTGGTCTAGTGCATGCATAGCATTGCATGCATGATAGATTCTATTGCTTAAGAATATAAGATCTTATCCATGTGTTCTCTCTCCTCTTGATTTTTGGACACATGACTTTAGAGAGATAGATGCCATGTGACATAGCAAGTGCCCTTTCTTGGACTCCATCATGGTAAACCTCTTTAACACCTGGTCTATGTATGTGGATTGGGAGAGACCAACCAATCTTTTAGATCTATCTGTATAGATCTTTATTTCAAAAATGTATGTTGTTTCTCCCAAATCCTTCATGGAGAATTGTTTGGACAACCAAATCTTAGTAGATTACAACAATGGTATATCATTTCCTATGAGCAATATGTCTTCCATATATAATACTAGGAAAATAATGGCATCCCACTAGCCTTTTTGTAGATACACGATTCTTCCTCATTCTCGATGAAGTTAAACCCTTTGACAGCTTCATGTAAACAAATGTTCCAACTTCTAGAAGCTTGCTTAAGTCCATAAATGGACTTTTGAAGTTTGCACACCTTATTGGCATTAGCACTGGATGTAAAACCATAAGGTTGTGTCATGTACACTTCCTCCTGCAAATTTCCATTAAGGAATGCAATTTTTACATCCATTTGCTATATTTCATAATCATGGTATGCAGCAATTGCAAGCAAAATCCGAATGGATTTAAGCATAGCAATTAGTGAAAAGGTTTCCTTAAAGTCAACTCTTTGTCTTTGATTATAACCTTTTGCTACTAGTCTAGCTTTGAAGGTTTGTACTTTGCCATTTACGTTGGTCTTTCTCTTAAAAGCCCATTTGCACCCAATGCATTTTATCCCTTAAGTCGATCCACCAAAGTCCATATACTTTGTTTGTATCCATGGCATTCATTTCAGATTTTATAGATTCTTGCCATTTCTCAAAATTGATGTCCAACATCGCCTCTTCATAGGTTGTGGGCTCATCATTTATGGGCAATACATCTATATCCAAGAGAAATCCATACCTCTTAGGAGCTTGACATGTCTTGCCATACCTTCTGAATAATTGAGTCCTTTGAGGTTGTGGTTGCACATCAGATGTCTCAACCTCATGTTCAGGTTCCATTGGAGTATCAATTTATAGGTCTCGAACTTATTCGACTACAACTTTACTCCCACTAGCCTTTCCACTTAAGAACTCTTTCTCAAGTAAAGTGGCATGCCTTGAGACAAAACTCTTTTGCTCAGTGGATTATAGAAGTATTATCCATATGATTCTTTAGGATATCCCAAAAATTTGTATTCGTCTGATCTTGCACCAAGCTTGTTAGACAATCCTCGCTTCTCATAAGCAGTATACCCTCAAATCCTAGTATAAGATAAATCAAGTTTCCTCCCACTCCATATCTTATATGGTGTCTTATCAATTGACTTTGTAAGAACCTTGCTTAGTATGTGGACAGCACTTTCTAGGGTATATCCCTAAAAAGATATAGGAAGATTTGCATGAGTCATCATGGATCGAACCCTGTTTGACAATGTTCGATTCCTTCTTTCAGATACCCCATTGTGCTGTGGAGTCCTTGAAAGAGTCCATTGTGCAAAAATATTATTCTCTTTTAGATAATCCTAAAACTCTTATTAAAGGTATTTTCCTCCTCGATCAAGTCTAAGAGTGAGAATACTCTTCTCAGTTTGTTTCTTTACCTCTGCTCTAAACTCTTTGAACTTTTCAAAGGATTTAGACATATATCTCATCAAATACACATAACCATAACAAGAATGGTCATTTGTGAAAGTGATGAAATAAAAGTACCCTCTGCTAGCACTTGTGTTCATAGGATCACATACGTCCGAATGTACAAGTCCAAGTAATATCCCAACTTTTTCACTTTTCTTGGTGAAAGAGAAATTGATCATCTTACCAAGAAGACAACACTCACACATTCCATAAGATTCATAATCAAATGGATCGATATAACCTTATTTGTGTAACTTGGTTAAATAAGTCTCAGTGATGGGCCCAAGCCTACAATGACAAATATAAGACAGCATTGGATCACCTTTCTTTACTTTCTTGACTTTTATGTTGATTATGGGTCTATTTGGATCAAAGATATAGAGATTGTTTGAATGTGTCCTTGCACCATAGAACATCTTTCCCTTAGAGAAAGAACAATAATTGCTTTTAATGATAAATTCAAAATCATCATATAATGCCATGTATGATACAGATATAATGTTTCGAGATATGGAAGGGACATTGTAACAATCTCGTAATTCCAAGATTAAACATGACCTTGAGTTTTCTCAACAAACCTTGATAGGTGGATTAGGTAGGTAACTGTGCTTACCAATTGTATCTCTATACAGCTTCTAGATTAGCTAAGTGGCAAAGCATTGTCTGAACATCTCATATGTGTTTCACCTAACTATTGCCTCTAGTTTCATAATAATCAAGTTTTCATGCAACTAGATTTTACAAAACTAGTTAAGTAAGACCCACCAATAGCTCAAACAGGCTCGTGTAAAAGTTTGACCTTGAGTTTTCTCAACAAGCCTCCAATTAATAAAGCGGCCTGGTTATCTTGTTATGTAATGGAAGGCAACTTGATCATGCGAGGCATGTGACTCAATATTTATTTAGGGATTTTGGTTTGTTTTTCATTTTATTAAAGTCTCATCTTTGCATGCATAGTACTCATTTAATTGCAAAAATAAATCTATCTCATGCATACTATTTTGCATCATATAACATTTATTAAATCGTATAAAATAAATCTATTGTATGCAAACTACTTTGGATGGTTATAAACCTTATCTACACTAATTTTCTAGAGCCATCGAAGGAAACTAGCTTGGTCAAACCTAGGGGATTACATACAACATCTTGTATTCTGTCTTGCAATCTCCATTGCCCTTTTTGGCCCTTTTGATTTTCATCTTCAAGTTTACAAAAATTCAATTCCTATTCTATCTTAATTTAACTACAGTTGACTATAGAAACCTTGAGTTACATTCAATGGGAGTTAGATGAGGAAAGAATTTTAAAAACTAAGATTGAAAGAAAAGGTAGGACACGTAGGCCATATTTCAAAAATACTAAGAATCACATTCAACCAATTGTAAAATCATATTTGGCCTAGTTCATAATCATCCACATACATCCTTCCATATGAACATAAAATTAAAACTATGTCTTATTCTAATTGTTAATCATATGAGGCCTCCATAATTAGTGTGCAAGTAATTTCGAGTTCATTTTTAATTTTGTGTATGGAAACATTTTTTCATATATGAAAAGTCTTTACTAATCAGTATTAGTAATATTATCCATTCCTAATCTTATTAAGATTATAATTAAAATATTATTACAAATTAAAATATTTTTAATTTGTAATCCTTAAATGTTTTAAGTAACTTTTTCTATTCCTTTTAAATTAAAGATTATGTGTCTTCAATTTCTAATCTCATTAGATAATTTAAATCTAATATTTAAGACAATATTACCTTTAATTATATTTAAGCATCCAATTCGAATTTCTCTTCTTAAAAGAAGGAAATTAATTCATGATATTTATCTTGTCCAAATTTATCACACTTCCATATTTGTAGGAATCAAATTTCGAAATTTATGGATGTGATTAATTGAATTCGGATATCCTTATTTTAAAGAATCAAATTCCCTAATTTAAATATATCAAAATTTATCTTTCTAGAATTCAGTGAATTAGCATTTTTGTTTGCACGAATTCAGGCTGCAAATATGGACATTAAAATCCCAAAAATCATGACTTTACAAAATTCTGGCAACATTGTACCAGTCACAGTTTTGTGGCTTGATGCAACACCAGATCAGGGAATTTATTTTCCAAATTTTAAGCATGGTCACCAAACAAAAGTAACATTTCCATATAGAAATTTCATAATTTTTAGACATGATTTAAAAGGCCAAAACCCCAAAAAACCCTAGCTTATGTCTTCAGTACATAGCTGTAATTTTTAGGTTGCATATGTAGCATTATAGTGGCATAAATCAAGGGATTAAATCCCTTAATTTTAGTAATCTTTCCAAGAATCTTTTGAACACACTCAAACTTCAAAATTTATCCAAAAAGGTGCAATAATTGCACAATTTTAGGAATCTTTGAAATTGCCTTTCTTAGCTAAAACGATGACCTGAAACTAGTATTGGCAATAGTGGTTTCAGCCACAATTTCAAAGCCTTTCCTTTTCACCGTTTGTAGCTAGTAAGCAATCATGTTGAAACACTTTCAATGTAGATTACTTTCAAATTTTTTTAGAATTTTTAAAGGCTTTTAGACCTCAATTTGTGAAACCTTGAACTCCATAGATACATTAGTAGAAGTAGATGCGATAACACGGACTAGGGGTAATTTTGTCATTTTCCTTGGTGAGCTCCTAGAAGTGGGTTTTCTAATATTATTAAGGCCTAAATAAGCCTAAGAAATAAATGAATGATGTATATAATAAGAAATAAATGAAAAAAATAGAAAATATGATAATTTTCATAATAGGGGCAAAATGTTCATTTTGGGTCTCGAGTCTAAAATTTTAAGTTTTCATGAACCCGAGTACTTCTAATCTATTATGAACCTTTCTTAGTGTCAAAAGAGTAAAAGGTTTGAACCAAGTGGAAGAAGAAGGCAAAGTCAATTATTGAATGGCATTTTTGTAAATAAAAGGAACTTTAGTCAACTATAGGATAGATATAAAAAATTTCCAGCAGCTTTTTCTTCTTCTTCCCATCTCTTCTCTCCATTTCACGCTCTTTATCTTCCATGGAAGACTCCTTAAAAAACCTTCATGACTTTCTCAAGTTAAATCCCAATTTTCATGCTTTTGTGCACCTTTTCACAAAGTCCTTTGTGCTCTTTTACTCTTCCACCTTAAAACCCTCAAAGTCTTACCTTAACACTTTCTCTCACTAGCAAGGTATTTTAGAGAGAGAAAGAGAGACTTTCTATAATAGCTTGAGAAATTTTGAAAAGGAATTCAATTACAAATCTAGCAAGGTGTGTAATGAAATTGAGTTTATGTTTGAGTTGTTGAGAATGGCTCGTGGGTAGATTTGTGAGTGTTTTGTAGTTGAGGTTGTTTATTCATCTTTAGTATGACTAGAATCGTGAAAATAAATAGCCACTTAATGGTAATCGGAAGCTAGTTAGGAATAACTAGTAGAACATGATTTAAGAAATAGCTTTTAGAATTTATACTTATGTGAATTGAGTTGATTGTGATGCTATTATGTGTGATAGGTTCCAACGAGGCCTCACACCACCACACGGACCATTAGTCAAAGTTGGAGTTGATCCACAAGCATTAACAAAGACATGTGACTGAACTTTCGTTAAAAATGTTTTGGAATAAATGATTATGTGCTTGATTGAACCACTTGAAATATTTTATTGGTTTTTCTTTAAAATTGCATGGGAACAAGCCCTTGATGAAACGTTGTATGTTGTGAATGTGTAATATGATGAATCCTTGTGCTCCTATATTAGGTGGATATATATATGTCGTGTATGGATAGTTAATATTGTGTGATAATTATAATCGTGCATGTGAGGTGTGGGAGTGCACATGCTGGTGATGATAAGATGTGGGAGTGTGAATGATGATATTGTCTGTGCGTGATGTAGGGGAGCACACAATGGCATTAGCTGTGCACGATGTGGGGGAGCACACGATGGCATTTGCTATGCGCGATGTGGGGGTGCACACGATGACTCTGGCTATGTGCGGTGTGGGAGTGCACATGAGCTGGGTGAGGCGGTGGTGGTATATGTGTTTATATATGTATATATATATTTGCTATATAGAGAGGTTTAGAATTAATATGTATTTGCATTGAATATTGAATGTTGAAATTGTTAAACATTTCCAAATTAAATTGCATTGTAGCAAAAACTGGATCTTTTATTGTGACAAACATTCTTCTAACTTAATTGCCTTGTTTCTCACTACAGCGAGAAACTCTTGGGTGTTGGGGAATTTCATGGCTCAGGTTTTTGCTGTAGCGAAAATGTATTCTCGCTGCAGCAAGAAACTCTCAGGTGGTTCACTTAATCTATGCTCTGAATTTTGCTGTAGTGAGTGTGAGACCCTGTCAAACTCGATTAAAACACGGTATTGTACCGAGTGGTATAACTAAGTTAAATCGAGCCTTGAACTAGTTCAAATAGAAATTCTAAGAGGAAATTGAAAATTTTGAAACCCACAGAACGACTTAAAATAGTGATTCGGAGTTCAAAGTCCAATTTGAAGTCCATCAGGAAAATTGTTTGATTAGGGACAAAATGGTCATTTTACCATTTGATGATTTAATGGAGATTTCTAGCCAAGATTTGATCACATTTGACCAAGAATAATTATATGAAATATAATTATGATTATTGGAGTATAAATGATGTTTAGCAATGAAAAATTTTGATTC
>NC_030853.1:6852949-6867076 GCF_000208745.1 Theobroma cacao | reverse complement strand
TACTTTGAGAATTTTCATGAATTTTAGGTTGATTTTATTAGTTTAGCAGGATGGCTTTTTGTTGAGTGAGAAAAAAATGTTTCTCTTGTTGCTCTGTTTTCACTGCAGCGAAATTCATGCTCGCTGTAGCGAGAAACTCTCGGGTTTGGAGGGGTTTTAAATAGGAATGAACTAAATTGTATTGTTTTGAAACAAGTGCATCATGATTTTAAATTCTCCCTAATTGTTGCTTGTTCCCTTCCTTGTTCACTCACTGAGTATTGTACTCACGTTTTATAAAAATTCACGTTTTTAGATCAGGTGACTGTTGGACCCTAGATCGAGGAGTCCCCGTAGTGCATCTCTTGGGTATGTGTCTGGCATTCGATAATAATCCCTTTTATTGTAAATGTCTTCGTTGGAAGTCATGGGTTCTTTTGTATTATGAATACATCTTAACAATGTGAATATGTGTATGCATTGTAAATTGCTAAATACATGACTCGTATAGTGCATGTATATTATTATCTATAATGCCATTATGTTTTGGCTATGTTCACACCCGAAAAAAAAAAAAGTGTGTGTGTATGCATGATATGATAAATTTGTTAAGCAAAGGTATATGGATAGGCTTGCTTGGGCTTAATAGACTACGTTTATTGGGCCTTTGCGTCGGTCATGGCCCGAGAAATTGGGTCGTGACAGTGAGAAACTCTCAAGAAGTTCAAAATTTTTCTTAGTCCAAATTTCGCTATAGTGAGAAACCCTCTGTTATGCTGTTACGCTTGTCTTGCTTGGATTCTGCTGTAGTTCTCACTCTTTCCAACTTCATGGTTGATCATGAATCCTTCAACAGTAAAGAATTAAGCAATCAAAATTTGAAATGAGGGGTTTTAATGAGAATTTAAACTAAATTGCATTATTTTTACTATAAGTGCATCATGTTTTCTATAATTTTCCTTATCGTTTGCTTGTTCCCTTTTTATATTCACTCATTGGGTTATACTCACTCTTTTAAACTTTATGTTTTCAGACTCAGAGACAATTTGGACCTAGACCAAGGCATTCATGTGCATTCACCCTTTGGTAGCTATTTTGGCATTCAGTAGTCGTACCCTCACCCAAGGTCACTCCGCTAGTCGTCAAGAGTATTTTGCATGTGCACATGCACATTAGATGTGAAGTGCTAAGATTATTTGTAAACGATATATGTATATTTTGATTGATGCTGCCATTATGAGATGGCAATAAATAAAAATACTTTGGATAATACAAATATAAATATTTGGTCGCTATGTTATATTATCGAAATATGTATAGTTGAGAATTGTGGTTTAGAAATGGTGATGCATGATTGATGAAATGATGAACTCGATTATATAAAGAGGCTTGCATGGGCTTAGTGGGCTATGCCCATTAGGCCCATGTGTCAGTCATGGCTCGAGTTTTGGGCTGTGACACTATTTAAAACTGAATATCAATCCATATGCAAATCTGGACAGAACTTGAATTTGTCAAAAACCACATCTTGTTTCCCATGAAATTGAATCCTTTTCTTGCGAAACTCTTTTATGCATCTTGTTTCACATTGTTCTACGAAATTGAGACACTTAAACAAGATTAGTTACTAAAATAAATAAGTATTAAAAATCAAAATTCGAATATGTGATAAATTACTTTAAAACATAATCAAAATTTAAAACTTACTTGATCTTTTCTAAACGCCTCACATCTAATCAGAATTGGAATTAAACAATAACAACGCATCAGTTTACATTAAAACAAGCCATGGGAGGCTACGATACCACTATTAGGTATGACATGATCAGATTAAACCACAATAGAATAAGAAAAATAAAATGCCGCACCTACTTCAGATCACCTTCATGTTTTAACACAAATAAAAACTTTGAGGGAGACGAAAGCAATTAGAATACCTTTGCCAAGTGATGTGAGAATCACGGTGGCTTCCTCCTTCTTTGATTTAACCTGTGAACATTGAAAAAAAGTGGAGAACTAGAGCCACCCAAGCGTTTGGCCTCTAATAGATGTACACACGACTACAATGGATACTTCTTCAAGGAGAGAGCTTTATAACCATGCCTTTGTGCTAGCAAAGTGGACAGTTGATTGTCCCTTTCTTCTTCACTCAATCTCCAACTACACCATAGAAAATAAACCCTTGTCAAGAGCTTTCACAAGGGGTGACAGCATAAAAGAAAGTCTCAATTTGTATGAAGAGTGGCTAGAAAAAGACCTTTTATAACTAGGGTAAATAACTTATTTATTTGTACATAAGTCCTCAATATTATAACTCCTTATAATATTGACCTAAAACTCAATTAAAATATTTTAATTAAGTCTGTAGTAGATTAAAACCTAGTTATGGATTTAAGTCTAACTTAACTCGTCTTACTCTCAATTCAATCCATAATGTAGCTTTATGTGTGTGATCTATTAAGTTTTTAACATGTTGGCAATGGAATTGAATCATCATCTTTATCAATTAATTTAAATAAATCATATTCATATTAAATTAATGTAATTTCATAAGCCAAGATTGGCATCTAGCAATGCATCATGGCCACCCAATTGTTAAGAGAATCAAAGAGTTCTTCGACAACCTTTAAGTGTACAGTTTATCAGTGTAATTCATTCCCTCAACATATATCCTGAAAATGATAAAAGCTTGGTGTAGTGTTTACTGTTATTGATCTACATATTTGTTCTTGCAGTTAGATCATTAGCTCTATGGAGACTTATGAAACTCATTTCATAATCTCACAATCACCTTAGCCAAGGATTTGATGAAGTTAATATCAACCAAAAACTAATGAAATATGTCCCTGTGAATCTCTTAGGGTGATGATTCCTATCTTGACTACTTATGTGCCTCCACATGCTTCATGTTATACCCAAAAAATCTTGTTTTGGCATCCGTGGTAAGACCCATAGGGATGAAATCAAAGTATAACACTCTACCTATAAGATAACCTAGTAACTCAAGTTTAAGGAGTAGTTACACGATGGATACATGAGACGTATAGCATAGACACTAGAGTGAGATGCCAAATGCACTTCTCATGTTGAGTCATGCTCAATGAATGTGCTTTCTCGTGGGAAGCACCCACATGATAGTTCCAAGTATCTCTATACTTCAACCTATGAAATTAGTTGCTTACTTCACAAGCAAGGAAAATTGCATATGCCAATCTTTAAGCACGTCTCAATAATACAATGATCATGAACTTTTAGGAATAATGCTTTGATGCATAAGGATCTCATAATTGTATCTCAAACAATTCCTTTGTAAGCCATATGTAGTTCCATGGGATTTATCTACATAAGTATAAGTAGTAATTAAGTTACAAACTTATGGATAAAGAACTACCTCAATGTTATTATAAATAACAAAATGTCATACATGAATATCTCAAACTGTGATTCCCATGCACTCACAAATTGGCTTGTAGGACTCATACCAACACTTACATTACAAGCTTAATAAAGATCTATTGATCCTTGAATTAGTGTCTAGTATTTAAAGCATTGGCAAGTTGGCCTATTTGTGCCTCAAGATTTTTAATTGAAGTTGCTTGATTTTGAATGGAGGCATCAGTCCTTGTCATAAATGCATCAGTCTTTGTTATGAATGTATCAGTCTTTGTCATGAATTGCATGAACATATCCTCCGTTGAAGGCTTTTTCTCTAGTATGCGGGCTCTAGATGGAAATCCAGGAGGAAAGTTTGACTTAGATGCTGATGAAGACCCTTGGTTGTTATTCCATGAGAAATTAGGATGATTCCTCCAACCAGAATTATAAGTGTTGGAATAGGGATTGTTCTGTTGCTTATTTCCAACAAATTGACAAGACTCAGAATAGATGGGACATTTGCCATTGGAATATCCTTCCCCATAAAATTCACACATCATAAAAAGAGTTCTAAATAACATTAGCACTCAGTTTATCTTTTTTTTTTGTGAAAAAAGCCAATTGTGTAGAAATAGTGTTTATCACATCTAATTCATGAATTCCAGTAATTTTTCATGTTCTAAATCTTTCAGATGGCCATTGATAATTATTGAAAGCTATCTCTTCAAGCAAATCATAAGCCTTATTGATGGATTTACTCATGAGTGCACCTACAGCGGTAGCATCAATAGTAGTTCTAAAAGGTCCTAGAAAACCATTGTAAAAAGTCTGAACTTGTAGCCACTTAGGTAATCCATGGTGAGGACACCTTCTTATCAAATCCTTATACCTCTCCCAAGCCTCATATAGTGACTTAGAATCAAATTGCATGAAAGAAGTAATATCATTGCACATCTTCACTGACTTAGCAGGTGGGAAGAATTTTGCTAAGCATTTTTTAACCAAATCATCCCAAGTATTAATAGAACTAGCAAGAAGTGAATTTAACCAACTCTTTCCTTTATCTCTCAATGAAAAAAGGAAAAGCCTCAATCTTATGGCATCATCAGTAATGCCTTTAGCCTTGAATGTATTGCAAATATCCATGAAATTTACAATATGAGCATTCATATCATCATTAGGCTAACTATCACGACCCAAATTCTTGGCCATGATCGACGCATAAACCTAGTGGACGTAGCCCACTAAGCCATTATACCTACCAAGAGTGAATGCAAGTGGACTCCTTAGTCTCAATCCCAACTATATATGGATCTGAAAACATGCAATTTAAAAGAGTGAGTATAAACTTAGTGAGTGAACATAAGAAGGGAACAAGCAACGACAATTAATGTTTTACAAAACATGATGCACTTACGATAAACCATGCAATTTAGTCAATTTTTTTTGGTTAAAACCCCTTATTTCAAACTTTGAATATTTAATCCCTTAATGTTACAAGATCCATGATGAACCATAAAGTTGAAAAGAATGAAAATTTCAGCAATAACCAAGCAAGACAAACAAACAGAGGGTTTTCTCACCGCAGCGAAAAGGCATTCTCAATTTCCATATGCTTCGGTTTTTCAAGCATATCTCCCATTACAAAAGTTCAATTGACATGATTTTTAGGTCATTAGAAATCTAAGAGGCTGGGCTACAATTTTAATATTTACCACTTTGCCCAGTTTTGATCAGAAAGTGGTCAAAATATTTGTCAAAGTGAAAGCATTGCACTAGAATTTTGGAACCACCAGAGAGTTTCTCGCTACAACGAGAACCAGGCCAGTGTAACCCCCCCCCCCCAACCCGAGAGTTTCTCGCTGTAGCGAGAAATAGAGCAATTTAGTTAAAAGGGGTATTGTTACATCAAAAAGTCATTTTCTTGCTGAAATGAAAAGCAATTTGGGAGCCATTAACAATGCCAACATACAACACAATCACAATTATTTTCATAAACTTTCTATAACATATATTCATATATATGTATATACATACATCATCATGCATACCATCTTGCCACACTCAGCTCATGTGCACTCCCTACACGCACAATGCAATATCATCATCATGTGCACTCCGTATTCTCACATAGCCGAGTCATCATCAGCTCATGTGCACTCCCACACCGCACGTAGTTGGGTCATCATCAGCTCATGTGCACTTCCACACTACAAATAGTTGGGTCATCATTATCACACAAAAAGAGCATCCAAAGCATAATATACATAGCAATATAATGTGATAATGCATGAACTATTCATATTGCACATTTCACAAGATAGAAACATTTCATCAAGGGCTTGTTCCCCAAGTATATTTTTTAAAGCAAAAACAAATGAAACTTTCAAATGATTTATTTAAACATGTAGGCACTTCCCAAAGCATTTTGAAATGCAAGTCACTCACCAATATTTGTTAAATCTTAGATCGACTCCAATTTCCACTAATGCTCCGAATGGATATGTGGGGTCTCGTTGGAACCTATCACACACAATAGCATCACAAATCAACTTAATTCACATAACCATAATTCTAACAGCTATCTCCTAAATCACGTTCTACTAGTTATTCCTAACTAGCTTCCAATTGCCATTAAGCGGCTGTTTACTTTCACTATTCTACTCACACTAAGGATGACTAAATAATCCTTAACTACAAAACATTCACAAGTCTATCCACTAGCCATTTTCAATAACTTAAAAGTCAACTCTAATTTACTACTCCCCTTGGTAGCTTTGTAATTGAATTCCTTTCCAAAAATTTTTAAGCTATTATAGAAGCTCCCTCTTTCTCTCTCTAAAACACCTAGCTAGTGAGAGGAAGTATGGAAGTAAGACTTTTTAAAGGTTTTAAGGTGAGAGAGTGAAAGAGCACAAAAGGTTCTATGAAAAAGTGCACAAAAGCATGAAAATTGGAGTTAACTTGAGAGAAGTTATGGAGGTTTCAAAACAAGCTTCCATGGAGGATGAAAGCAACGTGAAATGGGAGGAAGAAGAAGAATAAGCTACTGGAAAATGAGAAGAAGCTGCTAGAAAATGATATTTATAGCTAAAGCTTATCCAAACTCCGTTTAAATTATGAAAATGCCCTTAACAACTTGGCTTTGTCTTCCTCCAATCCTTTGTGCAATCTTTTTACTCTTTTGACACTGAGACAAAGTCCATAATAGTCTAGAAATACTTGGGTTCACGAAAACTTAAAAATTTAGACCTGAGATGAAAAATGATAATTTTGCCCTTACCTAGGAAATCATCATTATTTCTATTTCTTTCGTCATTTTATCTTTATTTTTATCATTCATTTATGCCTTAGGCCTACTTAGGCTTTAATAATGTTTCAAAGCATACTTCTAGGGGCTCACTAAGGAAATGACGAAATTACCCCTAGTCCGTGATATCGCGTCTACTTCTAGCTACGAGTCTATAAAGATCAAGGTTTCACACTAACCCCTAAACTAAACAGTAGTCTGAATCATTTGAATAATTGATGGCTTAATTTCAAAGTTGTTGGCTTGAATATGAGGTCTTCGATACTAGAGTGGAGATTTTGTACTTGTGGAACTGCATAATCCCTCAAAGACTTGGTTTCTTCCTCTTGTTGATCAACCATTGTTTTACTTGGAGTAGAAACTTTTTTATTTTTCCCCCGAAGTCTTCAAAAAGTCTTTTCGATTTCTAGATCAAAAGGAATAATTTCCAAATTTCGAACTTTTCGCGTACAATGACCAAAAGTACCTGAAAAATTAAAGAAAAGAAAAGTCTGGATTAAAATTAAGAATGATTGGTATTAATATTAACAAGAAAGAACTAAAAGTCAACTCCCTAGCAACGGCACCAAAAACTTGTTGTTCAATTTTCTACCCGCGCAAATATACGTATTGCAAAGTTATTCTAATGATAAGTAGAGTGTCGATCCCACAAGGAATTGAATTAATTCTTACTATTAATTGCTAATATTACACACCCTAATTTTATCCAAACACTAAAATTTTAATTAAAAAACACAATTTAAAAACTAAAACTACTCTAAATTTACTCAGAAAAATTACTTTTGTAACCTCGATTGACATTTAGACCTAAGATTATTATGTCCCTTAACACTTCATCTGAATATTATCTCTCTCTCTTAACTTAGTTTAATGGATTAATTTGTTAACCTAAAGTCCTAAATTATTTACAAGTCTCTGTCAAGTTTCTCAGTAAAATATCGCTCGCAATTAATTTACTATATGTCTATGCAAATTAAATTGAAGACAGATTCATTAAGTTCATGCTCTAATTTTGGCTACGTATGTCTTATAGGTGTATGTCTACCCTATATGCAAATCAAACCACCTAATCAACTAAATGCATTTGATTATACGTTATTCTATTCAAGGTCTACCTAAATCTCTTTCATCAAGTTTTAACTTAAGTTTCCAATTCAATCTAATTGGTGGCCAGTCAACTAAAAGCATTAAGAACAGAATAAAATAAATAACTTAAAACCATAAAACATAAATAAAAGAGAGATAAATAAATTAGACTACATATTGAGTTCAATCATAATCTTAGATAAATGAATTAGTTCCCTATCAAGTCACACATCATCATCAAATAAAACTTAAACATTAAAAACAAGACCAAGAAAATAAGAGAATAACAAAAAGATAGAAAAAACCAAAAACTATAATCTTGATCTCCAAAACTCCTTGAATTCTTCAAATTCTTCTCAACTTCAATGCTTTTGTGACCTGATTCTTAGCTTTCAATCTAATGTTTCGTTATATCCTCAAAGTCCTCTAAAAGGTTGTTTTTATAAGGCTTTGAAGTTAGGCCAAGTTGAGTGAAGAAGAAGTCAATTCCAATTAGGATTTCCTCATCAAACTATGTGGACTGTGGCCTTGACCATTTAAATAGCAAAAATCGTAATTGTTCTAAGACTACTATAGTTCTCCAACTTCAACAAGATTTTTAACCATCTTCTAGGCCGAACTGGGAAACATGGTGAACATGAAAGTTGTAGTTTTTTCTCTTAGCTTTCCAATGGTCTAAGAATGATTTTATTTAGAGATCTGTAGAGAGAGTTATGGTTGAAATACCAAAATATATGTAGCAAAAGTCTACACCTTAAAATTGCTCTCCTTCTTTCATTAAAATTCTTTCTTCATTAAATACTTACAAAAGTACAAATAAATTAACAACAACCTACCTTAATCACATTAACACCAAATTAAGCATAAAATTAACTAAAATTAAATTGACTCACCTGAATTAACTATCCTAAAATAATTTAAATAAAACCCACTAATTTCAATGCATTACTACAAGAACTAAGCTAAATTACTATCAAAATTAAGTCTAAATAACTCTATATCAAAGAGTTATCAGGAACCACCATCGCAGCACTGGAAATTTGTGGCAGCGGCACTGGGCTAGATGGGTGCATCATACAAAAACCCAAGAGCACGATGCCAAGAAATCATGGCCACGGTGCTACCCCAAGTTTCCAAAAATAAAACTTTAACAGAATTTTGAAAATTAGGTTACTTGGAGCCAATTTAAGGGACCTTTTTCAAAGGTTTAAAGGGGGGAGTTAGCAAGCAACAATTCTAGAGAAAAAGAGCCAAGAACAAAGCAAAAAAACAAAATAATTTGAGAGAGAATTGAGATTGTAAAACTTCAATAATTAGTTTCTTTGTCTACTTCTGTGTTTTTCTTATTTTCTTTGACTTGGATTCATGGCTAAATGCCACAGCCTAATTCCTGAGCCATGACCGGAGCAAGGGCCCAATAGGCATAGCCCACCAGACCCAAGCAAGCCTTTCTTTCTTTAAGATCTATTTCTCAAAATTTCTAATGAATGTTCTTTCAAAATTAGACCGTGAGAACCAAGTATATATATATATATATATAATATCCCTAAAATAGGGTTATCAATCTTCAACCCTAACCAATAGGGGTAATCAATCAACATACAGAGTGCATAACAATCTCATAATTTACATTTCAGTAAATATATACACTAACAACATACCTTGACTATCAACGGAGTGACTCTGGGGGTGGGTGCCGCTATAGGATACCATGGTACCTACCAAATGGTGAATACAAATGGACACTTCAATCTAGGTCCCAACTACCTCTGAATCTAAAAACATGAAGTTTAAAATAGTGAGTATAAACCCAGTGAGTGAACATAAGAAGAGAACAAGCAAACGATATGGAAAGATTTTGAAAACAGGATGCACTTATTTTAAAAAACAATGCAATTTAGTTTAATTTCTTGTAAAGCCCTTAATTCAACTCTTGATTATTTAATCCCTTAAGGTGAAGGATTTATAATTCACAATGGAGTTGAAAAGAGTGAAAACTACAGCAAATATCCAATCAAGACAAGCAAAATAGAGGGTTTCTCGCTGCAACGAAAAGGCATTCTATAGCATATAGTATAAGAATATTTTTTATTTTCATAATTTATCTATAGCATATATATATATATATACATGTACACCACCGCCGCCTTACTCAGCTCATGTGCACTCCCTACACACACAAGGCAATATCATCATGTGCACTCCTTACACACACATTTCAATATCATCATGTGCACTCCCTACACGCACATTTTAATATCATCACACGCACTCTCGTCCACATCATTACCGGCATGTGCACTCCCACACCGTACACCACCGGCACCGTCACGTGCACTCCCACACCGCACGTGCACGGTTATAGCTATTATACAGCATTATCACTCAAAGCATAACACACATATCCACATAATATAGGAACACATGGTTTCATTATATCACATATTTTACCACATAAAACAATTTCATCAAAGGCTTGCTCCCATGCACGTTTTAAAGAAAAGTCTGATAAAACATTTCATGTGATTCAATTAAACACGTATGCATTTATCCCAAAACATTTTAATGCAAGTTCACTCACCTTATGATAGCGGGATATTACATCGCTATTAGTTCAGAGGCGTATCTAGCTATTTCTACTTGTCGGTCACTCGTTATTTCCTCAGCCACACCACCACAGTCTACTATCTTTAGTTTTGCACTTCCTAGCAACAATCCAAATTTAATATTTTTAGTGTACATTGTTTCTACTTTTGTTTTTCCTTCAATCATAAATCCTTATTCAAATAACTTATATCTTGACACATTTTTACCATAGTTACCTTTATCCTTTACTTGTGTAATTCTTTAAATTATAATTATCGGTAACTTAATTATGACTCTAGCACCCATATTAACCTTTTTCTAGCCATTTTCATTCAAATTCGTCTTATATTTCCATACATAATCAACATATATGGCAACAACAATCATCCTCACTTTTACTCAATTATTTCTAAGCTTACAATTAATATAATTGCCTTCTAACCATACCCATGACATCACAATAACCCTACATATTGCACACAATCATTCTCACCATATTAAACCAATCATAGGCTTCAAATTGTAGCATTAAGCTTACCACTTGGTTTTAGCTTAGATTTCACCCAACAAAATTCATAATTTCCTCACACCCATGGCCACCATAGCTGCCACAAAATGATTCACACATTATTTCTCCAAAGATTTAACCAACCATGAGCTTAAAACACAAAAATCCTTGCCTTATGTTTCTTGAATCTTGAGACCCACTTGATATTTCTTCAATTATTCTTGAATAACTCACTACCCAAGCCTCTCACTTTTCTCTCTTTTCTTTCATTGGCCGATTCTTTCTATTTTTCCTTTCAAATGCATGGTGGCAAGGTGAAAATGGCATGGAAGATTGAAAATGGCATGGGAGCTTGAAGGAGTAGATGAAAATATCTTGTGGGTGGAGATAAGAACCGGCCATGAGATAAGAATGAAGAGTCAAAGCTTCCAAAGGAAGCTTTGACCAAGCTAACGACAAAATTACCATTTTACCCTCCAAGGTTTTCACCCTTTTTAATTGTATCCTCCCACAATCTTTTAATTCCAATTTCTTTCCATTTTTCTTCGTTAACACTTGTATCAATAAAATATCAAGTTTATGCTTAAATGCGGTATCATTGCAATATTTAAATATTTACTTCCCCGAGCTAACTTTATTTAATAAAGACACGTGGGCCCCATTAACCTCATCTGAAATTTCCTCATTCCTCTTCTCCCCCACTTAGATTGACCATATACTCCTTCATGAAAAAATTTCGATGCTAAATAAAATATTAATATTTTAATATTATTTTATTTCAAAATTTTTCACTTCTCTCCTTGGCACCTAAAAGGTCTTATTATGCTCCAATTCACTTCTGACTCACTTTTAAACATTCTAATTAACCTCAAATTGGCATCCGATAAGCTTTATTAGTCAACATATCAAAGTACGGGGTATTATAATCTCCCTCACTTAAATAGAATTCGTCCTTGAATTCAAATCAACATAGGGTGAGCAATTAAAGTTCTAAAATTCTACCACATCACTTTCGTTGTCCATTCTTAACATAGGATCTTGGTTTATACATTATATCAACTTCCAATCTTTATAGACAACTCGACAATGTCGTAATAGATGCAATTATGTGTACTACACTTTTTAGATCAAAACAATATTATTCTTCATCTTATAGAGTGAATTCAAATATGCCATTAATTTTAGTTGCACCGTAATCAAATCAACCTTAAATTATCAATCATGCATGTTCACATAACCATTTACAGTTCCTCTACCTTGATCTTTTATCAAACCTTTCAACATTCAAGCATTTATCCCACCATTGACCATGGGTCTAAATCATCAATCAATCTCTATTTTGGTTTACATAAAGATCAAAACGTTTTATCTATTTCATATATATTCAACATTGTAGATGATTTAAATCCAGTAACCGGTAGTACTATATTCTTGATAATAATCTCCAATATTTTCATGATCGAGTGCTCTCTAGGTAATTTCAACTTATACGACAACGCATTTTAATAATCAATGATATTCTTGCATGCATCCTCATAACTTAACCGATCTTTATAATTCTCGAGTCATAACCAACTTACTAGTTATAGGTCACATACAAACATATCCAACTTGAGATTCCTCAAATTTACTTCAACTGCCAAATCTCACAACCTCATTAGTTCATCAACCCGAAGATGAAATTAGACACTTATCTTTCCTTAAGTGCACTTTAAAATCAAAGAATCATCTATTAAGATGTCACGACCCAAATTTTGGGCCATGACCGACGCATGGGCTCAATGGACATAGCCCACTAAGCCCAAGCAAGCCTATTTATGTGACCTGTTCATTATTCCATCAAAGTTATTAAAGTCACATTTCATAATTTCGAATCAAAATGATGTTACTCGTTGCCAACTCGTTGTGGCATTACCCATCAAAATATACATATATTGTCTACAACATATATCTTAATAATTTACATTAGGTTTATCTATACATCTCAAAAAGGAAACTCGATTTCCAGAGGAGAAACCTGAGTGATGTATGGCTACTGAATGTCGAGATACTTACCAAGGAAATGAATCTAAAAGGGCACCTCGACCTAGTTACCAGCTGCCTTTGGATCTGAAAACATGAAGTTGAAAATGGTGAGTATAAACCTAGTGAGTGAACAAGGAAGGGAACAAGTAATCAATAGGAAAAATTTGAAAATCATGATGCACTTATTTCAAAACAATGCAATTTAGTTTCATTCTCAATAAAACCCCTCATGTAAACCTCACATGAGTAAATCACTTGATAAAAAGGGTCAATGCTCAATAAAGGATTTGGAGAGTGAATGTGAAACCTTGTCAAGCTCGATTAAAAGACGGTATTGTACCGAGTGGTACAACTAAGTTAAATCGAGCCTTGAACTAGTTCAAATAGAAATTCTAAAAGGAATTTGAAAATTTTAAAACCCACAAAATGGCTTAGAATAGTGATTCGGAGTTCAAGATCCAGTTTGGAGTCCATCAGAAAAAATTGATCGATTAGGGACAAAACAGTCATTTTACCATTCAATGATAAAATGGAGATTTTTAGTCAAGATTTGATCACATTTTACCAAGAATAATTATATGAAATATAATTATGATTATTGGAGTATAAAATGATGTTTAGCAATGAAAAATTATGATTCCTGGTATTTTTGGAGCACAAGGGCAAAATGGTAATTTTATCATTGGAGGACTAAACAAGAATTTTTATAAAACGATTTTCACCCCATTTGGGTTAATATTGATCAATATTAGTGTTATTTGAGGTTGAAAAGTAGAAATAATGTGATTCCAGTACATTTCATAGTATAAGGCAAAATCGTAATTTTTCTACCCCGAGGGCAAATCGGTAAATTTTTCGCCCTAGCACTTGTCAAGACCAAGGGATTTTAATTGTGGTAGGATTGGGTAAATACCAAAATATTTGTGGTGGAAAATTAAGAAGAAAAAGTTAAAAAAATTGGACCAATAAGCATGTGGCACGTGGCATGCTTGATTATTTTATTATTTTCTATAGAAATCAGGCCATTAAATCCCCAATTCTCTCACCATATTCGGCCTAGGCAACCAGCAACAAGAACAAAAGAAGAATAAAGGGAAAAACAAGAAAACCTAGGTGAAAATTCAAAGAAAAAGTGAAGAAATCAAGGAAACAAGCTAGGTAAGTTAGAATTTCTTTAATTCTCCTTGATACCTAGCTTACCCATGCTTTTGTTCTTGATTTCCATGGTTGAATATTGAGTTATCATGATGAATTCAAT
>NC_030853.1:6834583-6850500 GCF_000208745.1 Theobroma cacao | reverse complement strand
AAACCTCCTCATTTCAAGCTTAACTAATTAATTCCTTAATGTTAGAAGTCCATGCTCAACTATGGTACCAAAGAAGTGGAAAATAGGACAGCAACTGAACAAAATAAGGAACAAAATAGAAAGTTTTTCGCTGCAGCGAGAATGCATTGAAAAGAGAGTTCTAAATTCTCGCTGCAGCGAAAAACTTTCTGTTTTGTTCCTTATTTTGTTCGGTTGCTGTCTTATTTTCCACTTCTTTGGTACCATAGTTGAGCATGGACTTCTAACATTAAGGAATTAATTAGTTAAGTTTGAAATGAGGAGGTTTAGTGAGAAACCCTCGTTCGGCTAATAACTTGAATCCAAACTTCGCTGCAGCGAGGACCCGTCATTTACTTGACTTAATTTGCATAAAAGCTATTAAGATTTTCACTCTCCAAATCCTTAATTTGCATAAAGGTTTTCAAACATTATTTGCTAGGAATCGCTACAGTAACATTATTTGCTACAGTAGCATTACTTGGAATTTTCAACCGAACAAAACAGCATTACCAATGGCTAGAAATTTGTCAAACTGCCATCAGAGTTGTTTCTCAAAGTATAAAAAAGAGTTCTAATGGTTAGAAATGCATAATTGAAGGTTTCCAAGTAAAAAAAGCTAAAAAACTAACAAAAATCTCTTTACACTTTACTACACTAAACTCCCATTTTTGTAGTTGTGTTTTGCACTTCAACTTGTACCACTTATATCAACTTTGTGATCATATGTACACTTCCATTTTATTTCTCTTTATGTTCTTAGAGTGAAAGGGTCACTCTAAGGGGTTCAATCAAGCTAGGATTTCTTGTTTAGATAAAGGTTCTAACTTAGCCTTGAAAAGTTAGTTGTTGGGTTTTGGTTGATCCCGTGAAAAATCATTGTTGTAGGTTGTGGTTGAGCCTTTGAAAAACCACTTTGGGTTTTAATTGATCCCATGAAGAACCATTGTGAAAGGTTGTGGTTAAGCCTTTGAAAAATCACTTTGGGTTTTGGTTGATCCTTGCAAAAACCATTGTGAAAGGTTTTGGCTAAGCCTGGTAAAAGCTTGTCAATTTCACCAGTTCTTAGTGGATTGTTTGGAAAATCCTTGGTTGAACAATCAAGGTAGTGGATGTAGGTCTTGGACCGAACCACTATAAATAGCCGTGTGTTTGTCTATTCTATTTTCAGTTTTTATTCACCTTTAAGTTCTTTCTTTTATTGTGCATTTATCTTAAATTAGAGGTCAATTTTTGAAAAAGCCAAAAAGTGATATTCACCCCCTCTAGCACATTTATTTGGCACCAACAAGTGGTATCAGAGCTAGTTCCCTGTTATTAAGGTATAACACCCTTAGGAAGATCTAAATGGCTCTACAAAAATCAGTAGTTGCCGATGGACAATCCACAAACAGACCACCTCTGTTTGATGGCTCTAACTATCCATATCGGAGTATTAGAATGTCAATTTATGTTAGGGCTTATGAATATGAGATGTGGATGTCATTACCAATGGTCCTTTCATTCCAATGATTAAAAATTCAGTCAATGGTAAGAAAACTCCTAAGGATAGAAATAAATGGACAAAAGCTGAAATGTGGAGAGCACAAATCAACTCTAAGGCCATGCACACTCTCATTTGTGCACTTGATTATAGAGAATATGATAAAGTGTCCATGTTCATAAATGCCAAGGAAATTTGGTAAAAAATTAGAAGAGCTATATGGAGAAACAAATATGCAAAAGGAAAGAAAGCCAAAGAAAAACAAAAAATCAAAGAAGTCATTGGTGGCTGCCACATGGTCAGACAATGATACTTCAAGCTCAAATGTTGAAGAAGAAAAAGCTGAAGAACGAGCAAATTTATGTCTAATGGCCAGAGAAGATGAATCTGAGGTATCTTCATCTCCTTGTGATATTTCAATTGATGAGCTTCAAGAAGAATATGAATGTCTCTATGATGAGTTTGAAAAACTTGCATCAAAATATAAAACTTTGAAAAGAAAAACTGCATCTCTTAAGATTGATTTGAAAAAGATAAGACGTGATTTCAACTCTGTTTTTGAGCAAAGAAATTTTTTGCAAATTGAACTGGAACATTCAAAAACAAACTTTGAAGTTATGAAATTGGAGCTGGACAATAGAACTGAAGCTTTGCAAAAGGCAATAGATGAAAATGTTGCTTTTAAGAATTTAAGTAAAGAATCATAAAAAAATAGCACAAATTTTAGAAGAAATGCAAATGAATTTTCCTCTAGATGCTATGTTTGTGATAAACTTGGTCATTTATCTTACAACTGCTATAGAAGAAGAAACACATAGAAAACAAAAATGATTTGGGTTCCAAAAGGATCCTACATTGCTACTAACCTTCAAGGAACCATCAAGGTATAGGTACCTATTAAGAAAAATTGAAAATTTGTCTTGTAGGTTGAGCTGCACTTAAAAGATACATGTTCAAGAGCTCAACTCAAGAAGAAGCAGCCTTTGTATATGGACAGTGGCTGTTCAAGGCATATGACAGGAGATGAAATGTTATTTGCTAAGCTGGATAAAAGAAAGGAAGGAACCGTATCCTTTGGTGATGATTTAAAAGGTAGAATCCATGCTATAAGAACGGTTGGTAAGAACTCCCAAACTCAAATCAATTATGTGTTATTGGTTAAAGGCTTAAAACATACTTTATTGAGCATTAGTCAATTGTGTGATAAAGGATTTAAAGTATGCTTTGATTCAAATTGTAAAGCCCGACCTTATAAAATAGTTGTCATGACATACATGTGATGGACAGCATGTTTGCATGCTAGGAGAGTCTCAAAAAATTTACAAAAGTTGATATTGTACCTAGAGGTAGAACAAAGTTGATTTAAGCCTCAAACTAGATCGAATAGAGATTTTAGGGTGAAATTGAAAATTTTACAGTCTAGGAATGATTTAAAATGATGATTTGGGATTCAAGGATCAATTTGGAGTAAAACTAAAAATTTCACTATCTAGGGGCAAAATTGTAATTTTGCCACTCGATGACAAAATGGAAATTTTTTTGAAAGATTTTGATCATATTTGACTTATTGGAGTATGATTTGAGGTTGAGAAGTGAAAAATTGTAATCTTGGTATTTTTGGAGAATAAGGGCAAAAACGATAATTTTAACGCCCCGAAGGTAAATCGGTAAATTTTCACCCCCGACACTTGTCAAGACCAAGGGATTTTATTCATCATGGAAATGGATAAACATGAAAAATTTGTGGTGGAGAATTAAAGAATTAAAAGTCAAATATTTAAAATTTGAACCAATAAGGAAATACCATGTGTCATGCTTTTATTATTTTATTGTTTCTTTATAAAAAGGTATAAAAACCAGCCCATTTCTCCCATAGTGGTCGGCCAAACTAGAAGAGAAGAGAAACCAAGGAAGAACAAACCTTAGGTGGGGAAAATCAAAGAGAAAGTGTTGGAATTCAAGGATTTGATCAAGTAAAGGTAAAATTTCTTTGATTTTGCTAGTGATTTACCTTACCCATGCATTTCTCCTTAATTTCCATGGTTGGATTGTATGTTTTCATGGTGAATTCATGGTTGGCCGAATGGGTATGGAGAGAGAATGATGTTGGATTGATTTGATTTTAAGTTATGTTAGTGTTTTTAGCTAGTTTACCATGTCTAGAAACAAAACAACATGAAAAGAATTCATTTTCCCCATCACCCATCAATGGCCGAACCTACCTTGTATTGAGCGAGGATGAATTTGATTTTATTTTAAGAGAATTTATTAGAAAATGATGAATTATGGTGTGGAAAAATAGTAGAAAAAATCATGGTGTTAATGCACCATTATTGACCGAAAATTTCCAAGAAGAAAAGTGAAGATAGTTTTGCCAAATTTTAGGTTATTTGACTTGTGTTTGGTGAATTAAGATATTGGAAAAGAAATGGAGCAATTTGGAGCTAAATTGGACGCGTTGGCCAATTAATCGGGTGATAAAATGAATTAAGCCGATACCGAATTTAGATGGTTACCAGTGCATTTTGCATTCCATATCATGCATTAGTAGTCTAAATTAGTTTAATTTTGATTTAGTACCAATGTAGTAAGTTTCTTGATTTTGGTACTGTGTCAAGGTGGTGAGTCCTCCGATAAAGGCAAGGGATTTACACCCGAGGACCAGTAGTCTAAGTACTTAAAAAATCTGCACTCTAGACATTGTGAGTAAACTTATTGTCATTTTAATTATCTACGGTGATTTTTAAATTACTTCATGAATTCTATGGAAAAAGGGATTTAAAAAGGTAAATTTTCATATTTTATGAATAAATGTGTTTCAATGAAATTAATTTATAAATTGTTTTGAAATTAATAATGATGTTGAAAAATAGAGTACATGGAGACTGTTAATTGTTGCAATTCGATTGTTTAAATTGATTGGCTTATGATAAATCGAGCATGATTGGCTGGTTGGCAATTGTATTGAAATACGAATTATTTGTTTGCCTTGAAAGGTTGTGAATAAAATAATTAACATGTCATGCTATTGTAAATTTTATTGAATTGGTGGATTATATATTAATTAATCATTACAGTAGGGGGTTTCTGTGGATCAGCCTTTTAGAAGGGCACGATAAACCCTATTATATTCTTACCTTGAACGGAGAGGCATGTAGGGTATCTCCTGGGGTAAAGCTTAGGGTTCACTTCACACCAAACCACCACGTGAAAGGGAACTCAGCCAACGCCAAGGAACGACTATGTTTTCAAAATAAAAACATGATTTATGCAAAATGTGAATTTTTAACAGCCTTGGCAGTCTCGGTAGGATACCTCGACCAAGGTGTCCCCGAGAATGGATTTATGGCACAAGCTTAGTTTTATGAGATTCATAAGCCTCCTTACGTATTTTGAATGAAATGTGTTCTAATGCTGTGACCCAGTTTACGATGATTTACTTGATCGTCTTCATGTACTCAACTCTAGATGTTTATGATGATGTCTATTTACTCACTAGGATTTTATAATCTCACCATCCCCCTTTCCATCCATTTCAAGCTCAGAATAGGCTGTAGATAGTTGATCTCATCGAGGACTATCATTGGATTTGCATCCTCCAAATTGTAGGTTCACAGTCTTCTTTACTTTTGTTTATTCGGGGGCCCACTTGTTATTGTAAATTAAATTTTATACTCTAGTTATCTGTACTACTGTATGTAGAATTTATTTTGCATTTACGTTATAAAAATTATTTACGCAGTGTCTTAAAAATATTGTTTTATAAGAAAATAGAATATTTTACTTAATATTTCTTTTATTTTCTTGTTATATCCAAACAATCAAAATTTCATTTTAAATGAAGATTTTAGAATTTTAAACTCATTTTTTATTATGAATTATGTGTTTTGTACTTGTATATTACATTTTAGCCTATTTCGAACTTTTTGGGAGAAAATGACTAAAATACCCTTGTGAGACGAAAATGAGATACTGATATTAAGCCTTGCAGGGTCTTGGTAGGCATTTCGGGTAATGAATGTCTATCGGGATACCGCGGCGGTTGTCATGGACTTGAGGAGAGTACTGGGTCGTGACACAAATAAGTGTGAAGTAATAGATATAAGCACAAATAAAGTCTCATTTATAGGAAGAAGATTAAAGAATATGTATGTTGTATTTCTTGAAGATCTTGAACTGAATTATGAAATGTGTTTAGTGACAAATGCTGAAAATGATAACTGGCTATGACATAGGAGACTAGAACATATAAGCATGCATACTATGTCAAAATTAATCAAGAAAAATCTAGTTGTTGGACTACCGGATATTAAATTTGAAAATGATATAATATGTGATGCTTGCCAACTAGGAAAACAAGTTAGAACATCCTTTAAGACTAAAAAGATTGTGTCAACAACTAGACCTCTTGAATTGCTGCACATTGATCTATTTGGTCCAATAAGTACAACTAGTCTAGGAGGAAAATCTTATGGCTTTGTGATAGTTGATGACTACTTTAGGTTCACTTGGGTTTATTTTCTTGCTCATAAGAGTGATGCTCTACCAGCATTTATAAGTCACTGTAGGAAAGTTCAGAATGAAAAAGGACTAACCATAGTTAGTATTAGGAGTGATCATGGAGGAGAATTTGAAAGTGATGAATTTGAGAAATTTTGCAATGAAAAGGGGTTGGATCATAATTTTTCTGCACCTAGAACACCCCAACAAAATGGAGTTGTAGAGAGGAAAAACCTAACCTTAAAAGAAACGGGTAGAACTATGCTATGTGAGAATAACCTACCAAAATATTTTTGGGTTGAGGCAGTGAACACAGCAGCATATATACTTAATAGAGTCTCAATTAGAGCCATGATATCAAAGACTTTATATGAACTTTACAAAGGTAGGAAACCTAATATTTCACACCTTAGGAGTTTTGGTTGTAAGTGTTTTGTGCTAAACAATGGAAAACAATCCTTAGATAAGTTTGATGCAAAGACTGATGAGGCAATATGTAATACCCCGCACCCTCGTTGGACACAAATAAGACCTTATTGATCAAACGAATGATCGTTTGATGTGAATTTACGTGCTAAAGAGCGACAAATGATGAAAGGAACGTTCTAAAATAAAATGCTTCGCGCGTGCAGAAACAATAATTAAATAATAATATTTTCGTTGGAGAGGAATTAGTAAGCTAAAGGATGATTCGAAAGTAAACCAAGATGTAATGATGTGTTTCGGAACCAAAGAAGGCAAGTGAAAAATTTTGAAATAAAATAATATTTTATTTTTAATAAAATAATATTAAAATATTAATATCTTATATGTTGTCGGAATTAGTCATGAAAAATGGAATATGACTAATTTAAGTGGGGGAGAAGAAGTAAAGAAGAATTTTGAAGGAAAACGACGATAATTGTGTCAGCGTGATTTTATTAAATCAAGCTAACGCGGGTAAGTAAATATTTAAATATTATGGTGACACCCCGTTGAAATGCGATCTCGATGTTTTGATTATACACGTGTAAGGAAAGGAAGAAAGATAGAAGAAAATTAGAATTTTTAAACGTGTCGGAATGATCAAATTTTAAGATACGAAAATTGAAAGATTGAGTACCAAATAAAATGAAGTTGAGGAATTACATGTAAATTGCATTATTTGGAGAGAATAAAATAATAAGGAAATAAAAAGGATGGGAATTATGTGGTTTGGATGGGAATGAAGAAAAGTCAAAGTCATTTGGAATAATAATAAATTTGGAACCAAGTGGAGTGGGTAGTTGGCCAAGTGTGATGGAGTAAAGAAATGAAAAGAAAATAAAAAGAAGAAAGTAAGAAGAAATGTAAGGTGGGGGCTGGCTAAACAAAAGAATATAGAAAGTAAAGAAAAGTTAAGTCGGTTGTGAGGAAGAGCAAAAGAAAAGCAAAAAACAAAAGAAGAAAAATAAAGGAAAGAAAAACCGTGGGAGAGGAAGAAAGAAATGAAGAGAAAAAGGGAGAGAAAGAACCGTGGGAGAGAAAGGAAAGGAAAAAGGAACGAAAATTCTGCTCTTTTCTTAGCACGGTTTTGCTGCACTTTGAGGGAGGAAAAGAAAGCTTTTTGCTGTAATTTTTGGAGGAAGAAAAAGCTAAAAATTTTGAGGTAAGAAAGCTGATTTTTTTTTAGGTTAATTGCTGGAATTTTTGAGGTTTTTATGGCTGATTTTGGTGCTGAAAATTCAAGGTTTTTGCTGCTAAAATTGTGTGAATTTGTTGCTAGAAAATTTTGGAGCTTTTTGCTGCCATTGAAGGACAACTTTGGCTACTAAAAATTTGAGCTATTTGCTGCCAATTTGTGCAAAAAAATTGGAGCTATTTGCTGTCAATTTGTGCAGAAAAATTGGAGCTGTTTGTTGGTAGTTTGTGCAGGAAAATTGGACAGCTTTGTGCTGCCAAAATTGAGAAGTTTTGTTGCTAGAAATTTGCTGATTTTAGAGCAAAAAATGACAGCAAAAAGGGTGAGAAAATGAGGCTTTTGGTGATCGATTTTAAGAGGAAAGGAAGAGAGGAAGCCACGGTGGTAAAGGGAGTGACGAGCTAAAAAAAAAGAGAAGAAGAAACGTGGAAGTGAGAAAACGAAAGAAAAAGAAAATAAATGAAATAGAAAATAAATAGGCATGGCCCAATAGAAAATAAGTGGGCATGGCCCAATAGGAAATAAAAATAAATGGGCTTAGCCCAAATAGGGAAAATAGAGAAGCCCATGGAGAGGGCCCAAAGGTCGTAAAGAAATAAAAAAGGCCCAATGGTAAGTTAATGTTATATTTTAAGATTTATGGGTAGTTTAATATTGTGCATATTTTGAATGAAAAATATGCAAGTTGCTTAAGGAATTTTTAATTAAGTTGCCACCCATACAAATGTGTGATTAAGTATACTGAGTTTAAATTGTTGCTAGGAAAGTTTGTCGTGGAGGCGTGCCGAACGAAGTATGTGACCGACAAATAGGAATAATTATATTCACGTACGAATCAATAGTGAAGTAATATCCCACTATTATGAGGTGAGTAGGGGGTGTAAATTTTAAAAATTTCGTATATATATACATGTACGTATATTTTACGTGAAGTGCAAAATTTATGGAAAGCATGCGTTGATAAAATTTTAAGGAATTATGAGTGTAAGTTATTTTTAGAAATCATTTGAAATATATATATATATATATTAGACGTAAAGTGTTTTAAACCGAGAAACAAGCTTTTCGAAGAGATTTACATCAAAGGAAATTGTGCTTTATTGTTTGTGTGGTGTGCATTGATGAAATTTATCACATATTTACCATGCTATTTTGATACAAAATATCATGCAAATATTTACAATGAACATTTTACGAAAAGAGAGTTTTAACATGATGCGGGGACCAATATTTTGATAAAGATTTAAAATGTCCCCTTGAAGATCAAATTTGAATTCTTTTAAAAAGTGATTTCATTTTAACCAAGAAATTCAAGAGTAATTGGAGACTGCTACTTGTTGTGTTATAAATTATATTTTGAATCGAATGGCTTATGATAATGTGGGCATGATTGGCTGGACTGGTAAATGTGTTGAAAATGTATAAACTGTTGTTTGCCTTGATAGGCTAGGTTGTAAAATAATTACCATGTCATGCCGTTGAATTTTATTGAATTGGTGGGTTATAATTGGTCGCTACAGTGGACGGGTTCCGTGGACCAACCTATTAGAGGGGCACGGTAACCCTATTATATTCTTACCTCGGTTGGAGAGGCGTGTAGGGTAACTCCTGAGGTACAACTTTAGAGTTCACTTCACACCAAACCACCGCGTAAGGGTGAACTCAGCCAACGCCAAGGAACGGCTATGTTTTCAAAATAAAAATATGATTTATGCATACATGACTTTTTAACAGCCTTGGCAGATTCGGTTGGGATAACCCCAAGCCAAGGTATCCCTAACAACCGAGTATAAGAATGATTTTGGCACAAGCCAAGTTTGTAAGAAAGTCATAAGCCATGTTGTTTATTTTTGACAAAAATGTAATGGTTTTATATGAGTTGAGATAAGTTTTAATATTATGAATTATATTTCTCTGCATGGTGAAAATGGAATTAAACGATTTTTCGCAGCTCCCCTATTTGTTTATCTGTGAAATGAATCTGTAATTCCTCGCATATGGGGTGAGTTATGATTTGGGCATGATTTTAAATATTATTTGGTTTCGCGGGAGCTTGCTAAATTTTATTGATTTGATTCGAAAATTATTATTAATATATTTTGATGCAAAAAATTTTATTAGCTCGATTATTTATACTTTATAAGAAATTCTCGATTTTTATATAAGGCACAAACCCTAGTTTGAAACGAGTTGCTTTTATAATCTTGCATTTTTATATTCAGCTGATCTGTCATTTGCTTGTTTCCCATCTACGTCTTACTCGCTGAGTCGATGATTATCACTGAGTCTATGAGACTCACACCCCTTTATTTCCCCTTTTACATATAAGGATTAGCCTGGCGTGTAGTT
Source organism: Theobroma cacao (assembly GCF_000208745.1). NCBI lineage: Eukaryota > Viridiplantae > Streptophyta > Magnoliopsida > Malvales > Malvaceae > Theobroma > Theobroma cacao. The sequence continues at coordinate 6,840,490 of NC_030853.1, read as the reverse complement.
AGTGACGCGTTCGGTCCACCGTGAATAGGTAAAGGCATCTCCTAGTATTTTATTCCGAGTCGCTCCGCTATTAGAGGTCAAGTCGTAGCATTTTATTTATTAAGTTGTAAACGAATTCTAAATTTTTATATAAGCATTAATTTGGAGATTATAGATTTTAATGCATATACTTTCGAATAAAAGGAAAAAGTTTGTATTGATTTTTATATTTATGGTTCAATTTAGTATATGAAAGTATCAATATTAAATGGTGATTGAATGTAGTGGATTAACGAGTAAATTCTAGACAAGCTTGTTCGAGACTTGGTAGGTCTTTTTCAGAAGTCTTGGACGCCAGCAGCGACCGAGGAGAGGTTGTTGCACAATATTTTTAGGATATGCATTAAACTCAAAGGCTTATAGAGTTTTCAACAAAAGAAGTTTAACTGTTAAAGAATCAATCCATGTAGTTTTTGATGAGTCCAATGCCTTACAAAAGGAAATTCATGTTGATGATGATGATGTAGAAATCCTAGAAAAGCAAATGGAAGAGATGAGCTTAGAGAACAATAGGAATAATGAAGAAAGCACACCTAGAAGAGAAAATGAAACTCTTCCTCTAGAAAATTTGCAAAGAACAAAAATTCAGCATAGTGATCTTCCAAGGAGTTGGAGATATGCAAAAGATCATCCACAAGAACAAATCATAAGTGACATTTCACAAGGAGTTAAGACTAGGAGAGCAACAAGAAAGACTTGTGATTTTTTAGCTTTCATATCTCAAATTGAGCCTAAGACATTTGAGGAAGCAAAAAAAGAGGAAAGTTGGATATTGGCCATGCAAGAGGAATATGATCAATTCAAAAGAAACCGTGTACGGTCATTAGTCTCTAGGCCTTTAAACCACCCCATTGTTGAAACAAAATGGGTGTTTAGAAATAAGGTAGATAAGGAAGGAAATGTAGTTCGAAATAAAGCTAGGTTAGTAGCCCAAGGATACAACCAAGAGGAAGGAATTGACTATGATGAAACCTTTGCATCGGTTGCTAGGATTGAAGCCATAAGGTTGTTGCTTGCTTTTGCATGCTTTATGAATTTTAAATTGTACCAAATGGATGTAAATAGTGCATTTTTAAATGGATTTATTCAAGAAGAAGTATGTTAAACAGCCACCAGGATTTGAAGACTTTGAAAAACCAAATCATGTTTTCAAACTTCACAAAGCCTTGTATGGATTGAAACAAGCTCCTAGAGCTTGGTATAAGAGGCTTTCAAAATTTTTGATTGAAAAGGATATGTTAGGGGTAGCATTGATACTACATTGTTTATTAAAAGATACTTAAAGGATTTAATTATTGTTCAAATTTATGTGGATGACATTGTGTTTGGTGAAACTAATGAGGCTTTATGCAAGAACTTTGCTAAAGAAATGCAGGGTGAATTTGAAATGAGCATGATGGGTGAGCTGAAGTACTTTATTGGCCTTTAAATTAAACAAAGTAATAAAGGAATCTTCATCAACCAAGAAAGATACACTCAAGACATGCTCAAAAAGTTCGATATGCTGAAGCTAATATCAATTTGTACACCAATGAGTCCATCTACCAGACTTGATTTAGATGAAAAAGGAAAGGATGTTGATCAAAAGCTCTATAGAGGTATGATCGGATCATTACTCTACTTAACAGCAAGCAGACCAAATATTCAGTTTAGTGTGTGTTTGTGTGCTAGATTTCAGTCACAGCCTAAAGAATCACACTTAACTGTCGTTAAGAGAATTTTTAGATACCTCTTAGAAACACAAACCTTAAGAATATGGTACTCTAGAGAATCATTATTTAATCTTGTAGGCTATTCGGATGCAGACTTTGTAGGAAGCAAAACCGATAGAAAGAGCACTAGTGGAACATGCCAATTTTTAGGAAGTATGCTAGTATCCTGGTCAAGTAAGAAACAAAATTTTGTAGCACTCTCCACAGCTGAAGTAAAGTATATTTCCTTAGGTAGTTGTTGTGCTCAGATTTTGTGCATCAAACAACAACTAAGAGATTTTGGAATAACAGTACATAATGTACCAATTTTCTGTGATAACACAAGTGCAATCAATATATCTAAAAATCCTGTATAGCATTCTAGGACTGAGCACATTGAGATTAGGCACCACTTTGTTAGAGACCATGTAATAAAGGGTGATATTAAAATTGAGTTTGTGAATACTTTGCATCAATTAGCTGACATCTTTACTAAACCATTTAAAGAAGATAGATTTTGTGAGATTAGAAGGAATTTAAGGATGATTAATATGCAGCAGATTTAAAGAAAAATTCTAAAATTTTCACAAATGACAGTAGGTATTTAGTTAACTAGGAGAGGTCTTAGTCAACTAAGAGCATTTTGTTTCATTAAATAATAAGAATTAGTTAAGTTAAAGGCAAGAGGAATAAAATAATAAGAAGAAACTACCTACCAGGAAATAAAATAGAGAAGAAAAACCGCCCGAACCAAAAATAAAATTAGGAGGCAATTTTTGAATTTTAAAGGGGGAGTTAGAAAGTGCACTTAAATAGGGGAAGTCAGATAGTTTTTCTTTTGGAATTAAACTGCTCTCAACCCATTTTCTTTACACTTTCTCTTTGCTGAAGCCAAAGTCTAAAACCGAAACCCTCACCTCTCAACCTTTCGAAACCCTGAGTCCAAAATCCTCCAAACCAAATGATGAAATCAAAAAAATCTTAAGAACTTTTGGAGAAGAAGAAAGGCAAACAGCCAATGGAAGAAAGTCTGCAAGCTAAAATACTGAAGAAAAAGAATAGGATTGAGTCGGGATCTGTAAGCAAAGAATCTGAAAAATCGAAGATCCACAAATTTGAAAAGAAGAAAGAAAAGGGCAAATCACACAAGAAAGGTACTTCTTCATCTTCAAAATTCAGAAATAAAGTACATGAAGAGAAATTTAGGAAAATAGAGAATGCAACCATCACTTGTGGAAAATATATTGATTGGGAAAGCTTTAGTGAAATGCCTGAAATTCTGACAAGTCTATCAGATTATTTTGAAGAGTTAAAATTGAAAGAGTTCAGCATATTTAGAAATCGATCATATAGTACTAATTTAGTTAAAGACTTTTATTCGAGTATAGCTGTTGACAAAGATGAACTGGTAGATCTTGATGATTATTCTGATGAGGGTTGAATGTGTTTTTGAATGAGAAAGAATTCAATGTTACTACTGTAGATTTAGGGGAACTTCTTAAAATAGAATGTAGTGAGGGAGAATTTGAATTCCTTGAGAAGTATGACCCCTCATCCCTATGGGAAGTTATCACAGGGAAGAAAGAAAAGTATTCCTCCAAGAGTAATGTTGGGCTGATCACAAGTCCTCAAATAAGGATTCTGCATTACTTTGTTACAGCCAATACTCATGGCAGGAGTGAAAGCTTAAGCTACATTAGCCTCCAAGATTTATGGTTAATGGAACATGCTTTTAGTGGTGTTGCACTTAATCTGGGAAGATTTATGATTGAAAGAATGAGGGGAGCATGCAGACTGGAGAAGATAAACTTGCCTTATGGAAATATCATCACTTCTCTAGTGCAAAAGAAAGGAATTTGGAGTTCAAGATATGAGGCAGACAAGGTCAAAACCAAATGCCAAGCCATTTTTCTAGGAAGCTTGCCTAAAATGGGGTACAAACTCGATGGAGAAAGATACATTAAAACCCTCAAGGCTGGTCTAGGAAAGGAATCCTCCTTACCTGCTCAACCAGAGGCAACACCATCTCAATTCTCAAATGAAGTAATTTTTAATCTGCTAATGAGAATTGATGGGAAGCTCACAGATCAAGGAGTAAGAATTCAAAAAATTGAAGAAAGGTTAACAGAAATGGAAAGCAAAATGAAAGGAAAAGAAAAAATGCCATCTGAATCAGTTGCTGCAAACAACTCTACAACTCCTAGCCTGGCTTTAGCAGAACAGGGAGCTGAGGTGCAAGCTAAAGATCATGAACTTGAGGTAGAACAACCAAGAAAAACCCCCTCACTTGAGCCTCAGGACAAGGAAGAATCAGTACAAGGAACCGAGGGGCTTGGATCACTTAATGAAAATCCTCCCTCTAAACCTCAACCTCAACCAAAACCTCAACCATCTCCTCCACATTCTGAAGAGGTTTCAATCATGGGACTTTTCCATCAAATGGTTCAAAAGGATCAACCTGAGAAAGAGGTAGCTAAGGTAAATGCTCAACAAGCAGCATCTGCATTAGCTCCTACTGCAGAAGAGAAACTTGGAAAAGAAAAAGCAAAGACCATTATTGCTCCCCAAGTCAAGTCCAAACCACCTGGCATGGGCAAGAAAATAATGGCAACTAAAACAAAGTTCATCAAAAGGAGGAAATCATCCAGATTGGCTGAGAAAGCCAAGCTAGCACCAATCTCCTCTCCTCAAAACCCTCTTGAAATTTCATCCCTTGAACAATCCCCTGAAAAATCACCACCTCAACCCTCTCCTCAACCCCTCAATGTCAAGTACTATACTGCTGATGAATCCTCTCTCTCATCCTCCTCTCAAGATGATTAGGAATTGATGATGACAAAAAAGGGGAAAAGTATAGTAAGGACCTTAGGGGAGATAGGAAGTAGAAAATGTTTAGGCGCAGTTTCGAAACATTCACTGTTATTTTGTGGTAATCTGCTGTTTGTGCCATGTTGGCAATTGAACACTTAAATTTAACCTTGTTGTTTATGCTTTTGTGTGTGAAATTTGATGCTAATATGTTTATGTTACTTGTTTATGTCTTACCATTTATGGTATTTTAACTGCTGCTGATAAAAATCTAGTGTTATACTGATATTGGGATAGAATGCTGATGTTTGATTGTCATTATGACATTGTGAATGAATTATGTTTGTGAATGAATTATGTTTGTGAATACATATGGATATTGAGTATATTATATCTGATGAATAATTAATGACAAAGACAAAATCTGGTAACAATATATTGTCAACAGACACTGGTGAAATAAAGATGAAAATCTGTCAACATTCACCTATTGTAAATCACTTTATATTTCTGGATATATACATACTCTGAATGAATAATGTCATTTTCTATATGACATGAATAAAATTTGCTAGAATGAATAAGCAAAATATGCACACACTAAGGGGGAGCACACATTTAGGGGGAGCAATCCCCATTTTTTGCAGGATTAAAAAGAATAAAAAGACACTGTGCTGTTAATCAAGGAATGTTTTGTCATCATCAAAAATGGGGAGATTGTTGGCTCCATTAGTTTTTGATGATAATAAAACATTCCCATTTCATTTGTATCTAATATTTCTACTTGAGTGTGTAGGACAAAATTATATGCAAATAAATGATCAATCTTTAATATGCACATATCAAAGAGCATAGAAATAAGGAAGTCACAATTGATCAACAAGACAGAAGCCCTTTAGTCGATTAATGAAGAGTTAGTTAGCTAAGATTTATATCAAAGGCTGGCGGGCTGAAGAGTATTGAGAAACAGAACCAACTTAGTCGACCAAGGAATGAGTTAGTCGACTAAGCGCACATTGCCAAAACTACTAGAAACTAGGAACATAAGACAGAGACGACTTAGTCGACTAAGATATCGGTTAGTCGATTAAGACCATTATTGTCACGACCCAAATTTCGGGTCATGACCGGCCCATGGGTCAAATGGACGTAATCCACTAAACCCAAGCAAGCCTATTATTTATCTTACTTATGATTCTATTTATTATCACTAAGTCCTATTTCATGACTTTGAGTCAAAATAGTGATATACATTGCCAACTCGTACTGGCATTACTCTTTTAAAATTTACATTAAGTTCATCTATACATAACAAAATAATACTCGACCTCATGCGGAGTGATTCGGATGGATATACAGCTACCGAATG
>NC_030853.1:6814211-6832676 GCF_000208745.1 Theobroma cacao | reverse complement strand
CTTCTGCTCCATAAATACCGGGAATCACAATTTTTCACTACTAAACATCATTTTATGCTCCAATAATCATAATTATATTTCATATAATTATTCTTGGTCAAATGTGATCAAATCTTTGCTAAAAATCTCCATTTTATCATCAAATGGTAAAATGACCGTTTTGTCCCTAATTGGTCAATTTTCTGATGGACTCCAAACTGGACCTTGAATTCCAAATCACTATTCTAAGCCATTCTGTTGGTTTTAAAATTTTCAAATTCCTCTTAGAATTTCTATTTGAACTAGTTCAAGGCTCGATTTAACTTAGTTGTACCACTCGATACAATACCGTCCTTTAATCGAGCTTGACAAGGTCTCACAATTATACCTGCAAGTTTAAACTCTGCACTAAAAGATAGATTAACGACTAAAACCAACTCCCAACTGTTTCCAACGGCTAGAAAATTGTCAAACTGCCATCAGAGTTGTTTCTCAAAGTATAAAAGAGGGTTCTAACAGCTAGAAATGCATAATTGAAGGTTTCCAAGTAAAAGGAGCTCAAAAACCACCAAAAATCTCTCTGCACTTTACTACACTCAACGCCATCTTTGTAGTTGTGTTTTGCACTTCAACTTGTACCACTTAGATCAACTTTGTGATCATAAGTACACTTATATTTCATTTCTCTTTATGTTCATAGAGTGAAAGGGTCACTCTAAGGGGTTCAATCAAGCTAGGATTGCTTATTTAGATAAAGGTTCTAACTTAGCCTTGAAAAGTTAGTTGTTGGGTTTTGGTTGATCCCATGAAAAACCATTGTTGTAGGTTGTGGTTGAGCCTTTGAAAAACCACTTTGGGTTTTGGTTGAGCTCGTGAAAAACCATTGTGAAAGGTTGTGGTTGAGCCTTTGAAAACCACTTTGGGTTTTAGTTGATCCCAGTAGAAACCATTGTGAAAGGTTTTGGCTAAGCTTGGTAAAAGCCATTGTAAAGCTTGGTGAAAGCTTGTGAATTTCACCAGTTCTTAGTGGATTGTTTGGAAAATCTTTGGTTGAACAATCAAGGTAGTGGATGTAGATTTTAGACCGAACCACTATAAATAGTCATGTGTTTGTCTGTTCTGTTTTCAGTTTTTATTCATCTTTAAGTTCTTTCTTTTATTGTGCATTTATCTCTAATTAGAGGTCAATTTTTAAAAGAGCCAAAAAGTGCTATTCACCCCCCGTCTAGCACATTTATTTAGGACCAACAAATTTGCAAAATAAATTTTCTATCACAAATACACAATTAGAACATTAATTTCAACATATCTATGTCACCTTTTGTGGTATGCCAAAATCGTCGTTTATGCATATTTCACTACTAACAATCATATTCCTTTACCATAACATTTAGTACAATTTGATTAAGTAATTATCTCCCAATAACTCTTAGTTACGTATATATTAAATTGCACACCACTTCCGTCGAGATCTTGACTTTACTCTTCAGTTCTTAACCCATTACATTTATAAAGTAAACAATTTACTTAATTATTGTATCTCGCTTTTGCAGTCATAAGATCAATGTTTCTTAAACTTAGGATACAAAAACTCCCTCTTAGAGCATATCCAAAAATCAACATCTTCTAAATCCCTTGCCTTTGGAGAAATCAAATTCAAGTTTAATCATTTCCATCATAGTTTGCATACTAATCCAAATAGACTCCTAAATTGATCTTTAAAGCAATTTGTATATCAAGCTCAAATATAGATCTCCATATGGCATTTAGACTGAAATCAACATTTCTAAGTCATTTAACTTCAAACTACCAAATCCACAACTAGTCTTTTAATCCTTTAGCTTCACGCTAAGCATAGCAAAATTCAAGCTCATCCTTAAAGTAGATTTGTTTACTAACCTTTTACTTGATGACTACATATTAATTATAACAATCACTGATTTTCACCCTTGGGTCGATTCATGTACTTATAAGTATAACACATAATGGGTCAAATCAATTCTTGGGATCTGATAGTCACTTAGTTGAAATCAAAACTAGCTCTCTCTAAAAGCTTATGCACACATATTCAACACATATTCGCATATAAAATATTTCAGAAACCCAACACCATTTATTTATATGGGCATGACAAGCTTAATTAACATAGTACACTTACCCCCGTGCACATAGGTATTTGTTTGCACCTCCCTCAATGCTTAGATTTATAAACTCCAAGTGAATTACAACAATCACTATTCATTCTAGTCAAATTACGACCCTTAGTACTATTATCGCACGTGCTCCTTTTATCGATCTCAAATACAATCCATAGTCATCTAATTTTCGTCCCATTGACAATCATGGGCTCAAATTATAGCTTCACCAAATGAGTAAGTTATTACGGTCCTATTAGTCCAACTCCACTTTCCTCCATCCTTTGTCGAAGGGATACGTCATTATAGTACCCGTTCATTAAGAGCATTTGCTTTAAAATCTTTCCAACAATGGTTCGTGTCTCGAGTGGCATCTCAAACCCAAACAACGGCACCACTTATAACCTTTATATGACGTTAGTAATAGGTAGGTTGCTAGGAATAGGAATTCATATAGCCACTTATCTATGACTTGTGCTGCAGTCACAAATCATAAACAAGACTCTACACTAACTCTAACAACTCTGTTGACTGACACAAGAGTTCTTAGGACTCGACTAAACCTAGGCTCTGATACCAAGTTTGTCACAGCCATGACTAGCACAAGGGCCTAATAAGCATAGCCCACCAGACCCAAGCAAGCCTTTCTTTCTTTAAGATCTATTTCTCAAAATTTCTAATGAATGTTCTTTCAAAATTAGACCATGAGAACCAAGTATATATATATAACATCCCCAAAATAGGGTTATTATTCTTAAACCCTAATCCACAGGGGTAATCAATCAACAAACAGAGTGCATAACAATCTCATAATTTACATTTCAGTAAATATATACACTGACAACAAACCTTGACTATCAGCGGAGTGACTCTGGGCGTGGGTGCTGCTACAAGATACCATGGTACCTACCAAATGGAGAATACAAATGGATACTTCAATCTAAGTCCCAACTACCTCTGAATCTAAAAACATGAAGTTTAAAAGAGTGAGTATAAACCCAGTGAGTGAACATAATAAGGGAATAAGCAAACGATATGGAAAGATTTTAAAAACATGATGCACTTATTTTAAAAAACAATGCAATTTAGTTTAATTTCTGATAAAGCCCGTAATTCAACCCTTGATTATTTAATCCCTTAAGGTGAAGGATTTATAATCCACAATGGAGTTGAAAAGAGTGAAAAGTACAGCAAATATCCAATCAAGACAAGCAAAATAAAGGGTTTTTTGCTACAGCAAAAAGGCATTCTATAGCATATAGTATAATCATATTTTTTACTTTCATAACTTGTCTATAGCATATATATATATACATGTACACCACTCCCGCCTTACTCAGCTCATGTGCACTCCCTACACGCACATTTCAATATCATCACACGCACTCCCGCCGACATCATTACCGGCATGTGCACTCCCACACCACACGTGTTGGTCTCGTTAATATGTGCTAAAGGGGGGTGAATAGCACAATTTGGCTCTTGACAAGATGTGGAACTAATTTCCAGAACTTAAGAAAGTAAAAACAGAGTATAAAGTGCACAACAATTTAGAGTGGTTCGGTCCAATACCTGCATCCACTACCTTGATTATCCAACCAAGGATTTCCCAACGATTCACTGAGAATTCGGTGAAATTCACAAGCTTTCACCAAGCTTTTGCAATGGCTTTTCGGAAGCTCAGCCAAAACCTTTACACTAGTTTTTCATGGGCTCAACTAAAACCCAAAGTGGTTTTCCAAGGCTCAACCACAACCTATAACATTCAAGCTTTCCCAAGCTTGAACAACCCCTTAGAGTGACTCCCTCACTCTAAGTATACAAGAAAAGAAGTTAAAGAAAGTACCTATAATCACAAGTTGATCTGATTGGTACAAGATTGAGTGCTAAATACATGACAAAGAGTAGGCGTTTAAGTGCAGACAAATACAGTGAAGCTTTTCTGGTTTTTCTTCTTTCTAAAGCTCAAATCTCATTCAAGGCTTCAAAAAACTTGTTTTTCATTGTTGGAAGACCCTTTTATACTTGGAGATTCAACTCTAATGGCAGTTTGGCAATTTATATCCGTTGAAAACAGTTGAGGATGAGTTCTAGNCTTCAAAAAAACTTGTTTTTCATTGTTGGAAGACCCTTTTATACTTGGAGATTCAACTCTAATGGCAGTTTGGCAATTTATATCCGTTGAAAACAGTTGAGGATGAGTTCTAGCCATTAATCTGTCTTGTAGTGCTCTAGTTCAAATTGCAAATAAAGAGCTCTTAGTCAACTAACTTGGTTGACTAAGTTGATTTTATTTCTGGTTTGCAGATTCTGAAAGAGGGCACTTAGTCGACTGACTTGGTTGACTAAGTTGGTTCTGTTTCTCAAACTCTTCAGCCCACCATTGGTCCAATTTGAATTTTTGGTCAACTAGTGTTCTTCCTTGTTTAACCAATAAGCTTCCTTCTTGTTATTCAGTTACATCCTGTTGATTTTATCCCTCTTTTTCTTTCAAAAATACTCTTTGAAGATTTAAGAAATTAAATTCATATATTAATTTTTTGCACACTTAAATAAAGGAATCAGACACAAATAAATGGAAATGTTTTAATATCATCAAAAACTAATAGAGTCAACAATCTCCCCCTTTTTGATGATGACAAAACACTCATTGATTAACAGCATAGTGTCATTTTAAATTCTTTTGGTTTTCTGTAGGAATTGAGGATTGCTCCCCTTAAGTATAAGCTCCCCCTTAATGTGTGCATATTTTGCTTATTTTATTTCCGCCAGTTTTATTCTCATCATATAGAAAATGATATTTTATATTTAGAGAATATATATGTGCAGCAATATAGAGTGATTTGCATCCAGAATTTTTCAACTGCAAGTTTTGACAGATTTTTATCTATGTTTTAACAGCTATCAACAATCAATTGATTTCAGATTGTGTCTACATCATCCACATTTCAATTGATATGCTATATGCTTCATCTATAACTTATTCTCATCAGACATTATATAAACATCATCTATTCAGCATATAAATCCATATCAGCATATTAGCAGCAGATTTTGTTTATGACAGTCAAAATATCAAAACATCAACAGACTTTAGTTTACAACAGTTAAATATCATAAACATATCAGCATTCATGTTTCACATACATCCACATAAATAACAAAATTAGAGCTGAGTGTTTAAGTGCCACCAAGGCACAAATAACAGTTGAATAAAAAGTATTTCAAAAATGCCCCTAGACTAGTTTTGCTTCCTATCTCCTATTTCTTTAATTTCATGCTCCCCTGGTTCTACTTTCTTTCCTTTCCTAGGTTCTTGGTTCCTCTACCCTAACATATTTTTATTTTTTAGACATTATTCTCTAGTTCCTGCTCTCCTGGTACCATATTCTCTAGTTCTTGCTCCTCTGGTACCATACTACTCCTCCTTTTTGTCAACATCAAAGGAGCAGGATTCTACTGATCAGATGAAGCAGAGGATGAGGATTCACTTCCATAAAAAGGGTTAAGAGGAAACGGAGAGGGTTCTCAGAGAGGATATGACTTTCTAGCAAAGGATTCTTGAGAAGATTTGTCTGAAACATGAACTGGACTGTGAGGAGAAGAGGTTGAAACTGGTTTGGACTTCTTTACCAATCTGGAAGATTTTCTTCTTTTGAGAAAGGCTGTCTTGGTTGCCATAGTCTTTCTTCCTTTAGTTGGTTGTTTGCCTTAGTTAATGGTGCTGTGGTGGCTTCTGGTTTCCCTGTTTTTGCCTTTAGTTTGAGAGTTGAAGTAGGTTTCTTTCCTTTTCTTACATTTGCACCATCATTCTGAGTTACTGTCTTGACAGTGTCTTTTTCAGCTTGTTCCTCTTTGACCATTTAATGAAAAATGTCCATAATGGAAACTTCCTCTGAATTTGGAGAAGAGGCTTAATGTTTCTCAATTTCTGCACCAGCTACTTCAGTCCCTTGTTCTGAGTCATTTTTGCTTTGAGGTTCAGGGGAGGGTGATTTGGCTAGTTGTTCAACTCCTTGTAAGGAGTCCTCAGTTTACAAAATAGGACTGGCAGACTTGTAGGTAGAGCCTTCAACTTGACTGCTAGAACTTGCAGACTTCTCTGCTGGCTCTGCTGAACCTTCATCACCTTGCTGTGCAGGTGCAGTGCTAGATGTGGCAGAACTGTCTGCAGCCACAGGTTCAGATGCCATGTTTTCTTTCTTCTTCAGCTTGTTTTCCAACTTAGTGATTTTATCTTCCATCTTGTGTAGCTTCACTCCGTGGTCAGTCAGCTTACCATCAATCCTCATAAACAGATTAAAAATCATCTCATTCAAAAATTTGGAAGGAGTTTCTTCAGGTTGAGTAGGCAGACTGTGATCTTTTCTTGGGCCAGTTTTGTAGGTTTTAATGAACTTCTCTCCATCGAGCACATACCCCATCTTAGCTAAGCTGCCATAATAAATGGCTTGGTCTCTGGTTTTCACCAGGTCCATATCATACCTTTTAGCCCATATCCCTTTCTTCTGCACAAGGGATGTAATCACATTCCCATATGGCAGATTTACCTTATCAAGTCTGTAGATACTTCTCATTTTCTCAATCATAAATCTCCTCAGATTTAGAGACACTCCATTAAAAGCATGCTCCACCAGCCAGAGATCCTAGAGGCTGATGTAGCTAAGACTTCCACTCCTCCCTTGAATATTTACTGCAATGAAGTAATGCAGTATCCTAATCTGTGGATTGATTATTAAACCTAAATTACTTTTAGAGGAGCATTTTTCTTTTCTTCCAATGTTGATCTCCTACAGTGATGATAGATCATATTTTTCTAGAAGTTCAAATTCACCTACTTCACCCTCTAATTTCAGCAGGTTCCCTAAATCTCCAATAGTCACAACAAACTCTTTTCCATTCAAATAGACATTCAAGCCATCTTCTACATAGTCATCAGAATCTATTAATTCCTTTTCTTTCAAAGCAATGCTAGAGTAAAATTTTTTAACTAGACTTGGACTATATGACCTATTCTTAAAGGTGTTGTAACCTTTAAGTTTCAGCTCATCAAAGTACTGAGATAGACTAGTCTGAATTTCTACATTTTCCTTAAAACTCTTCCAATCAATAAACTTTTCGCAGGAGATTGGTGCATTTTCTATATTCTTGAATTTATATTCATGCAGCTTATTTCCAAATTTCGAAGAAGAAGAGAAACTGATACCTTTCTGGAGTGAGGGTTCTGTATCTTTCTTCTTGTGTATTCTCTGCTTGTTTTCTCTTAGTTTATCGGCTATTTCCTTCACTGAGGCAGGCACAATTTTCTGTTTCTTCTTCTAACTTTCTGTTCCAGTTTCTTCCTCCATTGGCCTTTTTCCTTTCTTCTTCTCTAATACATCTTTACTCTGAGATGTTCTAGCCATTTTTGGTATAGAAATTTATGAAGATCTGAGTTGGTTTTAGAGGCAACTAAGAAGATTTAGGTTTTTGTTTTTAGAGCAACGGGTTGCATAGGAGAGGGAAGAAGAGGTTAGCAGTAGTTATTGCTCAGAAAACTTCTCATCTTCCTTTAAGAATCGCCCTACTTTTATTTCTTTATATTTTCAAATCTCCCTCTAAAATTTTGATTATTTACCTTTAGTGTAACGCCCCTCTCATTTAGAAGAAAAGGGGGGCCCGACCAAAAGAGAAGAAGAAAAGTCAATCGGTAAAAAAAGGGAAGGAAAAAGGCAAAAGAGAAAAGAAAAGAAAGAAGAAAAAGGGGGGGCCCGACCAAAAAAAGAGGGAAAAAAGAAAAAAAAGAAAAAAAGTGGGGACGGGAAAGAGAGAAAAGGAGAAAGGAAAGAAAAGGAAAGAGGGAGCAGCGATGTCTTGGGGAGAAGAAGAAGAGGGAAGAAAGAAAAAAGAAAAAGAAGAAGAAGGAGAGAAGGAGCAGAGGCAGGGGAGAAAAATAAGAAAGAAGAAAGAAAAAAAGAAGAAGGAGAGAAGGAGCAGCGGTAGAGGAGAAAAAAGAGAGGAAAAAAATAGAATATTTAAGTACACGCGTGAAATAATAGCGAAGTAGCGTCCCGCTATTATGAGGTGAGTGGGTGCTAAATTTTAAAACTATGTCCCTATAACATAATATATATGTTACATTTGGTAGTTGACAAAATTGTGGACAGCATGAGTTGGTAGAAAGCGTTAGGTTGTTTGTGTTTGTGACAAGGATTTTAAATCCATTTTTTTCTAATATATATAAATATATATATCTACATACTTTTAAATACGGGGAAACAAACCTTTGACTGGCTTTTCACTTCAAAATCATACCTTGCAAGTTTGTGTGATGTTTAGGCCAATGGCCTTTTGTGTTGATTCATGGAATTTGAGGATAAATTATCTATTTCACTTAGCATGCTGATTTGGTAAATATACCACGCTTTGAGATACAATATACACAACATTGATTTGTGATTATATTGTTTACAAACTATTATGTTTTGCAAATGCATTAAAAAGGCAATGATTTTTATTTGAACGTGATTGATATTGATTTAAAAATGGGGATCTGAAGCCCCGATTCATATTGGGTGGCGTGGGTAGTTCCCACGAGTAGGGAAAGGGGGACTTGAAGCCCCAATTTATATATGGTGGCGTGGGCAGTTCCCACGAATAGGTAAAAGGGGGACCTGAAGCCCCAATTCATATTAGGTGACGCGAGCAATTCCCACGAATAGGCAAAGGAGGACCTGAAGCCCCGATTCATATTGGGTGACGCGGGCAGTTCCCACGAATAGGCAAAGGAGGACCTGAAGCCCCGATTCATATTGGGTGGCGTGGGCAGTTCCCACGAGTAGGCAAAGGGGGACCTAAAGCCTCGATTTATATATGGTGGCGTGGGCAGATCCCACGAGTAGACAAAAAGGGGGACCTGAAGCCCCGATTTATATATGGTGGCGTGGGCAGTTTCCCACGAGTAGGTGATGATGTCTAAGAGAGTAAGCCTAAGGGCTATATTAAACCTACCCGAGGATGATGTTCCCTTGTGGTTTTTTATTTTACTATGCATGGCATTAATACTTGAAAATTTTTATTTATTTAATGGCAAGTGAAATTTATCTATTCATTGGTGATCAGTTAATTCACCTTTTTATTTTTGAGAATTTTCATTTTTCACTTGTCATTGAATTTAATGATGACTGGATGTCGAGATTGAACGATTTTCTAGTATCTTAAATACAACTATATTCATACATGTTTACTTGAGAATTGTTATTTTTAAAACTTGCAAGGTATAAAAACAAATCTCTTGGTTTTATGGAATGTATTTTCTATTCTTACTCGGGTTTGTAAACATTCTACCTTTATGTTTGTTTCCCCTCCTCGCCTACTCACGGGGTCGATGATGATCACTGAGTCTATGAGACTCACACCCCTCTTATTTCCCCTTTTGTAGATAGAGATCAATCTAACGTGTAACTATCGGTGCATACAGACCACCGCAGAGTAGGTAAAAGGCATCTCCTAACCCTGTTTTGAGTCGCTCTGCTGTTTAGGGTTGTGTCAGAACGAAATTTGCGAGATGTTGAAAAATGTTGTTAATTTATAAATGTGAATTGTTATCATTTTGAATGAAGTAAATGGTAATTTAATTATTAATATTTGCTTACACACGTGATTTGATTATATGTATTTAATGAACTAGTAAAAGTCTTAAATGAGGCTTGTTCAGTCCTTCGCGAAAATTCTTTAGAAGTCTTGGAAGTCGGTAGCGACCAGGGGGGGTCGTTACATTTGGCAACTCTGCTCTATTCCTTTTTTCACCTAGTAAATCAAATTTTTACCACAATTTACTCCTATTTCATTAAACTCACTAAGTCTTATTATGTAAGGATGTCACGCTACTCTTAGTTGACTAAGAATTCCTTAGTCGACTGAATGCATTATGTTTTCAATGTGAGAGTCAAAGATTTTCTTATAATTCCTTCACATTAACCATCCCTAAATTTCTTCTAATCTCACAATATCTATCTTCACTCAGTGGTTTGGTAAAAATATATGCTAATTGATGTAGAGTATTCACAAAATCTATTTTAATGTCATTTTTCACTACATGGTCTCTAATAAATGGTGTCTAATTTCAATGTGCTTTGTCCTAGAATGTTGTACTGGATTTTTTGATATGTTGATTTCACTTGTATTATCACAGTATATCGGTACATTATGCATAGTTATTCCATAGTCTTTTAATTGCTGTTTGATCCAAAGGATTTGTGCATAACAGCTACCTAATGATACATATTTAGCTTTTGCTGTAGATAGTGCTACTGAGTTTTGCTTCTTGCTGGACCAAGACACAAGCATCTTTCCTAGAAATTGGCATGTTCCACTAGTGCTTTTCCTATAGTTCTGCTCCCAGCAAAGTCAGCATCTGAATATCCAACTAAGCTAAGAGTTGAGTTTCTAAAGTACCATATTCCTAGTTCTTGAGTGTCTATGAGGTATCTAAAAATTCTCTTAACAGCTGTTAGGTGTGATTTTTTAGGCTTTGACTGAAATCTAGCACACAAGCACACACAAAATTGAATGTTTGGTCTACTTGTTGTTAAGCAAAGAAGAGAGCCGATCATACCTCTATAGAGCTTTTGATCTATATCTTTACCTTTTTCATCTAAATCGAGTTTGGTGGATGTACTCATTGGTGTGGAAATTGATTTCAGCTTTAGCATATCGAACTTCTTGAGCATTTCATGAGTATATCTTTCTTGGTTGATGAAGATTCCTTCTTCACTTTGTTTGATTTGAAGACCAAGTACTTCAACTCTCCCATCATGCTCATCTCAAATTCACCCTGCATTTCCTTTGCAAAGTTCTTGCATAAAGCTTCATTAGTTGCACCAAATACAATATCGTCCACATATATTTGCACAACAATTAAATCATTTAGATATCTTTTTATGAACAATGTAGTATCGATGCTGCCTTTATCATATCCTTTCTCAACTAGAAATTTTGAAATCCTCTCATAGCAAGCTCTAGGAGCTTGTTTCAATCCATACAATGCTTTGTGAAGCTTAAAGACATGATCAGATTTTTCAAAATCTTCAAAACCAGGTGGTTGTTCTACAAAAACTTCTTCTTGAATTAATCCATTTAAGAATGCAATTTTTACATTCATTTGGTACAACTTAAAATTCATGAAGCATGCAAAGGCTAACAACAACCTTATGGCTTCAATCCTAGCTACGGGAGCAAAGGTTTCATCGTAATACATTCCTTCTTCTTGGTTGTAACCTTTTACTACAAGCCTAGCTTTGTTTCTAACTACATTTTCTTGCTCATCTACTTTATTTTTGAATACCCATTTAGTACCAACAATAGGATGATTTGAGGGTTTAGGTACCAATGACCATACATGATTCCTAGTGAATTGATCAAGTTCTTCTTGCATGGCCATGATCCAACTTTCCTCCTTTTCAGCTTCTTCAAAGTTTTTAGGTTCAATTTGAGATATAAAAGCTAAAAACTCACAAGTTTCTCTAGTTGCTTTCCTAGTTCTAACTCCTTATGAAATGTCACCTATTATTTGGTCTTGTGGGTGATCTCTTACAACTCTCCAACTCCTTAGTAGATCATCATGCTGATTTTCTGCTCTTTGCAAATTTCCTAGAAATGGAGTTTCATTTTCTCTTCTAGATAAGCTTTCTTCATTATTTTTATTGTTCTCTAAGCTCATTTCCTCCATTTGTTTTTCTAGGATTTCTATATCATCATCATCATCATGAACTTCTTTTTGTAATGCATTTGACCCATCAAAAACTACATGGACTAATTTTTCAACGGTAAAGGTCCTTTTGTTAAAAGCTCTATAGGCCTTTGAGTTTAATGCATATCTTAAAAATATTGCTTCATCACTCTTTGCATCAAACTTCCCTAGGGGTTGTTTTCCATTGTTCAATACAAAGCATTTACAGCCAAAACTCCTAAGGTGAGAAATATTTAGTTTCCTACCTTTGTAAAGTTCATATGGAGTCTTTGAAATCAAGGGTCTTATTGAGACTCTATTAAGGATATAAGTTGTTGTATTTACTGCCTCAGCCCAAAGATGTTTAGGTAGGTTGTTCTCACATAACATGGTCCTTGCCATTTCTTTTAATGTTCTATTTTTCCTCTCTACAACTCCATTTTGCTGGGGTGTTCTAGGTGCAGAAAAATTGTGATCCAATCCCTTTTCATTGCAAAATTTTTCAAACTCATCATTCTCAAATTCTTCTCCATGGTTACTCCTTATGCTAACTATGGCTAGTCTTTTTTCATTTTCTACTTTCTTACAATAACTAAAGAATGCTTGTAGAGCATCATTCTTATGAGCAAGGAAGTATACCCAAGTATATCTAGAATAGTCATCAACTATTACAAAGCCATAAGATTTACCTCCTAAGCTAGTTGTGCTTATTGGACTAAATAGATCAATGTGCAACAATTCAAGAGGTCTCGTTGTTGACACTATTTTCTTAGTCTTAAAGGATGTTCTAACTTGTTTTCCTAGTTGGCAAGCATCACATATCTTATCTTTTTCAAATTTCAATTCCGGCAATCTAGCAACAAGATTTTTCTTTATTAATTTAGACATAGTATGCATGCTCACATGTCATAATCTCCTATGCCATAACCAGCTATCATTCTCAGCATTTGCAACAAGACACACTTCACTGTTCACATCAAGGTTTTCAAGAAAAATTACATACATGTTCTTCAACCTTTTTCCTATAAATGAGATTTTATTTGTACTCATATTAATCACTACACACTTAGTTGAATCAAAACATACTTTAAATCCTTTATCACATAATTGACTAATTCTTAGTAAATTATGCTTTAAGCCTTTAACTAGCAACACATGACTAATTTGAGTTTGGAAACTCTTACCAACCGTACCTATACCATGTATACTACCTTTTGAATCATCTCCAAAGGATACGTTTCCTCCCTTTCTCTTATCCAACTGAGCAAATAGCATTTCATGTCCTGTCATGTGCCGTGAATAGCCACTATCCAAGTACCAAGGTTGTTTCTTCTTAAGTTGAGCTCTTGAACATGTCTCTTTTAAGTCCAGCTCAACCTATAAAACAGAATTATAGTTTTTCTTTATAGGTACCCATACTTTGATGGGTCCTTGAGTGTTAGTTGTAGCAAAGGATCCCTTAGGAACCTAAATTTTCTTAACTTGCTGTACTTTCTTTTCTTAAAATAGTCATATGACAAATGACCATATTTACCACAATTATAACATCTAGGTAATGCTTTAGCTAAATATTTATTGTGGTATGCTTCTCTTTTTGAAGATTCATTTTTCAAACATTTAAGAGTTGTGTTTTCATCAAGAGTTATTTGCAAGGCTTCAGACTTGTTTTCCAGCTCTTGTTTTAAAAACTCAAAGTCTGTTTTTGAGTGTTCTAACTCAGCTTGCAAAATATTTCTTTGCTCAAAGACAGAGGTGAACTCTTGTTTGATTTGTTCCAAATCATTTTCAAGTAATGCAGCCTTTTTCTTCAATGATTTGTATTTTGAAAAAAGTTTTTCAAATTCATCATAAAGGCATTCATATTCAGCTTGTAAATCATCATAAGAATTAATGCAGGGGGATGAGGATACCTCTTATTCATCCTCTTGTGCCATTAAACAGATGTTTGCTCTTTCCTCAGATTTTTCATCACCAGTTTTAGAGCTTAAAGTGTCACTATCTGACCATGCAGCAGCCACCATTGCTTTCTTGGATTTCTTAATTTTCTTTGGTGTTTCATCTTTCTGCTATGGACACTCGGACTTAAAGTGACCAGGTTTCTTGCATTTGTAGCAGATCATTTCCTCCTTTTTGTTGGAGTCATTTTTGTTTCTAATTTTCCATGAAGCACCTTGGTCTTTTCTGAAACCTCTTCTAGTTAGCTTTCGATTTCTTCTGCTCATTAGTTTTCTGAATTTTCTTGCAACTAGAGCTAAATCTTCATCATCATCACAGGAAAGCTCTTCCAGCTCTTCTTCAAGAATGTTGGCTTTAAGTGCAATACTCTTTTTCTTTTCCTTTGCTTCCCTTCGATCTTCTTCTTCTTCTTCCTTAAGCTTCAGCTCATGAGTGAGAAGAGAACCACATATCTCATCGAGAGTAATGATGTTCAGATCTTTAGCCTCTCTAATGGTAGTCACTTTTGGTTTCCAAGATTTTGGTAGGTATCTAAGGAGTCTCTTAACTAATTCATGTTCAGGGATAGGCTTGCCTAGCTGACTTAATTTATTTGTAATGTTTGTAAACCTATCAAACATGCTGGTAATGTCTTCACCAGGCTTCATTTTGAATATTTCATAACTATGTGTTAAGAGAGTAATTTTGGACTCCTTTACTTGAGAAGTCCCTTCATGGATTATTCTAAGTTTTTCCCACACTTGTTTAGCTGTTGTACAGCTTGAGACTTTGTTAAATTCAATGGGGGTCAAGGCACAATGTAATGTGTTGATGGTCTTAAAGTTTATTTGAACTTTCTTAGTTTCAGCCTCAATCCATTCAGACCTTGGCTTGGGCATCAACTCATTTGTAACTACATTCACGGTTGAGGGCATAAAAGGTCCATCAGTTATGACATCCCACATTTCATAATCTATAGCTCTAATATAAATTGAAATTCTAGTGCTCCAATAAGGGTAATTAGAGCCATCAAATAGAGGTGGTCTGTTTCTTAAGCCTTAATAACAGGGAACTTGCTCTGATATCAATTATTGGTCCCGTTAATATGTATTATAAGGGGGGTGAATAGCACAATTTGGCTTTTGACAAGATATGGAACTAATTTTCAGAACTTAAGAAAGTAAAAACAGAGTATAAGGTGTACAATAATTTAGAGTGGTTCAGTCCAAGACCTACATCCACTACCTTGATTATCCAACCAAGAATTTTCCCAACGATTCACTAAGAATTCGGTGAAATTCACAAGCTTTCACCAAGCTTTTACAATGGCTTTTCATAGGCTCAGCCAAAACCTTTACACTAGTTTTTCACAAGCTCAACTAAAACCTAAAGTGGTTTTCCAAGGCTCAACCACAACCTCTAACATTCAAGCTTTTCCAAGCTTGAACAACCCCTTAGAGTGACTCCCTCACTCTAAGTATACAAGAAAAGAAGTTAAAGAAAGTACCTATGATCACAAGTTGATCTGATTGGTACAAGATTGAGTGCTAAATACAATGACAAAGAGTAGGCGTTTAAGTGCAGACAAATGTAGTGAAGCTTTTCTAGTTTTTCTTCTTTCTAAAGCTCAAATCTCATTCAAGGCTTCAAAAAACTTGTTTCTCATTGTTGGAAGACCCTTTTATTCTTGGAGATGCAACTTTGATGGCAGTTTGGCAGTTTATATCCGTTGAAAACAATTAAGGATGACTTCTAGCCGTTAATCTGTATTGTAGTGCTCTTGTTCAAATTGCAGACAGAGAGCTCTTAGTCGACTAACTTGGTTGACTAAGTTGATTCTGTTTCTAGTTTACAGATTCTGACAGAGGGCACTTAGTCGACTGACTTGGTTGACTAAGTTGGTTCTGTTTCTCAAACTCTTCAACCCAACATTGCTCCAATTTGAATTTTTGTTCAACCAGTGTTCTTCCTTGTTTAACCAATAAGCTTCCTCCTTGTTATTCAGTTACATCCTGTTGATTTTTATCCATCTTTTTCTTTCAAAAATACTCTTTGAAGATTTAAGAAATTAAATTTATATATTAATTTTCTGCACACTTAAATAAAGGAATTAGACACAAATAAATGGGAATGTTTTATTATCATAAAAAACTAATGGAGTCAACAACATGAGCACAGTTACAGCTATTACACAGCATTATTACCCAAAGCATAACACACATATCCACATAATATAAGAACACATGGTTTCATTATATCACATATTTTACCACATAAAAACATTTCATCAAAGGCTTGTTCCCATGCACGTTTTAAAGAAAAGTTCGATAAAACATTTCAGGTGATTCAATTAAACGCGTATGCATTTATCCCAAAACATTTTAATGCAAGTTCACTCACCTTACGATAGCAGCATATTATATCGCTATTTGTTCGAAGGGGTGTCTAGCTATTTCTACTTGTCGATCGCTCGTTATTTCCTCCAGCATGCCACCACAGTCTACTATCTTTACTTTTACACTTCCTTGCAACAATCCGAATTCAATATTTTTAGTGTACATCGTTTCTACTTCTCTTTTTTCTTCGATCATGAATCCTTATTCAACTAACTTATATCTTGACACATTTTTACCATAGTTGCCTTTATCCTTTACTTGCATAATTCTTTAAATTATAATTACCAGCAACTTAATTATGACTCTAGCACCCATATTAACCTTTTCTAGCCATTTTCATTCAAATTTGTCTTATATTTCCACACATAATCTACATATATTGCAGCAACAATCATTCTCACTTTCACTCAATTATTTCCACGCTTATAATTAATATAATTGACTTTCAACCATACCCATGACATCAAAATAACCTTACATATTGCATAGAATCATTCTCACCATATTAAACCAATCATAGGCTTCAAATTGTAGCATTAAGCTTACCACTTGGTTTTAGCTTGGATTTCACCCAACAAAATTCATAATTTCCTCACACCCATGGCCACCACAACTACCACAAAATGATTCACACATTATTTCTCCAAAGATTTAACCAACCATGAGCTTAAAACACAAAAATCCTTACCTTATGTTTCTTGAATCTTGAGACCCACTTGATAATTCTTCAATTACTCTTGAATAACTCACTACCCAAGCCTCTCACTTTTCTCTCCTTTCTTTCCTTGGCCGATTCTCTCTATTTTTCCTTTCAAATGCATGGTGGCAAGGTGAAAATGGCATGGAAGCTTGAAAATGGTGTGAGAGCTTAAAGGAGAAGATGAAAATATCTTGTGGGTGGAGATAAGAACCGGCCATGAGATAAGAATGAAGAGTCAAAGCTTCCAAAATCCTTTGGAAGCTTTGACCAAGCTAATGGCGAAATTATCATTTTGCCCTCCAAGGTTTTCACCCTTTTTAATTGTATTCTCCCACAATCTTTTAATTCCAATATCTTTCCATTTTTCTTCCTTAACACTTGTATCAATAAAATATCAAGTTTATGCTTCAACGCAGTATCACTGTAATATCTAAATATTTACTTACCCGCGCTAACTTTATTTAATAAAGACACATAGGCCCCATTAACCTCATCTGAAATTTCCTCGTTCCTCTTTTCCCCCACTTAGATTGACCACATACTCCTTCTTTATGGAAAAATTCTGACACTAAATAAAATATTGATATTTTAATATTATTTTATTAATAAAAATATTATTTTATTTTAAAATTTTTTACTTGTCTCATTGGCACTTAAAAGGTCTTATTATGCTTCGATTCACTTCTGACTTACTTTTAAACATTCTAATTAACCTCAAATTGGCATCCGATAAGCTTTATTAGTCAACATATCAAAGTACGAGATATTATACTAAATTTCTTTGGATATTGTTTTTATTAGATATTATGAGCTAAACTATTTTTCTAGGATTGTAGTGGATTTCAACATGTAGTTTGAATATTAGTTTCTTTTTTATTTATCATAAATGGGTGTAGTTTTGCTTATTCAAATTTGTTCTTAATGCTTTTGATTGTCTAACCACTAATTAACTGATTTGTGAATCTAATTGAGACTCAACAGAGAGATTTTAGAGTGGACTAAGTTTTGAATAGTGTATGTTCACGTCACTTAAGTAATCTGATTTGCAAGTAGGGTAGACATACGCCAATTGCCATACATAACCACATTAAGGCACTTGCTTAATGAACTTAATTTAATTGATTCCTATAGACATATAGTGAACTAATTAATTTAAGTATTTGTAAAAGCAACTCGACGAAGACTTGTCTATAGCTTTGGATTCTAGGTTAGTTGTCACAGCCCAATTCCCGGACCATGACCGGCACAAGGGCCGAATAGGCACAACCCACTAGGCCCTAGCAAGCCTCTCTTTATGAACCTGTACATTAGTCCATCTATCATCCATATTTCTTTAAGATCTGTACTTCATAATGTTCAAATGATAAATTTCTTCGAAAACACTTCATAAATCCCAAGTATATTGTCAAACCCTGCTTTGTAAAATAATTATAATGTCATTCACATGCTCGATAGAATGTTTGTATATTTAGGAAGTTCGAGAAATAGTTAAAAGATGATATTGCCCCTAATGGTACCATTGAGTCGATTAAGCCTCGAACTAGTTCAAATAGGAATTTTAAGGTGAAATTAAGAGTTTCACAGTTCAGGGATGACTCAAAATGGTAATTC
>NC_030853.1:6802151-6812341 GCF_000208745.1 Theobroma cacao | reverse complement strand
CTCAGTTATTTAGGGGCTCACGTGTCATTGTAATTTAAATTGCATACTCTAGTTTTCTATATTATAGTATGTATAAATTTATTTTGTTTTATGTGCAGATAATTAATTTTTGATGTTTCAAAAATATATATATATATATATTGTTTTACATTAAAATAGATAATTTTAATTAATATTTTTATTTTATTTTATTATTAAAAAAAAGGAAAAAGAGAGAAGAATGGAAAAACTAGTACAAAAGCATTGCGAGGTCTCGAAAGGCATTCGGGGGAAGAATGTCTATCGAGGCTTCGCGGCGGTTGTCACGGGCTCGATGGGAGTTCCGGGTCGTGACATATATACTCATAATGGCATCATCAATCAAAATATACATAGATAGTTTGCCAAATGAATCTTAACAATTCACATTAAGCATACATGTAGATATACAAAGACCTTGACTGTTAGTGGAGCAACTCTGGGCATGGGTGCTAACATTTAGTGTCATGGAAAACCTACCAAAAAATGGATAAGAAGGAGCACCTCAACCTAGGACACAATCACCTCTAACTCAGAAAACCTAAAACATGAAGTTAAAAAGAATGAGTATAAACCCAGTGAGTGAACATAGGAAGGGAACAAGCATACGATACGGAACGTTTTTAATAAAACACGATACACTTTTGTAAAAAAAAAATAATGCAATTTAACTTAATTTCTTGTTAAAACCCCTCAATTCAACCCTTGAATATTTAATCCCTTAGTGTTGAAGACTTCATGATCAACAATGAAATTAAAGAGTGAGAATTGTAGCAAATCTCTAAACAAGGCAGAGAGTTTCTCGTTGCGACGAGAATCAATTTGGCTATGACGAGAACAGTGACTCTCAAGACAGAAAGTTTCTTATCGCGGCAAAAATCAATTTGGCTATGGTGAGAACAGTGACTTCCAAGACAGAAAGTTTCTCGTCGTGATGAAAATCAATTTGGTTATGGCAAGAACAGTGTAAATGGAGTTAGGAGGATTTTCTCTGCGATGAAAATCCATTCTTACTGTAGCAAAAAATGAGGTTGCTTGCAATGTACTTATTTAGGTTCAGTTTATGTTTGCTCACCCCTAGTACAATTTATATATATCATAAACAAACCCGGTGCTATGTTGTCTTTTAACTTATTTTAGAAACATTTAACAATTTCAATTTTCAACATTCAAGGCAATCACATATCTTTTCCCTAACCTCTCTATAGTGTGTGTCAACACGTATACAACTACCAACTCAACCCAGCTCATGTGCACTCCCACACCGCACATAGCTAATGTCGTCATGTGCACTCCCACACTACACACGGCAATATCATCATGCGCACTCCCACACCGCACCTCACCATCATCGTCATGTGAACTCCCACACCGCACATGCACGGTTGTAGTTATCATGCAATATTGCCTTTCAAGGCATAACATACATGCCAACATGTAAACAAAAATCTTTACACATTAATACTTTTCACATAATTTATTGTTTTGGCCATACACTTAGTTACACAATCCTATTTCCTAGGGAACTAATATTGACTGTTATACAGCTATTTGTCACATCCCGAAATCATCATTACGTCGCATTCCACAATTCACTTAGTAATTCAACACAATGTAGGAAACACATGAATTCATCACATTACACATTTCACAACGTAAGGACGTTTCACCAAAGGCTTGTTCCCATGCGTATTTTAAAGAAAAGACAAAAAAAATTTTCAAGTGATTCATTCAAACGCATAAGCATTTATCCCAAAACATTTTAAATGCAAGTTCGCTCACCTTAATAAAGTCACCTTACAAAACTAGCACCCACAAGATCCTAATCCAAGTAAGTCCTAAAATACCATCAGAACCTATATTTACAAATAAACCATGACAGCCTCAAATAAGCTATAAATTTGAATTTAAAAATTCTAATAAATATACACTAGCTAAATTACATTTTAACCTAATATACACTAGCTAAATTACATTTTAACCTAACATTTAACCTAGAATTCTAGTCTAATTCACAAACCCATTAAATTGACTATTCAAATTTAAGGTTTCTTTAGCTTGATGAGCTTGGAGGCATAAAGGTCAACAAAACCTAATATTTTCAAGAAAAAGAATTTGAAGAAATTAGGAAATAAAATCTGAAAATATAACCCATAAATTCTAAAATTCCAAAGTTGATAATATATACCTTGTGGCTTTAAAAAATGAAGATCTGAAACTAAAAATTCAAGTGTTGATGAAGATGGAGTAAAAATAGAAAATAAAAGAAAGAAAGAGAGATTTTTCTTTCTCTCTCCTAGGGTTTAGTTGTGCTGAAAAATAGGGTTGAAAGTTGTGGGTTTGGTACCCAAGAAGGTAAGAAAAGAAAGGGAAGGAAAAGAAAATGAAAAAATTTGATTTTCATGGTGGAGAGATGAAAATGGCATCGGGAGGGTGAAGAAGAGGAAGAAAATGCCTTTTTGTGAAGCTAAGAACCGGTCATGGAAGAAGAAGAAAAGATTCAAAGCTTCCTTGGGAAGCTTTGACCAAGCTTAGGGCAAAATTACTATTTAGCCCTCCAAGATTTTCACCCTTTTTAATTAAGTCCTCCCACAATCTTTTAATTCAAATTTCTTTTTATTTTTCTTCCTTAACATTTGTACCAATAAAATGTCAACTTTATACTTCAACGCGGTATCACCATAATATTTAAATATAAACTTACCCCTGCCAGCTTTATTTAATAAAAACACGCAAGCCCCACTAACGTCGTTTTTCTTCGAAATTCCCTCGTTCTTCTTCTTCCCCACTTAGATTGACCATATACTTATGCTTCATGACTAATTTCGATATCGAATAAATATTAATATTTTAATATTATTTTATTAATAAAATATTATTTTATTCTAAAATTTTTCACTTGTCTCCTTGGTACCCAAAGTGTCTTATTATGCCCTGATTCACTTTTGAATCACTTTTTATCTCACTAATTCATTCTCATAAAAGTATTATTATTTAATTATTATTTTCTCGCGTACGAAATATTTTACTTTAAAATATTCCTTTCACCCGTCACCGGTCTTTGACACTTAAATTCACGTCAATTAGTCCTTCATCTTGTTGATACGATTATGTTGACTACTATACAGGGGTACAAGGTATTACATTAGTAAAACCACTTAAGAAAGATAAATAACAAGTAAAGCTAGTATCAGATGAAATGTTGAATGAACCCATAATCCTAGGTCTTTAATATACTATTTTTCTTAACTTATTTAGTTTGTTAGTTTAATTAGTGTTGATTTTAATTCTTTTTAATTAGTTTTTCTTCAATTTTTAAATTACTTAAATAAGATTAATTTGTTTTAAAATTTTAGTACTTAGTAAAAATTTAAGAACAAATCTCCGTGTGAACGATACTCTACTTCATCACTATATTACTTGTTCAATACATATACTTGCGTGTGCAAATTCTACAACATGGTGATGCTAGTCAAAGGGTAAGAACTAGGTCTAAAGTTCAAAATGTTTGTGAATATGTTGCTTTTATCTCATAAATTGAACCCAAGAACATTGTGAAGCTTTAAATTATGATTATTGGATATTAGTCATGCAAGAAGAATTGAACCAATTTGAAAGATGTCAAGTGTGGGAACTAGTTCCTAGGCCAAATAATTACCCAATTGTAGGTACAAAGTGGGTTTTTAGAAACAAAATGGATGAAAATGGAATCATAACTAGAAACAAACCTAAGTTGGTTGCCAAAGGATATAGTCAAGAGGAAGGAATAGATTATGATGAAACATATGCCCTGGTAGCTAGACTAGAAGCAATTAGGATGTTATTAGCCTTTGCATGCTATATGAACTTTAAGCTTTATCAAATGGATGTTAAGAGTGCTTTTCTAAATGGGTTAATTAATAAGTGTATGTTGAACTACCACCCGATTTTGAGAGCCCAACTTTTCCAAATCATGTCTTTAGATTAAAAAAAACCTTAGATTGATTAAAACAAGCTCCTAAAGCTTGGTATGACACACTATCAAAATTCTTAATCCAAAATGAGTTTAATAAAGGAAAAGTTGATAAAACTTTCTTTATTAAAAACAAAGGTAAAGACATTTTAATTGTGCAAGTTTATGTTGATGATATTATTTTTGGTGCTACTAATGAGGTTCTTTGTCAAGAGTTTGTTAAAACTATGCAAGGAGAATTTGAGATGAGCATGATAGGTGAACTAAATTATTTTCTTAGACTTTAAATTAAACAAAAAGAAGAAGGTACATTCATAAGTCAAGCCAAATATACAAAAGATATGCTTAAGAAGTTTGGTATGGACAACTCAAGGACATATCACACACTAATGAGCACCTTAATTATGCTTGACAAGGATGAAAAAGGTACATTCGTTGACCAAAAGCTCTATAGATCCATGATTGGTTCCTTGCTTTATGTCACTGCTAGTAGGCTGGATATAAGATTTAGTGTAGGTCTATGTGCTAGGCTTCAATCTTCTCCTAAAGAACCACACTTAAGTGCTGCCAAAAGAATTTTTAGATATTTGAAAAAGACATCTAATCTAGGAATATGGTATCCATGGAGTTCCACTTTTGATCTCCACTTAAACTCGAATGTCGACTTTGGTGGATGTAAGATAGATAGAAAAAGCATATCCAGTACATGCCAATTTCTAGGTTGTAGGTTGATCTCATGGTTTTTGAAGAAACAAAATAGTATAAATTAATCCACTATTGAGGTTGATACATAGATACCAAAAGTTGTTGTGCTCAAGTGTTATGGATGAAAGAACAACTAGAAGGTTATGGACTAGCTATGGATAGAATGCCCATAAAATGTGATAATACTAGTGCCATAAATCTCACAAGGAATCCCATCCATTACTCTAGAATTAAACATATTGAAATAAGACATCACTTCATTAAAGATCATGTTCAAAGAAGACATGTTGTCCTTGAGTATATAGGTACAAAAGATCAACTGGCTAACATCTTGACAAAAGCTCTTGACAGAGAACAATTCTACAAGATTAGAAGTGAATTAGGTTTGATAAACCCAATATAAAAAAAATAGCCTATGGGTACCTCTGATGGTTGGCTACATTCATGTCTAAATGCATTCTTGATATCATGCTTGATGATTGGTTGTATTCATGTTTGGAATGACTTCATGCAAAGTGTTTGAATGATTCTTGGCATTGATAAACCTGCTTGTTCATAACATTTCTATGCAGTCATGCCATGGCCATCTGATTCTTAAGGTTTATAGGAGAGTTGATGAGTGAACTAAGAATTTATCTTACAAAATTCTTAATTTTCTCCTCAAATTTCACTTGCACACATTGCAAACCTGTCTTAATAATACTTTCAAACTTAAAAACTCACATTATTTTGTTTATATCAAACATCTAAACCAAATCATAGATTTTTGGAGTTAAAAGCATTTTCTTCAAGGCTATAGAGGCTCATGTATCAATACATGAGGAACATATATCGATAGATTTGTCCATTTTATCGATACATTTCATCCAGTAACCAACATTAAAATCCCATGTTAAATGTATTGATACATTTCATCAAATAGCAAAAAATAAAACATTTTGTCTCGAATGTATAGATATATGTGCCCATGTATCAATACATCTTAAGGTTTTAAGAACCCAATGACTTATTTTCACCTTAACTGTTCATCTCTCCTTTCCAAATCCTCTCAACCCTACAAATTTTTTTGTGTTCTTCACTTAATTTTGCACCAATTAAATTGTTTCTATTTCCTCTTATTACTCATAAATTTTTCTTTTCTCAAAATTTTCATCACATTCTACCCAAAATCCCAATTTCAAAACCCTAACTTCTCCCTTCCTTCGATTCTTGAAATTGGTTGCATTTTCAACCAAATTGGTCCGATTAAATTGTCTCTCTAGCACCCATATCAATTTCCACCAAACATTTTCTTCCACAATCCTCTTCAAATGGCCTCTTGTCCTAGACGTACGAAATCCACCGCTAACAGTATCAGGGCTTCCACCTCCAAGGCTACCCTTTCCTCCCAAACTTTGCCACCGCCGACCCCACTCTCCGAGATGGGTAATTGACTTCAACTATCTTGCTAGCATCAATTTTTCATATAGTGATAATTTTTTAGAATTAGACTAGCTCAATTATCTGTCAATGAACCGGACCTATTATGCCGATCTCATCTGAGTCTTTTATTTCAATGCCACCACAAAATTTCAAGACTATAAGGATAGTGAACTGATAGAGCACATTAATAGGTTTTACACTCTTATCATGGGCAAGAAAATTGTGGTTGCACAGCACACACTCGATTCTACTCTAGACTTAGAGATTCGTTAGGGTCATTTAAACTATGTTGAAGGTGTCATGTCACAGGAAGTCTTATCCACTGTTTTCACCTATCCTCCCACAAGTGAGAGAAATGTGACCTGTGTCAATCGTCTGTCATTTTATGATTGCATCCTCCACTTTATCGTCTCACACACTCCCCACCCTCACGGCATATATTAGTTTACCGTCCAGAGTAAGGATTTATGGTTTTTATACCTCATCAAACACAACTAGCATGTCAACATAGCCAAGTTTATTCTTGATGACATGTTAGAAATCATAGCCAAATCTAGGAAGACATTTCTATATGGCATGGAGATAAGTGCAATCATTGACTCTATGGGCATCAACACTAGGTCTGATCCACCTAAGCAACATGCGATGCACACAAAGATCATGAGCATGCCATCAATAAGCTTGGGTTTGTGTTTGTCAATAACTCTTGGGTCCACAAAGAAACAGTCAATGACCCTAAGTTTGCTAGAGATGAGGATCATGAAGACACCTTTGTTGAGTCTAGTGTCAGTCCAAGTGCTCACCCTAGTGTCAATCTTAGCTACCCTCCTATGTCCACCGCCTTTGATAATGAGCAAGCATATTCTCGATTGTTATCTTTTATGGAATCTATGGATGCTCGTGTTGTTCATAGGTTGGATTCATAGGTTGGATGCCTTAGAGGCTCAAAACCGGGAGCTCTTCCACTGCCAGTAACTTCTTCAGGAGCAATTCAATTTTCCACCACTTGCTTGAGCCCCTCACATGGGACATTGGATGCTCACTTCTCCTTTCATGCCTTGTTGGATTAGATGGCCACATTCTCTTCATGATCATTATAGCACATTTGCTAGATTTTTTTAGTTTATTTCAGATCTCCTTTTGCTGCTATTACATGGTCTTCAATGACCAATTTTGGTTGTACTTTGGTTTAGGATTTATTCTGACTTTACCCAGTTGTTTATGCTTATTGTCATTTTGATTTGTACCTTCATCACTTGTGTTCATTCTGATTATAACCAGTTGTTTTATTGTTTTATGCTCACATGCCATTTACAATTCCTAGTTCACTTGGTTTATGCTCTCTCTCTCTTTATCTCTGCATGATTCTTCATTTTTAATGGAAAGTAAATTCCTAAATCACATAATTCTTTAAGACCTTGAGTTAAGAAGGAGCATAAATTAAGGGGGAGGACTTAAGTTTAAACAAATTTTCAGATCTTGAAAAAATCTAGCAAATCAAATTTCAAAATTTTGCTCATTGGTTTTGTCATATCAAAAAAGGGGAGATTATTAGAATAATTCTTCTTTACATATTGAGAATCAAAAAGAAATAACCAAAATTCTTTTAACTTATTAAGGATCAAAGCTCTCACATTCCCAAACAATGTCAAGTAAGTTTGAAACAGAAAAGAAATGAAAAAAGCTCTGAAAATTACATTTTGGTCCAAATCTATCGATTACATGTTCTTCATGTATCAATACATTTGGATAAGCTCGATAAATTCAAACATCTATCTATACATGTTCTTCAGCAGAGTTAAAACTCAAAAGTCAAACTCAATTCTATCAATACATTCTCAATTGTATTGATAGAATTGCGACAGAATGCTTACTGCCCTAAAAGCATTGATACATAGACATATGTATCAATACATTTTAAACAGAATGTCAAAACCCTTGCAAGCAAGTTCAAATGTATCAATACAGCTCGGTAAGAATTCAAACATAAAAGGCAATGTATCGATACAAAGTGACTGTTGGAGCCTTGAATGAAGAGAAAAATAGCTTTTTTCACATTAAATGCATTCTGAACTACCCTTAAAGTTCCAGCAACTATAAATACAAGCTTCTTCGGCATTTATGAAGGTCAGAAGACTTGAAAACAAAACTTAAGAGAGAAAATTTAGCCAAATTACATTCAAAACCCATTGTACTCTTCTTAAATTCAAAAAGTCTTCTAGTCAAGCCTTTATTAAGCTCTCATCTTTTCATTTAACCACTATACCAAATTCTCTTTTCATCCTTTAAGAGGCATATTAGTTGCACTTATATTCCTTTCATTGTACTTGCTTAAGTGGTTATACCTTAACCAATAGAAAAGGTAGACTGGTTGTGCTTTAACCATAAAAAGGCATTGTATCGAATGGATATGCTTGATCCACAAAAGGCATTGTATTGAATCTTGATTAAATAGTGGATTTCAACCTCCTTAGTGAATCTAAGGGAGAGGACGTAGGCAAAGAGGCCAAATATCTATAAAACACTCGTGTCAACTTCTTTACTCTTGTTTTTTCCTTGAAACTCTAATTTCTTTCATTGATCAAAAGGTCAATTAATTTGATCATTTTCAAATTAAGCATTTGATTTAAATAAGGGATCTTATTTTCTTTAAAAATTAAAAAGTTCTTTAGATTTTTCAAAACAGTCTAATTCAACCCCCTCTTGGACTTA
The DNA here is from genome assembly GCF_000208745.1 of Theobroma cacao. Classification (NCBI taxonomy): domain Eukaryota; kingdom Viridiplantae; phylum Streptophyta; class Magnoliopsida; order Malvales; family Malvaceae; genus Theobroma; species Theobroma cacao. Next base: position 6,803,532 of record NC_030853.1, on the reverse strand, counting down.
CTCATATTGAGCTTATTAATCTAATACAAATTTAAAGTTATGTCTATTGAATCGCAAATATACATCTTCCCCAATATGAATTGTTGCACAGTCTTTGAAAAATGAACTATTCACACTACCTTAATTACACTTATATTATATTATATTATATGTTCTTACATCTAAAGAAAACAAACAATGAAACGATAAATAAAGGAACCAAATTATTCAAAAAGCCAAACGAATTATATATGATTGAAGCAACATTTGAAATAGCAGTCATATAACTGACATTATGTGGGGTTTAGAACGTCTCAAATTTCATTGTCTCCTAACTCTACATGAATTTTGTTCCTCTTTGCTTTATTTAACATTACAAAACTTCTTGTCACTCGATTGTTTGCTTGTACTTTCTCTATATCATATGCTTAGTCTCAACATTTACAACAATCAACAAATGACCAATGTTTCCCTCTTGACATAGGTCCGATATAGAATGGCATGTAATAACAGTGTATAATAACGCCTGGTGGGTAACAACCCTTTTTGTTGGCATGGCTTTTGGCAACTTAACATATTTTCAGCATTGCGTGTACCAACTAAACTCACACTGCAACAAAACGTATTATACACATGGTGTGTCACAACATATTATATATGGATGTCATGTAGCAACATTTGCCTACTAAGGAATGGCGTGTAACAATTGCTATTAAAACTATTGAACATTTCTTAGGTAGACAATTTCAGAGGACCAATACCTAACTTTTTCTTCCATACTACTTTCGTTTCAATTACCCTATAAGCAAAAGGATTTTAGTTGCACTAATAAACTACAATAACAAGCATTTGATATATCAACTCAGTCCATTAGTACATAACAAACAAAAAATATGAATGTAACTAATTGCACAGAATATCATTCATTCATACTTACACATTTTCACCTGCTCCACCCAAAACTACTCTGCACGTAAGAAAAGTACTAGACATGACTCACGCATTTAGTTAGGTTGACCCACTATCTTCATCTACAAGACACCCTACATTCGCAGACTGTCATGACCCGATACTCCCCTCGAGCCCGTGACAACCGTCGCGACGTCCCAATAGATATTCATTGTCGAGATGCCAACCGGAACCTCGCAAGGCTTTAATATTAGTTTTCGCACCCCCCTATGAGCAACAGTTGTTAAGTATCATGTTTGAGAGACTATAAACTATTTCCAAAATCAAAACAATAGAAAAATAATTTTTCGCTCATAGGGGCATTTTGGTCATTTTTCTTCAAAAATCTCGAAATCAGCTAAAAATGTAGTATGCGAGTACAAAACACATAATTCATATCAAAAATAAGTTTAAACATCTAAAACCTTCATTTAAAATGAAATTATGATTATTT
>NC_030853.1:6771344-6800910 GCF_000208745.1 Theobroma cacao | reverse complement strand
ATCTAAATACGGTGTTCAATATGAATTCAATTATGTGCCTAAATAAAACGGTATTGGCCTAATTCGATCTATCACCCCGATTAATTAGCCAATACGTCCAATTCAACTCCAAATAATTCCATTTTTCTTCCAATTCTCCAAATCATCAAACACAAGTAAAATAGCATAAAATTTAGCAAAATCATCTTCACATTTTCTCTTGGGAATTTCAGCCATGGTGGGTGCACTAACAATATAATTTTTCAAGCTTGATTCTCACACCATAAATCACTAATTCCTAACCAAATCACTTGAAATAAAATCAAAATCATCATCAAAATTCCACATGGAGAATTCGGCCAATGATGGGTGATGGGAGAAAATGAATTTTTCTTGTTGGCTTTTCATGCTACACATCACTAACTACCTAAAAACACTAAAATATCTTAAAATCTAACCAAATCAACCATCAAAATCTCTCTCTAAGTGTTTGGCCAGCAAGAGACCCATCATGATTTCATGTGATTCAACCATGGAAAATAAGAAAAAATGCTTAAGAAAGAGAGATCTCAAGCTTAATTGAAAAATCTTACCTTTTTTTTCACTTGTTTCCTTGAATTTTCACACTTTTTCCTTGAATTTTTCCACCTAGGGTTTTGTTCTTCCTTTTCTTCCTTTGTTCTTCCTTTGGCCGGCCATATGAAGAGAAATCGACAGATTTTGTGCTAATTTATAAGGACAATAATAAATGGATGAGAATTTGACACGTGTCACCATTCCATTGGTCCATTTGTCATACTTACCCATTAAGTAATCTCTCTCCACCACTTAAATTTCCTCAATTATCCATGATAATATTGGGTAAAATCCATATGTTGGACAGTGTTGGGTGGTGTAAAATTATAATTTTGCCCTTATGCTCAAAAAAATGCCGAAATTAAAAGTTTTCACTTTTCAAACTCAAATTATGTTCTAAATAGTCAATCTTGATCAAAAACGTCTTCCAACATTCCAATTTTAACCTCAGGTGGCAAAATGACCAGTTTGCTCCTAAGTCATGAAAATTCTAATTTGACTTCAAATCGATTCTCGAACTCCGAATCACCATTTTAAGTCATTCTGGGGTTTTAAAATTCTCAATTTCATCTTAAAATCTTTATTTGGTCTAGTTCGAGGCTTAAATCAACTTAATTGTACCATTTGGTACAATACCGTCCTTTAACGATTTTCGAGGTACCCAAGTAAGCAAACATGCATTCTTATATAAGAATGGCATAATAAACATATTGTAGAGTCGAGCTTGACATAGACATTGTCATTCATATTGGATAGGTGTTGTGTGTGTGACCAAGTTGTCTACAAATTAAACAAGCTTTCTGTTGTCACAATCATGGACGTGCCAATTGACTTGGAGATGGTGCCGGATATTTGGATGGAACTACAAACACTAATGGGCAATTGTGTCTATTATGCTTGTACCTCTTGTACTGTGAACATCTCCATGGTTGACTGCCTTCACCAACTAATGAAATCCTTCTCCTCCTCAGTCTTCTCGCTTGACCTCGTTAAGGTGGTGGCAAAACGATGACTTCTTTCTCATCAAAAGGGACATCCCAATCACTAGGATGCCCAATAGGGTGAATAAACCCAACATAACCCTCTACCAAATAGGTAGACTTGTAGTAGTCTGCACAAAAATCAATGTCACATTTGCACTTACTGAGAATCCAATGAACTTGCGGTTCAAGAACAAAGTCAAAGTTAAGTTAACTACAAATAAAATAAGAAACAAGGATATTCGTACCTTATTGCTGCAATGGCGTAGCTGCATAGCAATAGATCTATCTAGAACTCATAACATAAACACGTCTTCCTAGACAAGTTCACAAGTTCGTCCATCCTCCTACTTTAATTTGAACTCCACTCCATCAATAGGTTTAACTACAAAGTGATGTGCATCATTGAACCGTTTGCTCAAGTACCTCGTAGCCTAAAGGCTAAAGGACATGCTCACTTGGGTGGCCTCCTCGTATCAATCATGGAACTAACACTAGAACATGTCTCTAATGAACTCTATCAGAATAGTGATTAGCATTTTTCTTGCATGTTTCAAGCACAAGTTAACACATTCCGTAATGTTGGATGTGATGAGTTGGTATCATCTTACCAATGATCGTGCACGTGCCCATCTCTTGGAGCTTATTCTCATAAGGTCAGAGTGGGCTGCTACGTGCATCTGCTTCAACTGGCTCATATGTCTATTAAATCAGAGACCTTTTAGCAGTCTCAAGCAAGGGTGAAAATCACTAAAACGTTATCACACTTGAACTTGTTTTTCAAATTTTTCTTCAAGTGGTAACCGCATAGGCCATGATGTGTGTCTGGGTATGCATTTTGGATTGCTTTCTTAATGCCAAGATGCTGATCAAAAATGAACATTGTGTTATCAAGACAACCAACCGCATGACACAGGTTGCTAAGAAACCAAGTCCACAAGTCTTCATCCTCAATGTAGCCTATGCCAAATGCAACTGGATATATGCACTCGTTCTCGTCTTTATAGACAGCCACAAACAGAACACCCTTGAACCTGCATTTTAGATGTGTGGCATCATTAGCAACTACAAGACACATTACATCCCTAAACCCCTCATATACAAGCCTTATACGACCAAAAACAATATTTGAATCATTATGCCTCATCAATAGCCACTACTGTGACTATTTTAGGATTTTCACATTCCAACATATTGAAATACAAGGGTAATAGTTGGAATAACTCCTTCAGGGACCAAAAGTAAGCCTATCTGCATATTCCTTCACTTACCAAGCTTTACCATGCAAACATTCCAATCCCTAGTGAACCCTCATCTCACTAATCATGTCCTTAGGTCTCAATGCTACTCTATTAGCCTAAGGCTTATGTGGCATAAGTTCACCAATTATCTTCGCATTCGAGATTCGGAACCATCCTTGCAAACCATTGACAATACACATGTGTACCTTATGGAAAGTTCAAACTTGCCAATAATCTATTTCAAGTAACTTGATTGCACACACACCGAAATTACAAGCCTTGTCCTTACAAGCAATCTCAAAACGAGCCTAACATGACCTTTTTACTCTTATCTTGAACTGTTCTTTTAGTGCCAACATGTTCTAAGCTCATTTCAATGCAACCTTTAAGGAAAACATTTTTCCTCGGTATAAGCAATCATCGATTAATGTGTACTCCTCTATGGTAACTGTTTGTAAGGAGAACATTTATGCATTAGCAATATGCTATATACAAGATACCCCTACATTTCCCTTTTCCTAATAACTATCATTGGCCAATGTCTCAGGCAAACTAATCCCATTCGCACCAGCAATGGGGTTATTGGCTATGGGGTTATTGCATTGAACATCTCCTAAATCTACACCTTTGCCATGTTCTATTTTGACTTCAACATGATTGCAATTCCAATTATAACTGTCGTCAACCCAATCATCCACTAAACTGTCAACATGCCAGCCATCTAGCCCGCCATAAAAATCATCATCAAAGCTATCTTCACCGGCAAGGAACTAGCCTTCTTCACCTTGATCAAATGCATCGTCGTCCTCGAGAGTCACCATGTCATCCTCATATGTTGCAGTGTCATCCTTAAGCAATGTTGTGCTATCCTCGAGCCTCACAGTGTCATTTGAAAATGACATTTGACCCTCTATAGTTTCACCTGAGCGTTGCACTAGTTGGACAAAAACAAGTTATTGGTTCGATGCACATACTAATCGTAATTGTGCAACCAACTATTGTGAGAATGTCATCTATTTACCAGGATACACAAACTCATGTGCATACATCAATTGCCACTGTTGTGGGTTAGGGATTGCATTCTGTAGTATCTATACAAGAGTGTAAATTTGATTCTGATTAAAGTGATTACCATGTTGTTTAGCTTCTTCATGTGCCATAACATTTGTATGGTGTTCCTTAACGGTAATGTACACTACCGAAACATTCATCTGCTCTAACAGAATTAACACAACATCCTCATCATCTTTAATAACTGGTCGTGATATCTCTCCGGGTATACTGATCAATGCATGTAACTCGATTTCCTAATTCTGTGAGTTTACCCTAACAACATCTTCTACTAGCTTCATCAGGCCCCCAAACGAAAAATCACTCATAACCCTCCCGCATTTGATATTCACCACCCTTGTAAATGCCATTGATCCAATAACACCGTGTCTTATCACAAGTCGCACAATTTACACATCGTTGTAATTTAAAAAAAATTAAGGGCAAAATCCATTTACACATTATGTTGCTACATGCCATGTTCTAAAATTTTGCTACATGCCCTACTGAAAACATGTTGTTCTTACATGTCGTATTGACAAAATTTTACAGGTTTGATGTTTATACTACCGTTTGCCACCCTAAAGATCTTAATTCTTATCTTATGTCGGGATCGAGGTCAACTAGGCTTTCCCTTTAATATTATGATATGCCTCTTCTGTTTGATACTAGTTTTTCCTCATCATAAAGGACATTGTAATCAGTGGGCTTGCTTTTTCCTTACATAACAAAAACGGCTATTTTCTTCTCTCTTTTAACAACCACTAATTATCAACTATTATATGATGAAAGCAAATTCACTGCAAACAGCTTGCAAGTGCTCACAAACAAATTATGTTTACCCATAATAGGTATACATCGTTCTCTATATTCTCCTGAATCGGAAAAATTAAATCAATTTACCAACCATACACATGCCATTTTTAAAATATTACTACACACCATGTTGAAAATATGTTGTTACATGTTATGTTCAAATAAATAAATTTCTACACGCCATGTTCAACCATTTTGCTACACGACATGTTTACACATGCCATGTACACAAACATGACGTTACACACCATGCCATGTTCAATATATGTTTTACACACCATGTGCATTAGAGCTGTTACATTTAAGCATGGCGTGTAACAACTCTGTGCAGTGTTCATATGTAAAGTCAAATTTTAAGAACTGAAAGGAGTGGGCTTTCCATCAACTTTGTGGTTCTGTCAAAAGCAATAAACCCAATAGCATACCTTGATGTCATCTCTGCTCCTAGGTTTATGTATCGACGAACGATATGGCAATATGGCAATAAATAAACCAAAGCACGATGCTGATGGTGTTCAAATTAAAGAGACTTGGATGGCAAGAAAGAGCTGAGATATCTTACAAAGTTGGGACAGCTAAGAGATTTGATAGAGTTGAGATATCTCAAAGAGGTGAGGTGGTTGAGAGCCTTGAGAAAGTTGAGGGAGCTTAGGGAGTTGAGATAGTTGACGAAGCTTTTAATTTCTCTATATGGCGAGAGTGACAAATCGTGAGATTAATTTCTCTTAAATACCTTCAAGGGTAATTTTGTCAAGGCATGTCAAAAATTGGATAAAAACATTGAACTTTACATTGATAATTATTTTTAAAATTGGTTTATCAATATGGCTATTTCTCACAATTTCTTCTATTTGTTATGTAATCTTTCTCTATTCTCAATTGGCAGATCTAATGATTGATTGCTCTAATAAATTCCATGAACCTAACCAACGAAGTTTGCATTTTTTAGACAAATTGATACTCTTCTTGTACGTTCTCATTAAGTTTCTTTCTTACCTACGCTGACTATTAAATATTTGTATCTTCTTTTATCTACTTTATATATGTTTCCCTATCTTATTATTGTTTAATTCTGTTGATTAATTAAAATTATTAAGATTTCATTTTCATCTATATACTTAATTTTTTTTATTCATTCTGTTTCTTGCATTTTTGTTTATTGTATGTATAAAATATGTTTCAATTATGATCTGCATTGGTTTGGTTTCTTTTTCTATTCAGAGACTTTTGGGTAGAAAAGTATTTGTAGCAGACCAAAAACTTAATTCAGGTAAATAAAATCTTTCAACAATCAACAAAATGTGGTTTGCAATGTCAAAACAAAAAGAAAATGACGCAGCTCATATTTTAGCTAAGCGTAGTAAATCAATACATGCCATTTTTTCTTTTTTTATTCCAAATTTTCCAACTCTGTTGGATATTTCCGCGCAGCCAACCCCTGAGAAGTGAACCCCTTCCACTCCAGGAGAAGGTTCTCCCAAACACTTCAAAAAACCATACATGTAAAATCTCAAAAAGCATATCACATTTTTTTTGAAAGACAATGTATCCCAATTTAATGATTGATGTCAGTGCAGCACAGCATCTAAGACAACCGTCCCACTTGCTGAAACATTTCTTTGATGAATTTTGTTTATAAACACAGTCCTCTAAGCAAGTTGTATATATTCATTACATTTAACAATTCAAAAATCATTTTTGTTTTTTGAGATTTTCATTCATTACCAAATATGTATGCTGCAGTTGACATGTTTTGTGAAGAGATAGCACTCTTTCATTCATAAACTTCTACTAATTGCACGGTAACGTGCAAACATAGATCTATTTTATGAGACAATGCCTTGGCTGAGGCAGTCTTCGGATAATCAAAACGCCAAAAGACAGGACTTATAGTACAAATGAATACGAGAGAAAATCAAGGATAAGAATATGAGACATGCTACATCCAAAGGTATCATCATCCTTCCACTTCATTTGACTCAGCTGAATCCAGGACTGGAGGAATACAGTCGACTTTGTACCGAAGGGCCTGTCCAACGAGATACATATATTAACTTTGTTACTATTGAATATTGAACCAGAACAAGAGCAGCCAGCTTATGACTGCTGACAAAAGGGCAGGAAGTTTTTAAATTGCCTACATTTTATAAGCTTCAAGGGAATACTCAAAGATACTTTAGGCTCCATATAGTTGTTATTTGGTTAATATTCTACTGCTTTTTTCCTTCACAGAAAGCATATTTAAATGCCAAAGAAAATAATCTTTTGAATAATTAAAGTAAAAGATTTTAACAAATGATGCATTTTTACTTTATATGAGACAAAACACTTTGTTATATATTAGTCTTTACTCACTTTAAGTTGAACATATTCCACCAATTTTTGTCATTTTCGTTTCCTTTTCAACAACTAACAGGCCAATAAGAACCAGTAAAGGCTGGTAGCGGAAATATAAACCTTGGAGCACCACAAATAGGAAATTAGGAATTGCTAACAAATTGGGCGAGGAGGGGAAGGAGAGGTCTTGCTTTGCAAAAAGCAGAATGCCAATGCCAGCTTTAAGGCTTAAATGTTTGACGTTAACAAGCACCCGCAAAAGGTCCTAAGCTATATGAAAATACAAATTCTGATCAACCAAAATTGCACAAACTATAAAATGCATCAGCTTTCAGAGGTGGTACTCAATGCTTTGAAGAGGATCAGGCAGCAAAAAGGAAAATTAAGGAGAAATTCAAGAAATCCTTAAATACAACCACCTACCTTCTTAAAAAATGTTGAATACGAATTATCCCAGATAAGTTTGTAGTTTCCAGCCATGCATGTGCTGAAGTTGCCCTGTATAAATATAGGGAAGATTTAGACTTGTATACATGAAAGATAAAAACTTAACACTTCATAGCCAATTCAGCAATCCAATAACTTACTTGATCTGACTCATAACGCCGGTAAGGTAATATTAGCTGAAGAATAATCAGCAACGCCCCAAGGCAATACAGGGAGAAGAAATTAAAGCCAGAAATGGGTAAGCATAGAGATATGAAAAATAGAAGGGAAAAGGAAAGCGGAGCAAGAAAAGGGTAAAAAACCAAAAAAAAAAAAAACCGGCTACAACAGGCTGAGGAGAGAAAAGAACCAATGACTGCAACACAAGAAAGTAAATTTAAAGGGTAAAATACCCATTCCTCTCTATGTTTTAATCGAAATTTCAAACGGGTCCATTATTAAAATGGATGCTCCGCCCAAAAAGATATCTTCCGCTGAACACATTGGTACAACCATTAGCCAACCGTTAGTGTTTCCGTTATTTTGATAAAGTGACTATATTAAAATAACAATTTTACTCTTTATCAATTTTAAAGATTACTATTATATATTTTTTATTAATTTAAAATTACTATTATTATATTTTTTACAAAATGTAAAAAATAGGGAGCACCAATCGCTCCGCAAGAGAGGGGAGCACCAAATCCCTTTTCTTGGGGGACCGATGCTTTCCTCTGCTGGTGCTCCCCCATTTTTTTTAATATAAGAATAATTTTTTAAATTAATAAAGAAAAAAAAGACATTTTAGTCTTTTCATAATTTTTGTCAACAATGTTTACACTTTTGGAACAGGGTATCCATTTCGAAAACTAATGAACTCATTTGGAATTTCGATTAAAACTTAGGAGTGTAGAAGTATTTTACTCAAATTTAAAACATCAGTGAGCAATACAGGAACTATACTTCTCCAACTTACTGTTTTTTCACCAACGGTATTTGTGTACTCCACACTAAATCCAATATCCTGACACCAATAATGTAAAGTTCACACAGTTGAAAGTGATTCAGCATCTTACTAATTAACATTAAATGAAGAATGTCTTTACATGACACCCAACCAACATACAACTGCTTAACAAAAAAGAAACCAATGTACTACTTTATTTATTCATGTTAAATCATGTTAAAACAGAATCATATCGAAAATATCTGGTAACCTAGTAAACCAAATGCTTCATTAAAGGTTCAAGAAGAGAAGGTTAATGACAGTACCATGTTCATCTTGCCCTGCACCAATGAGAAATCCCAAGCAATATACGAGTTTATTGACTCAACAGCCAATGAAACCTGCAAGGAATGCAATTTTAAAAAAAAAAAAAGAAGAGAAAGTTGAGAATAAGTAATCTGTAAAAAATCTTAGCCCAATAAAAGTTAAAAAGAAACATATAAAAGAACAAAACTTAAACACCAAATGCATTCCTGAAGTTTGGGATTAATTGCAAATGACTCACAACAGTTCTGATTTACAACACTTAAAAGAGTCAAACTTGTGTTACACAACCCTCAATGAGAGAGATAAAGAATTCAAGTGGCAAATTCAACTGAGAATTTTATAAATAATACAGTGCAACGTCAGGAAATATATTCTTATCATTAGTTGCTACTATTAACCAGTCTCTCATGGGAGCCTCTGGGAATATATTCTTATCATTAGTTTCTACCATTCACCTGCCTTTCATGGCAGCCTCTGGAACTATATTTTATCAATAGTTTCTTCTACTCACCAATTTTTCATGGCAGCAAGCAGCCAGTCCTACCCAATGTTAAATTAGTCACTTTTGTAGTTACACTATTTGGAATAGTTAGATCATATTAAGTTCTTTTTTTATTTATTTATTAAATTAACAAACATATGGCAACAATACAATACATCCTTGTTGGTTTGAATCAATCCGTAAAGATAAGAAGGGAGTGGTTTGTCTATTCAAACTTCAAGATGCTAAGCAATATGCTTTAATGGCTAAAAAGCAAATGGCACACTATGGTGCAAGGAGACACGTGTAGGGTAAGAAATTACCTTGCAGGATGAGATTTTAGCATTTTTCAAGGATTTCAGAGTAACCAAACCACTCAGAGTAGTATAGGGGCTGCCACATCCAACAAGGCAAGTTGGGGGAGTGACAAAGGGAAGAATGGAGCAACTTATGCAGTACAAAACAGTTCTGATTTTGGTACATCTGAGGCAAGCAACAAGTTGTCGATTCATTTTTTAGCTGTGGTGAAAGAGGGTCTACCTCTTGTTCTAGTCCACAAAGAAGGGTAAATGTTGTACAATGTAAAAAAGGCTTAAAAAGGGAATTACAGCTAGTTTATTTATTATGATTATGAAGATAACATGGAAGTTGATGTTTATCCAATTGAAGGAGAGTCATTAGTGGTTCAAAAAGTTTTGAAAACAAGTGCGGTTGTCGAAGAAGGCAAAGATTAAACGCAACATCACAATATTAGAACTCGCATTGTTCACTGCAACAAAGTGCAGGATGTGATTACTGATAGTGTTGAACATGGAGAATGTTATTTTATAGGAGGTAGTGAAGAAGTTAGAGCTGCCTACACAGAAATTTCCTTATGCAGACAGATATGAGTGGTTTAAAAAGGGAAGTGATACACCGATAGCATCTTGTTGTCGGACAAATCTTCTTTCAGTAATAATCTAGAAGATGAATCCTTGTGTGATGTTACATTCATGGATGCTGTTCATATTCCCTGGTGTAGACCTTACTTAGTTGACCATGACTATGTAACATCTCATAAATCATAATTTATTTATTGAGGTAGCACCATCAAAAGGAAGCAAAAAAAAAAAAAATGCTATTAAGGTAAATAGATTTTATGGAATAATTTGAAGTTACATGGAGCTTATGCTTTAGCTAGCAAGTTTCTGCCAAATAACCAAAAGGGTGAAATACTAGCATCCTCTTGAAGTGCAGCTATTGCTAAAAGAGTTTGAAGAGTTGCTTAGCAAGAAATTGTCATCTGTTTTACAAGCAGCACGAAGTGCCCAACATGTTATTAATTTGGTTCCTTGGGCTCCTATACTGAATCTGCCAGCTTATAGGTGGTCTTCGTTGCAATGCACATAGATGCAGAAATAGGTTGAGGAGTTGCTCACTAAGGAATTGATGCAGGAGAACAAAGTTCCTTGTGCTTGTCCAACTGTACTAGCACCTAAAAGGATGGTTCATGAAGGATATGGGTGGGCAATCTTGCCATCAACAAAATTACCATCAAATATAGATTTCCCATTCCTTGTTTGAGTAATATGATTGATTACTTGGCTGGTTCCAAAGTGTTCCTCTAATATTAATTTACAAAGTGGCTATCAAATAATCAGACTAAGAGCCTCTTTGGCCTAGCTTATTTTTAACTTAAAAGCTATTATTAAACTCTTATGAAAAATAATAGCTTTTACAATTAAGCTAAAACTGTTTGGTAAACTGTTTGACAAAATAAATTATATAAGCTCTAATTTTGGTTAAAATTACCATAAAAGATATTTATGCCATCTTCAATCACCAACTAAGCTATAATGTAATGCTTCAAGTTTATATATAATTTTAGATATTAAAATCAAAAAAATCAATAAAGAAACAGAACAATTCTCAAACTTGTATAGTAGCAATAGTATTAGGTTTTTGTTGATCTAGCAAGTAATCAGACCATGATGCTCCAATTCCCAAAAAAGAAAAGAAAAGAGGAAACGATGTATTTAACATTAAAATCCTTTTTGGTGAAAAGGGGAGAAAACCTTTAAATAGTATCTGAATGCAGTTTTGAATTTTAAATTTTTTTTCTCTTAATCTTTGTAAGAACAAAAAAATTCTAGATTTTGATATTCTGTTGTTGGGTTTTCTGTTTTTTTAATAATTTTTGTAGAGAGAGGTAAAGGAGAGGGAAATCGCGATTTACATTTAAAAATGGTCATTTATAAAAAGAATGAGAGGGTAGGGAGATTGATTGAGAAAGGGATATTTTCTAAAAAATTAATATGTTTTTAAAAGAAGAGAAGAGAAAGCTCCTCCCTGGAGCTTTTCTTTAAGCTCTTTTCTTAAAAATTTTATTCTTTTAATAAAAATTACTTTTTTTTTAAGAGCTTCTCAAAAAATCATGCTTGGCTTGGCTTTTGCTTTTAAGAGATAGATAAGCTGAAAAAAAGCCAGACCAAACAGGCACTAAAAAGTGGTCATGAATAGAAAACAGACTTCAAGACACCCGATGGCTCTATGACTGGTTGGTTATGCCATTCAGTCTCTCTAATGCACCAAGCACATTCATGCGATTTATGACTAACGTAGTAAAGCCTTTCTTCAATTCATTTGTGAATGTCAATTTTGATGACATCTTGATTCACAGTAAATACCCTTGACTCACTTAAGTCAGGCTTTAAAAGTTCTCCTTAGAGAGAAACTCTATATAAACTTGAAGAAGTACAATTTCCTATGCTATGAGGTTGTGTTTTTAGAAGTTATGGTCTCAACAAACAGATTGAAACTCAATCTGGAGAAAGTGTGTGCCATTAAAGGGTGGCCAGCACCCATCTCAAACAAGAAATTTGAAGTTTTCAGGGGTTAGTCATATCATTAAATGCTTGAAAAGAGGCAACTTTGAAAGGTCAAATTCTGCACAAAGAGCTTTAGAATAGATTATGGTTTTGATGACAGAGGCACCAGTTCTTGCACTACCAGATTTTGGTAGTTTGTTTGTTCTTTGTTGTTTGAAGTCAGAGTTAGGGCTGTTCTTAGTCAAGATGGGAGCAAGTAAATTTTTCAATGAATTGCCAGACACCAAACGTTGTTATTTCACCTATAATTGGGAGTTTATGCAGTGGTGAGAGCATCATGGGCAGCATTATTCAGCATATAAAGAGTGTAATTAATTTAGATCATCAAGCTCTAAGGTATTCGAAATCTACGAAGAAATTCAATGACCCTAACGCTAGATGGAGTTCTTTTCTTGATGAATTCAAAAATGTATATAACTGGGGAGTCCAATAGAGTAGCAGATGCTTGGAACAGACAATCTTTACTGTTAACAGTGATGAGCACAAGTTAATAGTTATGAGTTGAAAAATCAGTACAAAAAATGAGGAACTGAGCTGGAGTAGAAAAGCTGCTATACAGGTTGCATGAAGGTAATTTATTTAGATAAGGGGTCTTTATGGGAGCAGATCATAAGAGAACTTTCATGGTAACAGATTAAAACGGCATTTTAGAAAAGAGAAATACCATAGCAATGGTGGCTGACACTATTATTGACAGAAGATGTTTAATGATTTGGACAGGTTAATGAAGAAATGTTCAGCTTGTCAATTCAGGAAGGGGTACTCAAAAAATATAGGTATCTAGACTCCTTTATTTGAGGCAGAGGCTTTGTGGATTCATTTGAGCATGGAATTTGTGTTGGGGTTGCAAAGGACTGCAAAAGGATGACTACATTCTTCTTACAATGGACCAGCTCTTGAAAATGGCACCTTTCATACCATGTTTTAAGTTTTAAAACTTATATGCTTTCAGGAATATCAGTACTGTCACATGAATGAATGTGATGTACCAAAAAATCTCTGGTAATTAATGGAATAGACAAAAAAAAGGCAACTTAACTACCCAATGGCACTGATCGCCGGCTTCCAAGGTAGAACAGGCTCGTGGTGTTGCAACAGGTGCTAAACTATGGATGTTTTGTATCCATTGAGCAAAGACAGGTAATTGTTTCGCAGTAACGGGGAACATATATTGCGGACACCCTAAAGCACTAATGGTATTATGCATATACATACCAAATGTTGCTGACTTGTTTCATAGAGAAATAGTGAGGAGCAAGGTGTTCCTGCTTCCATAGTATCTGATAGAGATGTCAAATACATGGGGCACGTTTGGAGCACTTTTGGGGACTGAATTGAAGTAACCTAGCAATTGCCACCCACAAATAGATGGCTAAACTAAAGCAACGAAGGAGCTTGGGTAACATGTACCTGTTGGTGGTCATGTGAAGGCTTGGAACTTTGCTAGAAATTGCCTACAAGAATTCATTGAATAGAAATATTACAAAGAAAAAAAAGACACTATTTGAAGTTGCTTATGGGCTTAAACCAAATGAGCTAATATACCATCATTGCCACAAGAAGCCCAAATTAGTGATGATGCAGAGGCTTTTTCTGCACATATTAGGAGAGTCCACAAGGAAATTAACAATAATGAAAGTATGAAACTTAGGCTATTGCTGCCAATCACCATAGATGGGTGAAAAAGTTTGAAGAAGGTTACTTTGTGCTTATGTATTTAAGATTAGAACAGTTTCTGAAAGGTAATTATCATAAACTTAGCCGAGGAAGTTTGGATGATGTAAAGGTGTTGAAGAAAATTAGTTCAAATGCCTATTTGGTAGAGCTGTCCTATGAATTACACTAATTGATTCATTTCCAGCCTCCCAACAGGATTTTATTGAAATGTGTTGGAGCAATTTTTGGGGGAATCGTTAAGTAAACCGGCTAGTGAGAGCACTTGGATTGTAGAAGAGATTAATCCAAAGATCTATGCTGAAGCTGCCAAATTTCCCTCATGAGGAGGGCCTTTTGTCAACCAAAGGAAATTGATGCAGGAGCATTCTAGAACTTATCTAAACTGGTTATTTTGATATATTCTTTTAGTTTTTCTAGTTTATTTTAATCTATGGTCAAAAATTATATTTTTATATAATTAAGAGGTCTTATGACTAGCATGTGATCTTTTAATGACTCTGAGATAGATAAGGCTTATTTGTATCAAAGGGGTACAATTCAAAGTTGTTATAGCCCTACTATAAATAGTATCCAGACACAATAAGCAGTGGTACACAGTTGGATGTTATTTGCTAGTGGTTTTACAACCCTAAACCCTAATGTTCTCCCAACTTTAATTTTACATCAATTTTAACCTCTAGTATGGATTCTTTTAATGTTTCTACTTCTGCACTACATTACTCCTAAAATACTAAGATGGATATTAATTTTAAGAGGAATGAGAATTATTCTTAGTTGGAGTTGCATAGGATGACGAAGGGAAAGAGAGGATAGCAGGGTCTATTTGTGTAAGACTTGTCTTCTGAACAACTAGAACAAGCTACATTGTATTAACGCAAACTGCCACACATGGTATTGATAAAATTGGACTCAGCTTCTTCAAACAAAGGCAATCAACAAAAAAGAGCTAAGGAAAGAGGATGGTTGGGAGATTGTTGGGTTGTTTCTTGTTTGTTACACCATGGCTGCTTGATGGGAGCTAGGCTTCTTAGTGCTTAGCTCAAAAATTGAAATTGGAAAGTTAAATTTGCAAGTTTATTCTCCACAGACAGAGAGGGAGGGAGAGGCAAGGGCAGGAGGGAGGGAATGATTTTGAAATCAGCAGGCAGTACCGTGTTGTCTGGTTATGGCTAGATGAAGAAGAATAAGAGGACTGCCAAGTAGATTTTCCAACTTGGCTTCAAAATCTTCAAGCCCAGAATCCATTTCAAAAGATCTCAACACTTTCTTCATATTGGGTTTAACAAGCGATTATAGCCCAAAAACAAAAGGATCATGTCGGGCTTTTTTATATCTTTGGGCTCTAGCTTGACTACATAATCCCATATAAATTAGCGGGTCGATTTGAGGTTATTAAAACAAAAGTATATCACTACTTTTGACAAAAACAATTTGAAACTAATATTAGTTTAAAAGGAGTTCAAACTAAAGAAAGATATTAAAAGAAAAAAAGGATTCTTCCTTTCTCATAAGGGCAAAATTAAAAAAAAAATTATTTATACAATGAAATTATATTTATATATCTTTCATGGCATTATTATAAGATGTATCTATATCCTACTTTTGGACTCTTTAGCTTACTCCGTAATCCAAAAGTTCGAGCAAATGGCAAGCCAAACACTTAGATATGGCTAAAGTCCATGTAATTTACTCTCCTTATGCAACATGTGATATCAATTACACATCTCACAAACAGACATGCACTACTAGCTACCAGCATAGATAGGTCAGGTAATCAAATGTAGTAATAAAACTGCTTTAAGAACAAACCTCGTAACTTTTCCCAGCTGGGACAGTTATCTCATTGTATTCATCACTTTTCCTGAAGAAAAGAACAAAGAAAAACTATTTGAACGGAAAGAAAAAAAGACACCAAGCTTCAGCAGAAACTTGGACACTTACCTCGTCTCAAACATGCTGGCATCCTCTGCTGAAATAAAGAATGGCGAATTTGCAAAGACCTCACTGATAGATGGATGCATATATAAATCTATAAGAAAATGGTTAAATGCAGCTAAAAAATTAATATGCAATTAGTGGTCATAGAGTCTGCATTAAAAGTTAAATCATCATTTGTATACCTAAACTGCTTATGCAATCATCTCATTTTAGCGGTCACTTCATGTAAGATTAATACTGACACAGGTTCGACACACAAAGTGGGACCAGATCTGATAAAATTTCCTATTGATAAAGTGAATATGCACAGTGAATGGCAGTCCAAAAACAATTCTCAGAAATACCCTAATAAAGTTGTGCAAATAACAAGATTGTTAAGCAAGATCCTTCAACAGACTAAGCATTCAGTTTGAAATCCTGGTTTAAGCCTCTTTCACCATAATGCAACTCAAGTGACAGCATGGTAATTTTCTGGTTAGCTACAAAGCAGACAGGTGGCATTCCAACTAAAAGGTCAAAATAAGGAAAACAACCAAAAGTCAGTGTAATTGTCAAAATAAAACCCAGCAGGCAAGTCAACTAGATTAGCAAATACCATCTCCTCTAGATACAAAATTATAAACTAGACTTGTAGCCCCAAACAGATGTCAATTAAAGAAAATATCCAACTACATAAAGCATCTACTGTAGAAATGACAATTATCATTATCATTAATGCTGCTATAAAAACAGCATCATTATCAATAAAAATAATGTGATGAAGTAAATTGTAACCCATACAAATGAAGACAGAAGAAATAACACCTTATAAAATTTATGAACCTCTCAAACTCGGAGGTGTAGACATCAACTGCTTCTTCCAGGACTGAAATCTGATGCCTATTTCTGAAGAAATGTTACGGTAGAAAAATCAACAAGAAGAAGGCATCAGTACCGCATCCAGCCAGATGCAATAAAACATAGTTCTCGCCGATATTAATTTATTTATCATGCAAGTCTAGTTCACATTATGTAAATTCCATTATGTAAAAAACAGCAAATTAGATATACAAAGATGTCAGAATATCTCACAGTTTAAAAGCTTCAAATCTCTGCCACGCTAGTGAAAGAAAAAGTCGGATAATAAGCACTGTCTTTGTAAGGTTATACAAAGGGGGACCATAGCGTTGCCGTTGCTCTTCCATGGGCCTATTAGGAAGATTTTATTTTCAATGTTTTTAGCTATTCATAAATAATTTCTAATTATTCCATAAAGAGACAGGTAACTACTAATATATCAAAATTGAAGGTCTATGTAAAGCTGGAAAGAGCTTACCCATCATCATCATTTATTTGCCGAATAAAATCCAATAATACCTGCACAGAGGTTTTGTAAAAAAAAAAAAAGACATTAGCACCCTTACAGAATGCTTCAATCTTAATCAAAATTTTGATATAAATCCCAACTTTGCACGTTTCTACACGCTGTACTGCTCATGATCTCTGCTTGAGAAGGAGAAAAATTAATAAATCAAGCAAAGCCATCAGCAAGAGAACAATATAATTAGTTTAGTTTAACCACACAAGAAATTCTGCACATTAAGCACTAATGACATGACTAAGGAAAAGAAGAGTAAGCCAGAAGATATTCAGATGAAGGCTTGAATACTGTCCTAAAGAATGAATAATTTAAGATTCATCAAATAATTCAGGGAATGCAAACCCATCAGCAGAAAACAGAATAAATTGCATTGTTGAAAGTAGGACAAGATGCATGTCAACTAACAGCACATTTGGTTCATAGAATGGAATAGTTTACTCCATGGAAATAGAATAGAGGAGAGATAGATACTTCTCAATTTGGTTTAAAGAATGGAGTAGAGTAGTAATAGTAGCAAGATCGGTTAAATGGAATAAGATAAAGGAAAATAAAAGGAATGGAACAAAAATATCATTTTTCCCTTCAATAAAAATAATGCTATTTTAACTATAGTGCGTCAATTAGGCTGTAGAAGTGACCATATTAGAAATCCAATGTGCCAACCAGTGCTACCACCAATCAAATCTAGTTACAGTTTGCACCAATCTGGCACATTCACCACCAGATTTGGTGACTGGACGCCTGATCAGCACACCTGCAACCAGATCTAGGTGCTAGGGTGCCAAATGGTTGGTTGATGACCACAACGGGAGGTTGCAATGCTGCCAGAGTTGGAGATGAAAATCAACAGTGAAGGTTGAAAAAACTTGAAAAAATCTGGTAAAATATTGAAAGGAAAAAAAAATGACAGGGGGAGAATGGAATTACAAAAAAGAAAAGGTCAAGGGGCAAAATTATCCTGACATAACAGTGTCACTATACCTAGTCCATTACACAGAATAGCCATTCTATGAACCAAACAAAAAATTACTCTTCTACTTATCAATTTTGCCCCAAGAAAAGGCTGTAACAGGCTAAATGATGCCAAAGAGGAGCACAAAATGGGGGCTAATAAGACCAACCTGCGGAACTCCAACTAAGTACTTTACGAGGGTTTTATAGACACCTGTTGCAGCACCAAGCTGTGCTAGCTGTCTCCTCCTGATATGGTATTGCATAATCACAGTATTAGACTCTTCATACACTATACACTAAAACTTGCAAAAGGAAAACCAAGGAGGCTCACCGATCCATTTGTTGTTTCCACAACAAAGCATATCGATCATGTATGCTTCCGCCAGAATTAACCAGAGCATCTACCTCTGCTTGCTTATTCCTCTCAGATCTCTCCTTTTGTTGTTTGATGAGTGTTCCTCGAAAATCCTGAGGCATGTAGGTCATAACTGCAAACCATAGAAAATGTATTTGGTTGGTCGTAAGATATCTCCACAACCATAAAAGCTACAAATGCCAAATCAGATAGGTCGACAACACAAATACTTGTCTGTGGTGCACACTGTTCAATAAAAATTAGTTTGCCTCTTGCCAAACATAAAAAATCCCTGAAGCAGTGAAGATGTCAAGTTCATCTCGATTTTTATAGCTATTGGATATAAAATAAAAAATGATAAATAAATAAACCAAGAAGTTAAGGACATCAGGGGGCTGCCACCCCTTGACAAAGCTAAAATTGAGAGAAGCAAATATCGATGTCTAAAGCATCTTGCACATTTAACCAATGCTTCTTATTAAACCAAAACAAAACATTAAACCATGTATCAAAGAGCTTTGATAAATGCACTTTGTCACCCTCAAAAGCTATTCTTTTGCATTCTCTCCACAAAATCCAGCAAAAAATTGAGAAAAGGATTGGCTCCATCATTATTTTCCTGTTTAGAAACCAAAATTTTCAGCTTGGTTTAAGGCTTTGCTTGATAGAGTGGAAAAGTGGAAGGAAGGACAGGAATGACTGGAAAAGTAAAAAGAAAATGATTTTCACTAGTGCTTGGTAAAAAAGAAAAGTGAGAGGAAAGAAAATAGGAGAGACTACCATTTCCATCCTTATTTGCAAAAACAAATCATTCCAAATTGGAAAGATAGGCAGAGAGAAAATGGAAGAGATGTAGTCAAGTGTTGCATATTTACAAGATTGTCCATTTTTTTAAATTTACCTCTTTATCCTAACTTAGAAACCAATGGAAAGAACAAATATGTTTCCCATCTTATCATTTTCTCCTCTCCAATATTCCATCTTTCCATTTTTTATCCACCCTATCAATCACAGTCTAAATCTTCCTTGAAATAGAACCAAATGGACTATTGAAAATGCTTGCCTTCCAAGCCACTCTTAAACTATAAATGGAGGAAAAAGCATATACATGGCCCTCCTCTCCAGCAACAAAAACAGATCTGGAAAAGGTCCTTAATAAGCACTATCACACAAGAAGTCATGCCAAAAAGAAAGAGAACTTCCACTCCAACCATCAAAAAAAACATGAGTAGCAAATTAACTCCATGCTTCCTAATCCACTTCCAGACAATCACAACCGTTCCAGGAACCCACCCACCACCAGCAAGTTTACATATATCAGTCAGTCTGGCAGAAATTTTAATTTTGACTACCTAACATTAAACCTTAGAAGAACATTGATGTGAATATAAAATAACACAATTCCTTGATGCTTCAAAGACAAAGGCTTTCATAAGATGATGATTGAATTAAAATCATCTTGGCACATACAAAACTTTTAAAAAAAAAATAGAAGTATCATAATATATTCCAGCAGTCAAGATAAAAAACTATTGAGGTAACAATGAATGAAGCAATCAGGAACTTTCTTATAGGTTAAACCTATGAAACACAGATATGTCGGAATCCATAGCTAAGATACATATCTGCATGGAGGGACACGTCCAAAAATAATAGAGAATTAGAACACGGCCAAGACATGCCAAACACGGGCTGAATACACTTATGAAGGGACAAAATGTTGTAGCCGTCATTCATTGGAAAGATAGATAAACAATAAGAGAGAGAAATGTTAAGAACTGTTTGATCTTCCCGCGCTAAGATTAGAGAGGAAAAATTGAGTGGAAGGTGATGTGATCAAGGGAATGGAAGTAGTTGCAGCACTGCATTGGTGAAAAGGGAGAAGATGAGTTTTTTTTAGTCGGGCACTGAACTATAGAATTGGGCTGGGCCAAGTGGACTTTTGGTTGAAAGGTTTTAAAGTTTATTCAATTACAATTTATCCTACAAAGCAACTGAGCCAGATTAATGGAGATAATATCGACTACAAGTACAAAATTTGCATAAAAATAAAATTGCATTAAGAATTTGTAATAAAAAAATTTTCTTAATGCACTTTATAAGATTTGAGAGACTATTTACTACATAATGATCAATATTTTTTATTCAAATTTAATGAACTTACATATAATAATCATATATTTATGTAAATATTTTGATTGTCATATCCAGCCAACTTCATATCCTAATTTTTAAAAAGTTGTCATATCTCTGTGTTGAAACTGTATGATACCCATATCCGGTGTCCGTAGCTGTGCTTCCTATGGCTCAATAAAGGACAATGAAAGGAATAGAATTTTAAGTACAAAGGAAGTATAAGATAAAAATCCTTGAAAGAAAAGGAAACAAATTGTTCATCCTATCGGACCTTATTAAGCTTTACACTTATATGTCCTCTCTTAGCTATCCTCTCCATAATCTAATGCCCAATAAGCAACCCAAAGAATCAGTGAAATCTCCTTACTACGGGATTTATTTGTTAAAAAGGAAAAAGGAAATCTGAAATTCCAAGACCACATACTGCCTACAAAGAAACTAGTTTCAATCACCAAACCAAAACATTTCCCTTAACAAACCAACTTGTAAACTAATTACAGCCATTAGCATACTCATGCTTACACTTATAACCATAAAAAATGCCAGTAGCACTTAGCTAACTTCATGTTCATCTAAGCATAAGGTACTACAATTTTAAAGAACCTTCTTAGAGTATCTGCAAAGCAATAATGTGAACAAAGTCTTCAGACACAGCCAGTTCAACCAGCAGAAAATAATAGCATTCAAAATCATTGTAGTTCAAACCAAAATGAATACACCAGCAATATTCTTCAACTAAGCAATTAGATAAACGAGAGCAAAATACATCCATAG
Organism: Theobroma cacao; assembly: GCF_000208745.1. Classification (NCBI taxonomy): domain Eukaryota; kingdom Viridiplantae; phylum Streptophyta; class Magnoliopsida; order Malvales; family Malvaceae; genus Theobroma; species Theobroma cacao. Next base: position 6,779,690 of record NC_030853.1, on the reverse strand, counting down.
CTCCTAACCATTTTAACAAGTTTAATTTTGATCCCTAACCTAAATGCTCCAATTTAATCCTCAACCTTGTTCAAATAGCAACCAATTTGATCCTTCCATCAATTTTGGAAATGACGACCAAAGGAATTTACACCTAGTGCAATACATCAGCACAATGTGGCATTCAAAAAGTCAGAAATGATTATGAAAAGCAAAATGTATTCTTTTTTCCTTAAGAAATTATCTGAAAATTAAAAAAAAAATACTAAAACCCATTAAGTATCATTTTTTGGTGTTTCTTACAACTCTTATTTTGAGCAAATATCTGTAGAAATAATTTTAAAACATGTAGGAAAAAAAGGGCGGGGAAAAGCAAATTTCATTAAAGTTTGAAACCTAACTTTTGAGACAATGAACCAGAAAATCAAAAAAAGGAGGGGGGGTGGGAGATAAAGCAGAGGACTGGCAACTTTCTCTGCACCCAGCACCTTGTTGTCTTCCTCTAGGCTGCTGTCAAGGAAAACGACGAGCGGGAGCTCTGCAACAATGAGCACTACGTCTACAAGGGCAAAAAGCGTTGAAAGCATAACAACCCATCACCGTTGGTGGCAGATTCCAACAGGAATAGAGGAGATGAAGAGAGTGCCAGAGGAGATGCGGATTCCATTGATGCCAAAGGAAAGAAGAGAAAACAATTTTTTTATTTTTCCTTTTTAATTTTGTTAATTTTATTTTTTTCTTTATTTGATTATTTAGTTTCAATCATTTCTCTTTTCATATAAAAAATTCCATGTCTACGCTGACGTATGAACAAATATCACGTAGATGCTGACATGTAGCACTAACTTGTAATTTCGTTAGGCTTAACAGACCAAATTTTTAAGGACTTAATTGCTATCATTTTGAAAAATGTTAGGGACTCACATGGAATATTTGAAGGTTAGGGACCAAAATAGAACCCGAATGTGAATTTTACTTGACAATTATCCTAGCCAAAACATGAAGGTTGGTGGCCCTCAAGTTTGGAATAGCCAACATCAGTCTGCTTACTGTGCATAAAACAGGATGAACATAATAAATAATCATATTGCAGATCAACTATCCTTTGACATGATATTATGCAGTGGAAATATGCAAGTAAAAACATTTGATGAAGTATAAAAAGTCATAGCTATTGAAAAAGGAAGACTTCTGGAATCCCAATAAACTTACAGAACTTAGAATTAGCATGGCCACTTATTGAGAAGCTAAAGAAAAATAAAAGCGCTGACACAAAATTTTCCTTGATGTCAAAAGTCCATACAGAATGTTTACAACCCAAACATACAAAACATATGTGTACACTTACATTCGAAAAAACATACAAACACGTCGAAAAAACATGCAAACAGGGTGCAAGCCAGCTAATTTTATGTACATGTATGCATCTATACATGCCCATAGAAATGGAGCTGACCTGTATTGAATACACGTTCTGAGTTTCTTGATTGGAAAGACGCCAATATCCTCAAAATCCTCTGAAATTTATCCTTGAGCCGCCCACAAATAGTAGCAAATTCAGCAACCTCAGATGTTGATGGTTGCTGAAGCTGCAATAGAGAAGCAGATGCAAGATAAATTATAAACCATCAGAACTGTCATAAATTATGATAACAAATCTAATGTTAAATTCAATTTTGGGAAACTTAAAAATGCAATTATGTAAAAAATTCAAAAAAAAACAAAACAAGGGGGAAGAAGTAGATAGGAAAGTTTCTGTTTCTTACCAGTGGTGGCCAGTGAGATCTTTCAAGTAAAAACAGAATTTCTTCAATATGTTCTCTATTTTTCCACATGTTCTCATCAATTTTATGGGGAGGCTGACTGTCTGCTTCTTGTATTAATAAGCTTTCACCTAGAATATCAAAGGAGGGAGACAATGCCAAAACAACATCAAATAATTGTTCCATTGATGTTATGTTATCAAAAGCAGAGGAATGCATGCTAAGATTTTGCACTTATACTATCAACCTTTGTATGTGTAAATTGTAACCGCAAATAGAAACAGTCTGAATTAGCAGTTTCCAATCACTAAGACTAAGCCAAAATATAGGAAAAGTAGCAAATAACTGTAAAAATAAAAATAAAAATAAAACCAACCTTGAGTCGGGGGTAAGCCTTGGAGCAAATCCTGGGCGAAAGAGCGAATCTCAAAGGAAAGACGAGATACGTCGTCGGAGAGAGGGTCGAATGGGTATTTGTCGTAATAAGAAGCGAGGAACGTCCTTGTTATGGGCACCAAACCCTCCGTTGAAGCCATCTTTCACTTTTATTGCTTTCTTTCTGGTAACCGCAGATCGTTCTGGCTATGAATAGAGAATCAAAGAAGGCTTAGAATGATTGTACGTTTTGGTGAGATCTAAACGGAAACCATCTTCTTCGCCAGAAAGATAAACAGGCAAGTAATGTCTACGCTACCGATTCGGGGTGCATCCACAGGCTGCCGATCCGTTTCCTTTATCCAATTTCTCCATGTCCGAATATAATAATTAATTAACACAAATAAAAGATGCTGCTCTGGAGAATTTTTTTTTTCTTTTTTTTTTTTTTCCAATATGAAGAGGGGTCAGAGCTTAATTAAGTCGGACTGTGGATTCATTTGCACTTCCAATTATTTTCGACTTAGATAACTTTGAGATGGAATTATTTAAAATTTAGATTATTTCAAATTTAAACAGTTACAAGTCAAAATTTATTTCACTTTTGGGTGATTTTATTTTAGATTAATTGAAGCTATTTCAAATTCCATTTATTTCAAAAATTTTTAATATTTGTAAGAATACAAATAGTAGTATAGTTCTATTTATGTTAAATATTCAAATAAGAAACTAAACTATTCTCAAAAAATTAATTAAACTTTAAACCATTAAATTTTTATTTTAAGTCAAATAAATTCTCTCATCAATGTTGACTAATTTGTATTAGCTAACAGTACAATTGGTACTTTTCTATCATATAGTAAATTGACATATTATTTCGATAATGTCATTACTAAGTGATAGATGACATTGTATTAAATATTACTAACTAGGAATTATGTGTTTACTTTTTTGTCCATCCACATATTTAAAAATGATTGACTTAAGTATTTAAAATAAAAAATAAAAAAATTAATTTTTTTCTTCCCTATTGACTTAAAGATTTAAAACAAAAAAATAACCTAATTATAGTAAAACCTTGTTAAATTAATAATCTCGATTAAATAATTTTTTTGGTCGATCCTGACTGACTTAAGACCAACGTGGTAAATTAATAATTCGTGAAATTTATAAGATAATACATTTAAAAAAAACACATAGTTTTACTTGATATATAAATTAATAATCTCTTTATATATCAAAATCATATATATATTTCACTCAATACTCAATTAAGAGCTTTTTGTAAAACATGACTGCAATGTTACTTATTTTTTCTTGAAATTGATGTTTCTTTGGACCTAATCTTTAACTTTTCTTAGTACATTAAGAGACTCTAGTGTAATGTTCTCGTATTATAAAAGAAAATTGATATTGATTGATAAATACTCTGATGACCTCTTAATTATATTTGATATTGTTATTTAGGTCACTTGTAAGTTAAACTTTTCTAACACTCACTGTTACAATTGCTTTTTGGTAAAATTTGGATTTTCTATATTATATTCACACAATACTTTACGCATTGATTTCTTTACACCTTTAAAATGAGAAGCCATTGTGTTCAGTTTATCATTTGTGATACTGTATGTTTTCTTTTTTGTAAATGTTTTTACTTGACTTAATGATCATGAAGTATATTAATTAAGTATACATCGAATGTAATTTTAGTTTGTTATAAAAATGGATAGATTCATGACTTTTATTTAATAAGAATAATTACATTCATGAACTTGTTTTTGTTAAACAAATATATATAATAATGATAATTTGTAATTGGTAGTTAGGTAAATTTCGTACAATCACAGTACATAATACATGTATTAAGTTCCATTTTTTCAAAAAAAAATATCTTGATAAATTAAATGTTTTTATTAATTAATGTATAAATTAATAAATTATTAATTTATTGATTAAATAATATCTCGATTAATTAATAAATTTTCAGTCACAAAGATATTAATTTATAGAGGTTTTACTGCACTTTTTTTTCCCTAATTTGATAGAATAAATATTTTGTGCCTAAACAAACTAATTCATTAAGGTTTAAATAAAAAAAACTTGCTAAATTATCTTAAAGACTAAAATCAAATAAACTAGAGAACGACTTGCATAGTAATATTGTGGGGCCCAATCAACTTAAACTGAAGGAAAACCCAAAGATGCAAAGACAACCCAAGAATAGTGAAGGTTCCAATCCTAAGAAACATAAACCCAAAAAGTCCAAAATCAGCCCGAAACTTCCCATCAACCTCAATCGAAACACGTGTCAACACCCATTGCTCTCAATTACTCTCAATTGTCTCTTAATTCTCAAGACAACTTTTAATAATAGTATGACACCTAGTACCCTCGTATAGAAGTCAATATGGCCTTATCAACGAGACAATGGGTCAATGGATGCTGATTTAAGTGCCAAAGAATGGTGACGGATGAAAAGAGTATTTTAAGATAAAACATTTCGCACGTAAAGAAATAATAATAAAATAATAATTTTTTGTCGAGAAAGAATTTGCAAGATAAAAGGTGATTCGGATGTGAATCAGGGCAAAGTAAGATGTTTTGGAGCCTTAGAAGGCTAGTGGAAAATTTTAGAATAAAATAATATTAAAATATTAATATTTTATTCGATGACGAAATTTTTCATGAAGGAGAAATATATGATCAATCTAAGTGGGGGAAAAGAAGGATGAAGAGATTTTAGAGAAAAATGACGTTAATGGGGCTCGCATATCTTTATTAAATAAAACTAGTGCGGGTAAGTAAATATTTAAATATTACGGTGTTACCGCGTTGAATCATAAATTTGATATTTTATTGGTACAAGTGTTAAGGAAGAAAAATGGAAAGAAATTGGAATTAAAAGATTGTGGGAGAATACAATTAAAAATGATGAAAACCTTAGAGGGTAAAGCGGTAATTTCTCATAAAGCTTAGTCAAAGCTTCCAAAGGAAACTTTGAATCTCCATCTTATCCCATGGCTGGCCATTGTGTCCAAAGCGTCATCTTCCTCCTTCATCTACTCCCAACACCATTTTTGTTCCTCCCCCATAAAATTCAAGATTTTCATTTTCTTTTCCTTGTTTTCTTTCTTTCCTTTTCTTTTCTTGCTATTTCCTTCTCCTAACTTCTTGGGCATCAAACTTGCAGTTTCTAACCCTAATTTCCAACACATCTAAACCCTAGGAGAGAGAAAGAAAAATCTCTCTTCCTTTCTTTTGTTTTCTATTTCTACTCCACTTTCAACAACACTTGGATTTTTGGCTTCAAATCTTCATTTTTAAGGCTAAAAGGTATATATTTTCAACCCTTGAATTTTTTAATTTATGGTTTTGTAATTTTTAGACTTTATTTTCTAAGTTTCTTCAAATTTCCTTTCCTTGAAATTTGCTAGTTTGGTTGATCTTTATACCTTCAAGCACCAAGGTAAAGAAACTTCAAACTTGAACAATAGTTTAAAGGGTTTATGAATTAGACTAGAATTCTAGGTTAAAAATTAGGTTAGAGTGTAGATTGTATAGTGTATATTTATTAAAATTATTAAATTCAAATTTTGACTTGATGGAGGTTGTTAAGGCTTATTGGTAAATATAAGTTTTAACGGTATTTCGGGACTACCTGGATTGAGACTTTGTGGGCACTAGTTTTGTAAGGTGGCATTAAGGTGAGTGAACTTGCATTAAAATGTTTTGGAATAAATGATTATATGCTTGATTGAACCACTTGAAATATTTTATTGGTTTTTCTTTAAAATTTGCATGGGAACAAGCCTTTGATAAAATGTTTTTATGTTGTGAAATATGAAAGTGATGAATTCATGTGTTTCTACATTATGTTAACGTGTATGTTATGTATTAAATGGCACTATTGGGTGACAATTGTAACTGTGCATGTGCGGTGTGGGAGTGCACATGACAGTGATAGTGGTGTGCTGTGTGAGTGCACACATTGATGATATATGCCATGTGCGAGATGGGAGTGCACATGATGATATTGCCTTGTGTAGTGTGGAAGTGCACAGGATGATTCTAGTTATGTGTGGTGTGGAAGTGCACATGAGCTGCTGAGATGGAAGTTGTATACATGTATACACATTCCATATAAATGTTAAAGAAATAAAATGTGATTGTTTTGCATATTAAATGTTGAAATTTGACAAATGCTTCCCAATTGATTTTTCATTGCAGCAAAAAAAAATGGATTTTTCGTTATGACAAGAATTCTTTTAATTTCACTACCCTATCTCTCGCTGCAGCGAAATTCATTCTTGCTGCAGTGAGAAACTCTCGGGTGCTGAGGGCTTGACTAGCCTGAAATTTCGCTGCAGCGAGAAACTCTCGGGTAGTTAGTTCAAAATTTTTCCCTAAAGTTTGTTGCAGCGAGAATGCCTTTCTGCTGCAATGAGATTCGCTCTGCTATGCTTGCCTTGCTTGAACTTGTTAAATGTTTTAAAATGAGTTGAAAAACAGTACGGCATCGGGTTTTGTTCATAATATAAAAAATTGCATTGTTTTTAAACAAGTGCATCATGTTTTCGAAAAGCTATCCATATCGTTTGCTTGTTTCCTTCCTATGTTCACTTACTAGGTTTACACTCACCCTTTTCAACTTCATGTTTTAATTTTCAGGTTTGAAGATAGTTGGATCTTAGGTGGAGGCATTTCCTCCTGTTCATCTTACGGTAGGTTACCAAAACACTCCATGATAGTATCCACACCGGAGTCATTCCGCTGATAGTCAAGGTCCTTGTATGTGTATATGGTTATTTAAACGTAATTCATTAGATTTGTTGTAAAACATTGTATGCTTGATTGCCTGATAATGTTGCCACAGGTTGGCAAATAGTAATGTTATTTTGTGAATGGTATTGTTCAGTTACCATGACTTATTTTATTTTTGAAAACAATGAATTAAGAACCGTAGAGGTAAAAAAGGGACAGATGATCTAATGAATAAGTTTTCATAGAAAGGCTTGTTTGGGCCCAGTGGGCCACGGCTATTGGATCCTTGCACCAATCATGACTTGGGAATTGGGCTGTGACAAATAGTGCAGATCTTTCAAATAAATCATAGAGAATAAGAACCCAATATTCATGAGCTTTATCAATTTTGGACATGATGAATGAGGCGGGATACAAGCAAAAATGGGCTACATAGCACCTGCCTTGAAATACCCCATACTTTGATATGGTGATAAATAAAGTTGATCGAATGCAAATTGAGGTCAATTAAAATGTTTAAAAGTGATAAAAGACGAAAGGAGTAGTTTAGGATAAAATATTCCGAAAGTGAGAAAATAATAATAAAATAATAATAATTTTATCGGAGGAGAATTTGTGAGATAAAAGGCGATTTGGAAGTCAAGTGAGGCATAATAAGGTATTTTGGGTACCAAGGAGACAAGATAAAATTCTTAGAATAAAATAATATTTTATTAATAAAATAATATTAAAATATTAATATTTAGCCGGATGTCGAAGTCAATCAAAAAGAAAGATCATATGGTTGATCCAAGTGGGGGAGAAGATGACAAGCCTGACTCTATAAAAATATTTATCATGACATACATGTCATGGATAGAATGTTTGCATGCTAGGAGAGTCCCGAAAAATTTACAAAAGTCGGTATTGTACCTAGAGGTACAATAAAGTTGATTTAAGCCTCGAACTAGATCAAATAGAGAATTTACGATGAAATTAAGAATTTTAAAGTCCTAGAATGGCTTAATATGGTGATTCGGAGTTTGATGATCAATTTGGAGTCAAATCAGAATTTTCGCTATCTAAGGGTAAAATGGTCATTCGCCACCTGGGGACAAAATGAAAATTTTAAAAAAGATTTTTTTTGCCCCATTTGACTTATTGGAGTATAATTTGACTTATTGGAGTAAGATTTGAGGTTTAGAAGTGAAAAATTTTAATTTCGGTATAATTTGGAGTAAAAGGGTAAAATGGTAATTTTGCCACCCAGGGGAAAAATTGTAATTTTCCACCACCAGGACATTTTTCCAGCACATGGTCTTCCTTTATCCTCATTTTGACCATTGACTAATTGTGTGGTGGAGATAAAAAGAATTAAAATTTTTAAAGTTTTAAAAACGGGCCAATGACATGATGCCACGTGTCATGCCTTTATTAATTTATTATTTTCCTTTTTAAAAGGCACAAAAATCAGCTCATCTTCCACCCC
>NC_030853.1:6733417-6769901 GCF_000208745.1 Theobroma cacao | reverse complement strand
GGACCTTCATTTGGACTCGAATCGGTAAAAGCTGTAGGTTTCCAGCTTCCGATGCATTTTGGTTAGATGTGGGCCCACGTGTCACTGTAAAAGAAATTTTATACTTTGGTTATTTGCTTTATAGTATATATGAATATAATTATCTTTTACGCTATAAGAATTATGTACCGATAGTTTTATGAAAATTTTTTTACAAGAAAATAGTTTATTTTATTGAATATTTTTATTATATTCAAATGGTCAAATTTTCACTTCAAATGAATGTTTTAGATACTTAATTTTTTTTAAATCATTAAATATATATTTTCGGCTTACCAACTACATTTTTAGCAAGTTTCGAAGTTTTCGACAAAGATGACCAAAATGCCCCTGTGATCCAAAAAAAAATATGTTATGTTATGATTTGGAAATGATTTGTAATCCTTCGTATTTTGATTATTTGATAACTATTGCTCATCGGGGAAGTGCGAAAGTTGATACGAGAGCCTTGCGAGGTTTCGATCGACATTCGAGGTGAAGAATGTTTGTAGAGGCTTCGCGGCGGTTGTCACGGGCTCGATGGGGAGTTTCGGGTCGTGACATGCCCCTCCTCTCATTTATTCTCATTTATTGAAGAAGATCCTCAACTTGTCCAAAGCTAAAGACCATTAATGAAGAAGGGTGTGAAAACCATGCAATTATTTCAAAGAAAGTCTTCCTTGTTCTTCCTTTGGTTTTGTCTACTAGAGAGGTTCAAAGACAAAAAAAAAGTATGGTTTTCTAATTTGCTAATTTTCTTTGCTTTGCTTGAGAGAGGCTTCAAAGACAAATTACAACTATTGGAGTCCATGATCAAAATTGGACAAGCAAACAATTCAATGCTTAAGGAGAGATCAATGTTCAATAAGTTTATAGCATTCTAATATGTGAGAACGTGATATTGAAAATGATAAAAGCTCATGAATATTGGTTTTTTGATCTCTGAAGTTATTCAAAAAATTTATTTGGATTTTGGTCTTTAAGATGATCAGTGAGATTTGGGTTTAAACCCTAAATTAGATGATTTCATTTGTTTAAATACAAACTTTGTTCTATTATATTAGGAAAGAAAGTAATTAGGTTTTTTTTTGTTTGAAATCCTAAAACCAATAAATTAAGGAAAAAAGTAATTATTTTTTTTATTTTATTAATCATTGAGCTAATATTTTTGGACATTTAGATGGACAAAAATTTAAACACATAATTCCTAATTAGGAACATTTAAGAACACATCATCTGTCATGTGATAGTGATATCATCAAAATGATATGTCAACTTACCACGTAGTCAATGATATGATATAAAAGTGCCAATTATACTATTAACTAATAAAAATTAGTCAACAGTGAGTAAAAGGGACTTATTTGACTCAAAATAGAAGTTTAGGGATTTAACTGAACACAATAAAAGGATATGGATTTAATTTACTTTTTTAGTATAATTTAATAGCCTATTTGGGTGTTTAGCCTTTTATTTATACACTACCTATCAATTTTGTGAGTTTTTTTATTTTTATCTTTTTAGTCATTATAATTTTTTAAGAATTTTTTCTAATATTTAAGTTTTTTTATGGATATAAATTATAGACATTAATATTAAATAGTCTTATAAACAAATGTCTAATGAAGTGTTTGGCCTAACTTTTTTTTTAGCTTAAAAGCTATTATAAAGCTCTTATGAAAAATAATAGTTTTTAAAATTAAGCTAAAACTGTTTGGTAATTGTTTGGCTAAATAAATTATATAAGCTCTAATTTTGGTTAAAACTATCATAAATAATATTTATGCCATCTTCAATCACTTAATAAACTAAAGTTGAACAAGTTTGTTTTGAGTTTATATATGATTTCAGATGTTAAAATTAAAGAAATCTAAAAAGAAACGAAACAACTCTCAAATTAGTATAGTAGTAATAAATTAGATTTTTTGTGAAAAAGAAAAAAACCTTTAAATAGTACTTGAATGCAATTTTGAATTTTGAGTTTTCTTTTCTCTGAATCCTAAATTTTGTTATTCTGTTGCTGGGTCTTTTGTTTTTTTTTTAGTTATCTTTGTAGAGAGAGGTAAAGAAGAGGGAGATTGTGATTTTAAGTTGAAAAATGGTAATTTGCAAAAAATCGAAGAGGAAAGGGAGAATGATTGAAAGAGAAGGGTATTTATTAAAAAGTTGGCGTATTTTAAAAGAAGAGAAGATAAAGTTTTCTCTGGATCTTTTCTTTAAACTTTTTTTTATTTTTTTCTTTAAAAAAAACTGTTTTTTTAAGAGTTTCTCAAAATTTCTATTTGGCTTGGCTTTTGCTTTTAAAAGGTAGATAAATTGAAAAAAGCTAAATCAAACAAACACTAATTTAATAAGTACACTATGTAATAGTATAATATTTACTAGTTTACCTTTCCATAATAGCAATCATGATATTTAAACAATTGATATAATATTATTATTTTAATTTTAACATTTGATAATTTTTGCCATTTTGGTATTAAGGAAGAAAGAAGATGTCTTAACTTGAAAAATAACTTAATAAATCTCATTGGTCAAGAAATTTGCATAATATTAATTAAAGTTTGCAACAATAAGAAATCAACAATCTTGATATTTAAAATTTAGTAATAAAATATTGATTTGCATTAACATTTGACCATTTGAATACTAACCGAAAAATAAAGAATTAAGATATCTATTAGCTTGACTTGAAATGACTTAATAATTATAAATGTTTAACTCATCGATTATTGGTCTTATTACTAACCTTATTGTTTATTATATGTAAATTATAAAGAATCATACTATTTAAAAACTAAAACTAATTGATATAATTAGTGTGGTGCTCGTGCACTATGCTTGAGATGCACTAATTTTTTTTTAAATTTAGTTTAGGATACTTTGAGAAACAGATATGCAATGGTAATTTCATCAACATATAAAATTATTGGCGAACATTTTAGATATTACAAAATATTTTCTTACAAAAGATATAAGCATTGTATTTGTAGCCATTTTTGTGGCATTGGTGGTGTTGTTGCCTTCATAAAAAAAATGAGAAAGTTTCCTATTGTGTAATTGCCAATAAGTTTTTTTGTGGAGTTTGTTATATACAAAAGCTGAATGAAAAGCTTGCACTTGAGTGGTGAATATTTAACAACGTCTGTGCTAGGTTGCTACCTTCATACAAAAGAGAGAAACCATTTTGATTTGCAATTGTTGAAATAACAAAAGGTGAATAAAAGGCTTGTAGCAGGCTTAGGGATATTTTACACTGGTTTCTTAGATGTTGACTTGTATTGCATGAACAACATTTTCTGTTCATATTTCATTGGATTATAAATGCTAACTTGTCAAAAGTTAATAGGAATATACAACAACTTTAGAATGTCAAATTCTTAGAGATTATGAAAAAAACATACAAGTGCATAATAGGAATATTTTATTCAAAATACAATTTTAATAATAATTGTATATAGGAAAACAATAGTATAACTTAACCGGTTTATAAAATTGCAGTTAAATATGCATGTCTAGTACCAATCTTCAGCAACTACATGGTTATGCTTTTGTCTATAGGTTTAAATTTTAAAACTAAGAAACAATAAATGCATTTTGTGACTCAAGTGATTTGTGAAATTGCAATTGAACAATTGTAGTCTATAGGTGAAAGTAAGTAATAAAACTAATCTGTGAAAGTAAGCATGACACAACAGTATAAAACGTATATTGTATTTTGCAAAAAAAATAGAACAACATTTTACTTTAGTATTTCATTGGATTGTAAATGATAACTTGTCAAAAGTTAATAGTAATATACAAAGACTTTAAAATGTGAAATTCTTGGAGATTGTGAAAAAAATACATGTGCATAATAGGAATATTATATTCAAAATGCAATTGTAATAACAATTGTATGTAGGAAAACAATAGTATCACTTAACTGGTTTGCGAAATTGTAGTTAAATATGCATGGACAGTACCAATATTTAGCAACTACATGGTTACGCTTTTGTCTGCAGGTTCAAATTTTAAAACTAAAAAACAATAAATGCATTTGGCTACTTAAGTGATTTGTGAAGTTGCAATTGAACAATTGTAGTCTACAAGTGAAAGTAAGCAATAAAACTAATACGTGAAAGTAAGCATGACACAACAATATGAAACGTATATTGTGTGTTGCAAAAAAATAGAACAACAATACCAACAAACAAAGAGTAAAATCTGTAGAAAGCAAGAAAGTGATAACAAAGTTAAACAAAAGGCGTCAAACATGTATGAATTAATAGAATAAAGTAAATATTAAATCAAAATCAAAATCTGAGTAGTAGCAAATCTATAAACCATAAATGAAAAATATAAACGTCAAAGTGGAAAGGAAGACAAATTTAATGAAAATGCTATGCAGGTGTTGGAAGGATATTGATAAATAAATTTATTAGTAGTTAAAGATAATAAATAAATAAGAGTTGGATATCATTTAATCATGACACAAAATCTTCAGTATAGTCAAATTGATTTACTATAAGTTTGTTAGATTCCAAAAAAATATTATAGTAAAGAAGAAACAGTATATATACAGGTATGTTAGTGTAGTAAGCTTAATGCAATAAATACAAAGAGGGAGGTGAATTGGTATTTTAAAAAATTTCTTTACAAGCTCAATGAACAATAACCCCTTTTTAAAAACAAATTTTCTTCTTGTGTCGAACACAAAGCAAGTGATTTTTCTTTAAAGCAAATATCAACAATAAATCATAATGCACAAAAGTAAATTAAGACACAAGAATTTTTATAGAGGTTCAGCTTTTTTAAATGCCTATGTCCCCTCCCTTGGCTTACCAAAGAGTTTAGAATCCACTAAAGGAAATGTGCTTTTTAACAGATTAATCATTAAAACCTTACAAATGCTTTTTAATGGGATCAAACGATAACCTTTACAATAGTTTTTTCATGGAATCAAATGAAACTTACAAATGCCCTTTAACGGGGAGCAAGCACCACCCACAAATGCCTTTTAAAGAGAGTAAGCATAACCCACAAAGTGACTTTTACCAGACTTAACCACAAACATGTACATTAACTTTCAAGGTTAAGTTAGATCATTTACAAATGTGTGTACAAATGAGTAATAGCAAAAATTTGCCTCACAAAAGCTGGGTACTGAAAGTTTAAGCTTTTTGTGTACAAAGACAAGAAATGCTCTCACAAATATCAACTCAAGGATTTGCAAGTTGATGAATGCTTGAAGGAAGGCTAAAATGATGTCTAAAGAGGTATAAGAATTTTGAATTTTCTCTCTAGGGTTTTCCATGTGTTTCTTTGTATTATTTTACATCAAAATGAGTCAAAGGCAGCCTTTTATACTTGCAAGGAGATTTGGAACTATTAGACACAAGTTTGAAATAAATCTAGCCATTGTTGAGTCCCTAGGATCGATTATAAAACTTTTAGGATCGACTATATTCTTTGAAAATCTCAAATTATGGCTTTTATAGTCGAATATCAGCTTCATCTACTCGATCATCTTAACGAGAGCATGCATTTTTGAATTTTAGGCATTGATAGTCGACTACCTCTCTTTGAGGATCGACTACAGCCTTTATAGGATCAACTAGGGCTGTGCATTTTTAGGTTTTCTCATCAGTTCTGCCATAGGATCAACTAGGGCCACTTCTAAGATCGACTAGAACTTCTCATCCATTCTGTCCTTAGATCATTTGGCCTTGTTCTAAGCTTTGTTTCCTCAAGATTTCTTATCATTTTGGCACTTAACTTCAACTGTATCTCCTTTATGATAAGATATCAAGCTAAGACATCTTTGCTCTATGTTTTCTCAAGCTAAATACTCATGTTTGAAAGCTTTGTGATGTTTTCTAAGTATGAATGGGTTTTCAAATTTGTACGACTTTAGGAGGATGAAAAGCATGATTTTGACAATTTCAAATGTTGCCATTAAAACTAAGATATCATGCAATTTTGTTAAATCAAAGCATAAGATATTTCAATGCTAACAATTTGTTTTCAAGATCAAGTGCTTATCATTTCTACCAAAAGCTATAGCTGATGGTAGAGGCATAACTTAATCCCCTTAACACTAATATTGTAAAACCCAAAGCTAAATGGCCAATGGGCATTAAGGGTTGCGCCATTATAGCATCGCGGGTTGGCTAGTTATGGTTAATTGTTCTCGGTCACCTATACAACCTAGGTTGATTCAAAGGGTGATTGCTGGTCCCATACCCAACAATCTCCACCTAGCAATAACCTTGAGAGTCGAACCCACGACCTTGCTCTAATACCACACCCCCAATTTTTCGATGTAATTATGAAGAATATATTTGAATTTAATGCATTTGAGGACTTTGATGATAGATTAATATGACTTAGTATGTGGACTCATGCCTAGTGACACTTAGGCAAAATTTGTGAAAATATGTGATAAATCTTACAACTTGAGGTTTTGATTTGAATTTAATGTGATAATTGGAGATATATGTATATGGATTTGAGTTATATGATTCATTTGAGGTGTGATATTAACAGGGGATGAATTTGGGCTGTTAAGTTGGATTTTTGGAAAGTTAAAAAAGTTAAAAACTGCCTACAAAGGAAAATGTATCGATATATCCCCAAATATATCAATTCATTCTTGGCAGGATGAACAATATAAGACATGTTGAAGAAATTGTATCAATATATTCCTTAATGTATCGATATATTCTTGGTGAGATGAACATCTATCAATACATTGTCCAAATGTATCGATAGATTTGAAACAAAGAGCACCCAAAAGGCACTTAGGGGAAGAAGTATCGATAGATTCCCCTCATGAATCGATACATTTAAGGTAGTGAGCATTCTGCCTGAAATCTATGCAAATGTGTCGATTCATTTCTAAATGCATTAATACATTACTGAAGGAAGGAAAAAATAAAAGGGTCTCAGGCCATTTTTCCTATTTAAAAATAAAACCTAAACCCCTTCTCTCTCTTCCACCCTAAAACCCTAAGGCCCTAAATGGATTTTTTGAGCAACTTGGAGCTAATATAAGCTTGGGAAAACGTTATTGAGGTAAGAGTACACGTTTTTACTGTTTAGTTTCAAATTTAATTAGTTAAATACTTAGAAATCTAATTTTCTAGCTTTGGTGAATCTCCCTCGATCTTGTTAGAATTTGGAGTTTAGAATCAACGTCATCAATCAATAAATTTAGCCATATATCGATAGATTAGGGGGTCTAGAAGCTATCTATCAATAGATGTCCATAATCCATCGATAGATGTTCATTAGAACCCTTTTCTGGGTTTAATCTATTAATAAATTTTAACTAGAATGCACTATGGGTGTCCTTAATATGTCCCAAGCTTACTTACATTTAATACCATTTAGGTAAATGTCTTTATTTTTATTTTTTTCCTTTTTACTCTCAATTTACTTAAGATATTTACTCTCAATAAAAATATAAAAAAATCAAATTCCAAAAGAATCAAAATCTAAATTTTGGTTCCAAGAACAAAATAAAAAAGGTTAAACTAAAATTAAATTTGTGACTCTCATTCACTATAGCAAATGTACTTTAAAAATTATGAAAAAATAATTTTTGGTTATCTCAATATCAAGGGAATAATTACTGCCTTTTTTATTTTCAATAGATTATTTTATAAAAATCATATATTTTGACCCCTTACAAACTTAGAAAAATTTCTACTTCAACAATAATAGCCAACCAAGGTGCTAGCCATAAAGGATAAAAGAATACGTGAAAGGGATTATAACCAATAAAAGAAATCAAGTGTGATAAATGTCCAAGCTAATCTAGGGATTTATACAATTACCCTCTTAAAAAATTTAGGGGTTTCATAATACACTATATATAGTAAGTGCATTACTGTATTTGATGGCAAAAATACAGCAATCATTGAAGTTTTAGAGAAATAATTGACATCTTTGATTTTATTATGTTTTTTTTTTTTTGCAATGTGATTGAATACATGTGGGGAAAAGAGTTGAAATTACCCAATTTTTGTTTTCTTGGTTGGCGATTGTTCTGTAAGGCTGGTGGTAGGTTCTTTTTGAGGTGTTGTTTCAAGGAAAAGCTCCTTCACAACTTGGTTGTTGGTTAGAGATGGTGGAAGGTGATGTTGAGATTGTTCAAGCGCAATTTGTAAAGGAACAAATTCAGATGGGCTTGCATCACTTGCATTAAGAGACTGTTCATTTCGGTTCTCACCACAGTCATACAGCTTGAAATTTGCGATTCCTATTTTGGCCGTGTTTGAGGTAAGACCTATTGTTAATATCTTTGTTTGATTAATTAATGTTCTGGCATCATTTGATGGATGGTTTTTACCGTTGCAAGTTTGGTTATTGTTGCCTCTATGAGTTTTTCTACTGTTCGTCCGAATGCTATGACATCCATTTGTTCTGAATCGTCTTTTAGCTCCAACTATAAAAAGCATTTAGAAAAAATGAAAAATATAGAGTTCATTTAATTTTTGTCGAAGTTAGGAAAGCAAGTTCCAAGACATAAAAGTTTATAACAGATTCAAAGTAGACAGAAAACTATATATAAAACTAAAACTGTACCTATATTTTTCATGATCAATATTTTCTTTTATCAATACAATCTTTTCCAAATTAAGCTTAACCCCAACTGAAATACGAAATTTATAAGTGAAAGGGTCATTTGGCATCAGATAGTAGTTTGTGTGTTTACTTTCTTAGAAGGCCTAAAGCATTCACAAAATTGAGTTGGTACATAAAGTGTTTCAACTATCACTACAATAAGGTGAACAATTTGAAGACAAAGCACAACATTCAAATTTATAGAAACATGATTTATTTTGATTATGAAAGATAAAACTAAAGCTATGTAACGGCTGACCAAATAGTGATAGTCGACCTGGTTCAAAGAATGGTTCTTATGAAAGTCACAATGCAAAATAATTATGGAAAAAAATTATTCATCAAGTACAGCAACATTCTACTTTCCACCTTTCCTCACATAACTCTTTGTAGCTAAATTGGTATTTGATATCTTCGATTCTTAAATTTGAAGAGTGGTGTAATGTTCTTCAATTTTCTACCCACGCAAGTTTACGTATCGTAAAGATAATATAGTTGTGAGTAGTGTGTCGATCCCACAGAGAATTGAATTACTTCTTACTATTAATTACCAAAATTGTAACACCTTAATCTTATCCAAACAATTAAATTTAAAATTATTAAAAAAAATTAAACTAATAAACTCAAACTAAAATTAAATAGTAAATTTGTTTTATAAAACTCACTTAACTACCAAACCTAAGGTTATGATATCCCTCAGTGCTTCATTTGATTATTATCTCTCTCTCTCTTAACTTAGTTTAATAGATTAAGTTGCTAACATAAAGTCCTAAATTATTTACAAGCCTTTGTTGAGTTTCTCATAAAAATACCTCTCTTAATTAATTTTTTACATGTCCATGCAAATTAAATTGAAGAAAGATTCTTTAAGTTCGTGCTCTAATTTTGGCTATGTATGGTTTATAGTTGTATGTCTACCTTATATGCAAATGACACTACCTAATCAACTAAGTGCATTCGATCATACGCTATTCTATTCAAGGTCTACCTAAATCTTCTTTGTCAAGGTTTAACCTAAGTGTCCAATTCAATCTAATTGGTAATCAGGAAATTAGAAGCATTAAGAACAAAATAAAATAATTAACTTCAATCTATCAAACATAAGCAAAAGAGAGATAAATAAATCATATTGCATATTGAGTTTAATCATAATCTTAGATAAAAAGTTTAGTTTCCCATCAAGTCACACATCATCATTGAATAAAGTTTAAACATTAAAAACAAAACCAAGAGAATAAGAGAATAACAAAAAGATAGAAAAAACCAAGGATTGCATGCTTAATCTCCAAATCTCCTTGAATCCTTCAAATTCTTTTTAGCTTCAATGACTTTGTGGCTCGACTCTCAGCTATCAATCTGGTGTTTCGTTCTTTCCTCCAAAGTCCTCCGAAAGGTTGTTTTTATAGGGCTTTGAATTTAGGCCAAGTTGGGTGAAGAAAGAAGTCAATTCCAATCAGGATTTCCTTATCAGACTATGTGGGCCGCAGCCTACTACGTCCAAAGTCATGGCCTAGACCATTTAAATGGCAAAAATCATAATTGTTCTAGGACTGCTACAATACATCAAGTTTGACAAGAGTTTTGACAATTTTGACCTCCTTCCAAGCCGAATTGAACTAGGTGGTAAACATAAAAGTTGTATATTTTTCTCTTATCGCTCCAATAGTTCAAGAATCACTTTATTTGGAGCTCTGTAGAGAGAGTTATGGTCAAAATACCAAAATATGTGCAGTGCAAGTCTGCACCTTGAAATTGCCCTTTTTCTTCCATTAAAACTCTTCTTTCATCAAACACCTACAAAAGCACAAATAAATCAATACCAACTTATCTTTAACCACATTAACACCAAATTAAGCATAAAATTATGATAGATTAGATTGACTCACCTAAAATAACTAACCTAAAATAATTTAAATAAAACCTACTAATTTCTATGCATTACTACAAGAATTAAGCTAAATCACTATCAAAATTAAGATCAAATAACTCTATATCATAGAGTTATCACACCCCTAAACTTAATATTTTGCTAGTCCTCGAGCAAAACATAGAAAAGAAACTAACTTATGAAATCAAATATAGTTAATGAAAACTAAAACAAATATAGTTACTACTACTACTATGTCACGACCCAAATTTCGGGTCATGACAGGCGCAAGGGCCCAATAGACGTAGTCCATTAAGCCCGAGCAAGCCTATCTATCTATTCCACTCATCATTCCATCAAATATTGCTAAGTCACAATTTATAACTTTAAATCAAAATATTGATAGACATTGCTAACTAGTATTGGCATTACTCATTTAAAATATACATATATTATCTACAACATGTATCTCAATAATTTACATCAAGTTTATCTATACATCAAAAAAGAAGACTCGATTTCCAGCGGAGGGACTCGGACGAATGTACAGCTATTGAATGCCGAGACACCTACCAAAAGATGTGTACAAGTCTATAAGGACATCTCATCCTAGTTACCGGCTGCCTCGTGATCTGAAAACATGAAGTTGAAAATGGTGAGTATAAACCCAGTGAGTGAACAAGGAAGGGAACAAGCATACCATAAGGAATCTTTAATGAAATCATGATGCATTCTTTTTCAAAACAATGCAATTTGTTTATATTCTTATTAAAAACCCCTCATCAAGCCCTTAAATGATTAATTATTTGAAAATCATGAACCCATACATAACGAACCATTTGAAGAATGAATGCCTTTCCGCTGTAGCGACGTTGGGCTTTAGTTATTAGTCGAACGAGGGTTTCTCAACTGGCCGAGGATTTCTCACTGAACCTCCTCCCTTTAAACTTAACTCATTTAATCGTTAATGTAGGAAGTCCATGCTCTGATATGGTAGTAAAAAAGTGAAAGATAGGGTAGCAATTGGACAAAATAGGAGACCAAAACAGAAGGTTTTTTGCTGCAGCGAGATTTTTTCTCGCTGCGGTGAAATTGTAACCCAAAAACAGAAGATTTCTCGTTGCAGCGAAATTTCACTGATGAAATAGAGAGTTTTTTGCTGCAGCGAGATTCCTTTTTCGCTACAGCGAGAAGCTACGATGACTATCTTGCTACAGCGAAATACATTCTCGTTGCAGCGAGAACCAATTCTGGTGAAAGTTCTCAAACTCGAGAGTTTCTCGCTGCAGCGAGAATGAATTTCGCTGCAGCGAAAACAGAGCAACTAGAGAAGCGTTTCCCTCACTCAACAAAAAGGCCATCCTGCTAAACCAACAAAATCAACATATAGCACATGAAAATTTCCAAAGTGCAATGTATCAAATTTCTCATATATGTCAATCACATATCACATTCATAAGTTTTCATTTCATAAGTCTAGATATGCATAATTACATAGATAAACATCAACATCATCATAAACACACCCGGCTCATGTACATCCCCCCAAATCGTGCACGTAGCAAGCACCATCGTGTGCATCCCCCCACATCGTGCACAATCAGTGCCATCGTGTACATCCCCCCCACATCGTGCACACGGGCACTATCATCATCCACCTCTCACGCCACCATCATCACCGGCATGTGCATCCCCCCACATCGTGCACACACACGGTTACAGTCATTATACACAATATCATTCATCATGCACAACACACACATTTATATATCATCATACTACAATAGTGCATGAATCCATAGCATTCACATATCACAATATAAAACCATTTTGCAAAAGCTTGTTCCCAAGGCACTTGTCTTTATGAAAAACTTGGTAATTCATTCATATGGGTGGCAAATACATTATATTTCCCAAAACAAGTTTTGAAGGTAGTCCACTCACCAATTGATTATAAAGCCTTTAGATGACTCCAATTCCCCTAATTATCCAAATGAGATGATGGGGCTTTCTTAAAACCTAGGATCACATTAGCATAAGCAATAGGTCAATTTACACACTATGACCCCTAAAAGCTATCTCTAAACTAGCTTTCAATTGCCACATTAAATGGCAATTTATGTTCACTATCTTAATCACTAAAAGTAATGAACATAATCAACAATAAACAGCTCATAAAACCCAATTACTAGCCATTTTCTGCAGCTAAAAACCAAGCTTAATTCATCACTTACCCTAAGGCTCCTTTGTAGTCAAATTCTCTTCCAATTGCTTCCAAATCAATTGGGTAACTCTCTCTTTCTCTCTCTAAAACGTCCAACTAGTGAGAGAAAGTATGAAAACCAGATTTTTGAAGGGTTTTAAAGTGAGAGGATGAAAGAATATAAGGGTTTGGAAGAGTACACCAAAAGCATGAAAATTGGAGCTAGAGAGAGAAAGTTATGGAAGCTTGAAGAAAACTCTTATGGAAGAATTGAAGAAATGTGAGAGAGGAGAAGGGAAGAAGAAGACAGCTACTGGAAATTTCAAGAAGCTGCTGGAAATTCAAGATATTTATAGGCCAAATTTATCCATTCCCTTAAAATTACCAATTTGCCCCTCCACCAATTTACTTATTCTCCTCTAATCTTTTATGCAATCTTTTTGCTCTTTTAACACTGGGGCAAGGTCCATAATGGTCTAAACATACTCGGGTTCATAAAAACTTAAAATTTTAACCCGATGTGAAAAATGACCATTTTGCCCCTGTTATGAAAATTGTTGAAACTTCTAGTTTTCTTCGTATTTTCATCAGTAAACATCATTTATGCAGTCTTATACTTATTTAGACCTTAAAATATCGTAAAACTTTCTTTTGGGAGCTTATTAGAGAAAATGACGAAATTACCCCTATATCGTATTATTACATCTATGCTTAGTTACGAGCCTATAGAGGTTGGGGTCTTACATCTATCCTTATTATCATCTTCCTCATTCTTACTTCTAAAAGGATTTTTTTTTTACTACAAAAAGAAAATAAATAAAGATTAATGTAGAGAAATAATAAAAATAAAGATAATTGAAAAGGAAAAACAGGTTTTATTGGGTAATGGACTACCATTTGTTGGTAACCCATATTAAAAGGGGAGGGGGGGAAGGGTTATGGGTAGTGGGTAGTGGGTTGCCCATTGTTGGCAACCCACATCAGGGGGGCCGTGACCTACTCCAGGTGGGCGTCGCAGCCCAAGTTATTATCTTGCTGCTGACTTGTATCTCCTCACCTATTTTCTCTTTTCTTTTTCTCATGGGCTGCCTAAAGGTGGTAGCCCAAAACATGAGGTACGGCTACCCCTAGTGAGCGTTGTGGCCCTCATTTCCCAAAGCTGCGAGGTCGCGGCCACCCTTAGCAAGCGCCGTGGCTTGTGTTGGTCTTGCCCACTAAGCCCCTTCAAATTTTTTTTTTGGAATTTTTTTAAGTGAAGTTTTTTTAAAATGTACCTATAAAAATAAAAGAAAGTGTTAATAATTTAATAATTGAATAAACAAAAACAATTAAAAGAAAATAAAGAAAGTAAGTTAGAGTGTTTGGGTTGCCTTTTAAGAAGCTCTTTTTATAGTCATTGGCTTGACCATGGCACCCCTTCTTGCATTACTTTATAAGGTTCAAGACTTTCTTTATTGACCTTGACTGCTCCGGTAAGCCCATTATAAATTTCGATAACACCATAAGGATGAATTTTTGCCACTTTTAAGGTTTTTCCCCAATATGGTTTAAAATTTCATGGCAAAAGATGGAGTTATGGATCAGAAAATACTACTTGCTGTCCAACCACAAAGTCAAAATGATTGGAAGGTGGTGGTGTTGGTGGTTTTGTCTCAAGAGTTGGCGCTTGCTTCATTGAAAGTGAAGGACTAGGCTTACCTTTACCCTCATTAACTAAATCCATTTTATAGCAACTATCTATATAAAGATACAAAGTTGCATTGAATAAATTAAATACCACTTCCCCCTCTCCAACTCTGAAAGTTATTTTTTCATTCTTCACATCAATAATTGCTTCAGCTATAGCTAATAATGGTCTTCCCAAAATAAGAGAAATTTCAACATCATTTTCAATCTCGAGCACAATGAAGTCCACCGAAATGTACAGATGTCCAACTTTAAGCAAAACATCCTCTATAATCCCAACTGGGTGCTTGATTGTTTTGTCTGCAAATTGCAAGGTAACTATAATAGGTTGTATCTCTTGAAATCCAAGTTTTCTAAAAGTATACAAAGGCATTATTGAAACACTAGCACCCAAATCACTCAAAGCTTTAGAAATTTTAAACTACCAATACTGCAAGGAATAGAAAAACTCCCTGGATCTTTAAGCTTTGGTGGAAGCTTACTCTAGATTATAGCACTGCATTCTTTAGTAAGTGCAATTGTCTCAAACTCTTTCAATTTCCTCTTTTTGATCAGAATGTCTTTCAAGAGTTTAAGATAACTTGGCATTTGTTCTAAAGCTTTAGCAAAATGAATATTAATGTGAAGCTTTTTAAATACCTCAAGAAATCTCTAGAATTGTTTGTCAAGTTTTTGCTTTTGAAAATGTTGAGGAAAAGGTGGTAGAGGTGTGGGAGCAGATTTTAATTGTGATTTTTCTATTGAATTTTCAACAGATTTTTCAACCACAATTTCTTTTTCAGCATCTTTTTCAATTTCTTTCTCATCAGATTGAATTGAAATCTTAGAATTTAAAGCTTTATTACTAACCTCTTTTCCATTGGGAAGAGTGATTGCCATACAATGTTCCTTACCTTCTCTTCTTGGGTTAAGTTCAGTATCACTTGGTAAGATACCATGAGGCCTAGTATCTAAAGCATTAGCAAGTTGACCTACTTGTGTCTCAAGATTTTTAATTGAAGTTGCTTGATTTTGAATGGAGGCATCAGTCCTTGTCATAAATGCATCATTTTTTGTTATGATTGTATTAGTCTTTGTCATGAACTGCACGAACATATCCTCCACTGAAGGCTTTTTCTTTGGCATAGGGGCTCCAGATGGAAATTCAAGAGGAAAGTTTAACTTAGCCGCTGATGAAGACCCTTGGATGTTATTCCATGAAAAATTAGGATGATTCTTCCAACCAGGATTATAAATGTTGGAATAGGGATTGTTTTGTTGCCTATTTCTAACAAATTGACAAGACTCAAAATAGATGGGATAATTTTCATTGGAATGTCCTTCCCCAAAAAATTCATATGTTATAAAGGAGTTCTAGATAGCATTAACACTAAGTTTATCTATTTTCTTTGCGAGAGAAGCCAATTGTGTAGAAATAGTGTTTATAACATCTAATTCATGAATTTCAGCAATTTTTCTTGTACCCAATCTTTCAGATGGCCATTGATAATTATTGGAAGCTATCTCTTCAAGCAAATCATAAGCCTCATCAATGGATTTACTCATGAGTGACCTCTAGCGATAGCATCAATGGTAGTTCTAAAAGGTCTTAGCAAACCATTATAAAAAGTTTGAACTTGCAGCCACTTAGGTAATCCATGGTGAGGACACCTTCTTATCAAATCCTTATACCTTTCCCAAGCCTCATATAATGATTTAGAATGAAATTGCATGAAATAAGTGATATCATTCTGTATCTTTGCTGACTTAGCCGGTGGGAAGAATTTTACTAAGAATTTTTAAGCCAAGTCATCCCAAGTATTAATAAGATCAGCAGGAAGCGAATTTAACCAACTCTTTGCTTTATCAATCAATGAAAAAGGGAAATGCCTCAATCTTATGGCATCATAGTAACACCATTAGCCTTGAATGTATTGTAGATTTTCAGGAATTTTACAATATGAGCATTCAGATTTTCATTAGGCAAACCCCTAAACTGAATAGTAGTCTGAATCATCTGAATGATTGATGGCTTAATTTCAAAGTTGTTGGCTTGAATAAAGGGTCTTCGGATACTAGAGTGGAGATTTTGTACTTGTGGGATAGCATAATCCTTCAAAGGCTTGTTCCCTTCCTCTTGTTAATCAGCCATTGTTTTACTTGAAGCAGAAATTTTTTTATTTTTCCTTCAAAGTCTTCGAAAAGTCTTTTCAATTTTTGGATCAAAAGAAACAATTTTCAAATTTTGGGCTCTTCACATACAACCAAAAAGTACCTGAAAAATTAAAGAAAAGAAAAGTTTGGATTAAAATTAAGAATGCTTGGTATTAATATTAACAATAAAGAATTAAAAATCAATTCCTCAGTAACGGTGCCAAAAACTTGTTGTTTAATTTTCTACTCACGCAAGTATATGTATCGCAAAGATTATATAGTGGTGAGTAGAGTGTCAATCCCACAGAGAATTGAATTACTTCTTACTGTTAACTACTAAAATTGTAACTCTTTAATCTTATCCAAACAATTAAATTTAAAATTATTAAAAAGAAAAATTAAACTAATAAACTCAAACTAAAATTAAATAGTAAATTTGTTTTATAAAACTCACTTAACTACCAGACCTAAGATTATGATATCCCTCAATACTTCATCTGATTATTATCTCTCTCTCTTAACTTAGTTTAATGGATTAAGTTGCTAACCTAGAATCCTAAATTATTTACAAGCTTCTGTCAAGTTTCTCATAAAAATAATTCTCCCAATTAATTTACTATATGTCTATGCAAATTAAATTGAAGAAAGATTCATTACGGTCGTGCTTTAATTTTGGCTACGTATGGCTTATAGGTGTATGTCTACCCTATATGCAAATCAAACCACCTAATCAACTAAGTGCATTCGATCATATGCTATTCTATTCAAGGTTTACCTAAATCTCCATCGTCAAGGTTTAAACTAGGTTTCCAATTCAATTTAATTGGTGATCAGGCAATTAGAAGAATTAAAAATAGAACAAAATAAACAATTTAAATCCATCGAACATAAACAAAAGAGAAACAAATAAATCAAACTACATATTGAGTTCAATCATAATCTTAGATAAAAAGTTTAGCTCCCCATCAAGTCACACATCATCATTGAATAAAGTTTAAACATTAAAAACAAAACCAAGAGAATAAAAGAATAACAAAAAGATAGCAAAAAACCAAGGATTGCATTCTTGATGTCTAAATCTCCTTGAATCCTTCAAATTCTTCTTAGCTTCAATGACTTTGCAACTTTAGTCTCAGCTGTGTATCTAGTGTTTCGTTTTCTCCTCCGAAGTCCTCCGAAAGTTTGTTTTAATAGGGCTTTAAAATTTGGTCAAGTTGGTTGAAGAAAGAAATCAATTCCAATAAGAGTTTTCTCATTTCCAATCAGGATTTTCAGTTATAAAGGTACCATGATTATATTAAAATATTAAAATACATTATTCTGAAGAGTTATTCATAGGTGACATGTATTTTAATTGAATCTAAAAAATTATTCACAATCATATAATAAAGCTGGTCACTTTATTACGTTAAAGTTATAGTGTCCAGATTACTTCCAACGCAAGGAATGTGATTCACTTTAAGGGAATGATAAGTCTCAAATCATCGAAGTAGTTGACTTTCAGTAATGACATTGTAAAGTGAATTGGAATCATGTAAGAATCAAGTTTATGTTTGACCATTACTTTAAACTTGATCTCACACCTATGCATTCGTTTATGATAGAATCGAAATTTTAATAAATAGTATACTCGTGTTTGTCTCTTTATAGCCTTTGATATGCCATGGGCATGATCATCATATTGCGTTGATCAAGACTCCGTATGTTGGGATTATAATTGAGGTAAGCATAAGGAACATAGATCTAAAATACGGAGTTTGTAGCATTAATATCACTTATAGTGATTTTAGGAAGATTAGTGATTAATTTGAGTTGATTGATGAATTAGTTACTCATCATATCTAGGTACTCAAAGGATTACATTTAGAGTATTGGATTACCAATTGGATGAAATTTGAGAGTAAGGGCAAAATTTGACATAAAAGGTAAAACGATAATTTTGTCTTTTATCATTAGATGGTTATGAGGGTTTGCAACATAAGGTCTGCAATTGGACAAGTAATATAAAATATTAAATATTGGATTATTTCTTGTAATTATAGATAATCTGAGAGTTCAACCATTAATCTATGGTGGAGTGATTTCATGGTTAATAAACTTGAATTATCTTAATGAGATTAAGAATAATTCTAAGTTTATTAGAGTTTGGAATATTTATGTCCAAATAGATTCCCTAGTTAACTTCGTAGAATTCAACTTATTTTAGTTGGAATGCATGTATTTTTAATTGCTTAATTAATGTACAAAATGATAGCTTTATATGATGTCTTAATTAAGACAAAAGTTGTCTTAATTTAAACAAGAATTTATATGTTGTCTTAATTAAGACAAGAGTTGTCTTAATTTAGACAAGAAAACAAAAGTTGTATAAATTTAGACCAGGTACATATGATGTCTTAATTAAGGGCAAGAGTTGTCTTAATTTAGACAAAGATATATGTGTTGTCTTAATTAGGAGAAGAGTTGTCTTAAGTTAATATAATGTTGGAGGACTCTTGCTAGAGTGAATTTAGACATCCATATTGATAAAATGGAGACTCCATGTTTGACTAGGACTCTTTTATTTTATTATTAATTCTTTTTAAATAAAGATGTATAACAATAAAATAGAGTTATTATTCAACAAGGAGTCCTATTTTCTCATGGATTCTAAATTATTATTAAAGAATTAAATTGTTTATTCTTCATTTATAATTCTGATAATTATGGAGTATCTATGATACATCCATGACTTTAAATGGATGGTCAAGATTGATTCAAAAAGGAGTTTTAACTTTAATAAAACTTTCGAGTCACGAAATCTTATAACAAATGGTGAGAAATTTATTTTTTAAAAAAGGTAATCTAACTTATCCTCATCACTCCTCTCTTGCAAGCAGTATAGGTCGGACCTCTCCTTCTCCATTAAAGGCCTAACCTCTCTCTTCCTTTCTCCCATCTTTTGGCCATTTTTCTTGAGTCCTTTCATAAAGAAAATTAGCCAAAAATTTTAGGAAGAAAAAAGAGGAAAGATTAGTTACCATCTTGAGTTTTTTTTATTCCACACCTTGTCCACTCAACGTTCAAGTTGGAAGCCCTTTTTGAAGAATAAGTTGCAAGTTGATTTGGTTGAGAAATCGAATCTTTGGTGTGATGGTGAATTTCCTACAATTCACAAGGAGTCAAGAATTGAAAAGCTTGTAAGAAAAATGTATGTTTACCATTCTTTCTAGATTCTTGATTTATTATGGATGTGATTATATGATTTGTGATGTGCATGATGTGTGAATTCCGCTTGTGTATTTGGATTGCTTGCTTCCATAAAGAAACCTTTTTTTTTTTTAAATCCATGGTTTACTCAAACACATCTATGCTCAAAGATCCTCTCCCAACATTTAGTATCCGAGCATGGTTAATTGTAGATCTTGTTTCCTATAAATATGATGATGCATGGTTGGCACCTTTGAATATTATGAACTATCTTGATGTGATCAATGTATGAATGTATGTGATGATGAATGTTTAAGGTTTTTGCCACATTAATTGTTCTAGAAATTTACTTGTAACCTTTTTCCTTTTGGTTATTTAACAATAAGGGTGACTTATCATCGCAATGCTTATTTTTTGATTGTCTTTAAAATTTTCCTTTGGTTGATGTGATTAGGAAAGCCATGTATTTTAATTTTTCTTGATATATTTGATGCATCCATAGAGAAAAAGATCAAAGCCATGAAGAAAAAGGTAGTTGATTAATATTTGGTCTCTTGATTTATTAATTATGGCTATCACTATTTTTTTAAAAAGAGTTTTACTGGAAATATGACTTTAATTTTTTTTAAGGAAAAAGAGTTTTCTTTCACCATGATAACTCTATTTTATTATTATCCATCTTTATATAAAAAAATTAATATTAAAATAAAAAAGTCTAGTCAAACATGGAATCTCCATTTTATTAATTTGGATGTCTAGATTTACTCTTGCAAGAGTCCTCCAACACTATCTTAACTTAAGATAGCTCTTATCTTAATTAAGACAACACATACATTCTAGTCTAAATTAAGACAACTCTTATATTTAATTAAGACAACATATGTACCTTATCTAAATTAAGACAACTCTTATTTTATTGTCTAAATTAAGACAACTTTTGTCTTAATTAAAGCAACATATAAATTCTTGTCTAAATTAAGATAACTTTTGTCTTAATTGAGACAACATATAAAGCTACCATTTTGTACATTAATTTAAGCAATTAAAATACATGCATTTCAATTTAAACAAGTTGAATTCTATGAAGCTAAATGGAGAATCTATTTGGACGTAGATATTCCAAACTCCAATAAACTTAGAATTATTCTTAATCTCATTAAGATAATTCAAGTTTATTAACCATGAAATCACTCCACCATAGATTCATGATTGCACTCTTGGATTATCTACAATTACAAGAAATAATCCAATATTTAATATTTAATATTGGTTGTCCAATTTGCTAATTTTATGTTGCGAACCCTCATAATCATTTAATGACAAAAGGCAAAATTATCATTTAACCCTTTAGGTCAAATTTTGTCCCCAAGTCTCAAATTTTATCCAATTGGTGATCCAATACTCTAGATCTAATCTTTTGAGTATCTAGATATGATGAGTAGCTAATTCATCAATCATTGAACTTAGATTAATCGCCAATCTTTCTGAAATCACTAGAATTGATGTTAGTCCTACGAACTCCATATTTTGGATAAATGTTCCTTGATACTCACCTTAATTATAATCCCAACATATGACATCTAGATCAATGCAATATGATGATCATGCCCATGGCATATCAAAGATTATAAGGGGATAAACATGAGTCCATTATCCATCAAGATTTTGAATCTATCATAAGCGAATGCATAAGTGCAAAATCAAGTTTCCAGTAACGATCAAACTTAAACTTGATTCTCACATGATTCAAGTTCAAAATATAGTGTCATTACTCAATGTCAACTATTTTGATGATTTAAGACTTATCATTTCCTTGAAGTGAATTACATTCTTTATATTGGAAGTAATTTGGACACTGTAGCCTTAACATAATAAAGTGACCTGCTTTATTATATGGCTGTGAACAATTTTTTGATATTCAATTAAAATATATGTTTCTTATGTATGACTCTTCATACAAATATATTTTAATATCTCAATAGATTCATGGTACATTTATAAATAGACAATAAATGCTTACTTAAAACAAACTCTTTGAATTATTGTCAAATTGTATTTTCATTACAAATAAAATAAATGGAAATAAACATGAGAATATACTTGCTTTCTAGAGCACCATATTCCCAAATTCCAAGCAATCTCCCACTTACCCTAAAGCAAGTATGGCATATCCTTTATCCTAAGACCTTCTAGGTGACCTCGAAGCTCTTTTGTATCAGAGTCTTTGTAAATGGATTAGCAAGGTTCTTTTCTGTTGAAATTTTCATGATAAGCACTTCTCCATGTTATATGATCTCTTAAATGAGATGATACTTCCTTTTTATATGTTTTGCTACTCTGTGATTTCATGGTTCTTTTGAATTAGCCACCACTCCACTGTTATCACAATAAAGTGTAATGGGCTTGTTTTCATTTGGAATCACTTCAAGGTCCTTAAGGAACTTGCAAAGGCATATAGCTTCCTTTGCAGTTTTACAAGCCGTAACATGTTTTGCCTTCATAGTAGAGTTTGAAATGCAAGATTGATTTACACTCATCCATAATATAGCTCTTCCTCCTAAGGTGAAAATAGATCCTAATATCGATTTCCTTGAATCAACATCAAATCGAAAATCTAAATTAGTGTACCTAATTGCTACAAGGTTACTTTTAGAATAAACAAGCATGTAATTCTTCATCCTATGAAGATATTTAAAAATACACTTGATTGTAGTCCTGTGAAATCCCGCCTTAAATAAAAGGACAAGGTAAGAAAAATCTGTAGGTGAGTAAGCATGTCTTATGTTTTAAACTAGGAAAATTCATGTTTTGATGCAAAAAAATGATTTATAAGGTTTGATGTAAAAAATAGTCTAAATGGACAAGGTTTATCGATATATACAAGCCCAGAAAAGTGCTTAAAGAAATGGGAGAACATCTATCGATGATGCTACGCATTTATCGATAGATAATAGCCCGAGAGCTTTTTAAAAGAATCTTGAATTCCATTTATCAATAGATGACATTATTTTTTTAGAAAAATAAAAAGGGTAAAAACGTTTCACACCTCTTACTATAAATATGTCAAATTGAATGAGGGTTGGTAACCCTTAATAAATTTGATATGATTTTAAAGCTTGGATTTAATTTTTTTAAGAAAAGATGACATTTTTGAGCTTTAAATCTTTGATTTATGATTTTTCTAGAATTAAAGATGTTATTTTATGCCTAGATTTTCTGTTGAATACTAGAACTTAAGGATTTTGTGATTTTTCTTAGCATCAAAACTCATCTAAGGTAAGGATGAAAGAATTATGGGTTCTTAAGCATTATCTTGTTAATGTAATAGTGGGTTTAAGCTAGAAAATTAGTTTTAGTTGAATCCAACTAGTTTTGAAAGTGCTAGAACAAATTTTTTAGACTTAATAATGATTGTGATGTTGTTGAATGATTAGGAATGGTTGAAAACTTCAAGGAATCCATCGGAGTGGAGTTGTAATTGAAGCTAGTCATCGAATCTCCAATTAGGTGAGTAGATACACCTTTTCAAGTATTTTAATAGGTAAAGTTAGTATGACTTTTATGGAATTGCTTGATTTTGCATGATGAACTATTGCTTGAAGAATGGTTTCTCGAAGGATTTGAGTTTCGAGGCTTTTAACTAATTTTCAAAAGTATGATTAAATGATTTGCAAAGATGGTGATTATTATGTGAGTGACACAAATAATTTTCAAAATTGTTTATGAATCTAATATGTATTTAAATATCCCATTATGTAATAGTTTTCAACAATAGGGGACAAGTACTTTCAAGTGTTTGACACCAAACCACCATTTCCATGAGACATGTATGAAATGCTTGAAGCATGCTATCATTTTTATGATTATGTGATGATGAATTCCACATATTAAATGAGTTATGGAGGACTACATGTTGTGTGTATGTTGATTTGTAGGTGAAGTCAATGCCACATACCACTTAAATGAGAATAGGCTTATAATGTGAATTATGTTACAACATGGGAGGTAGTTTCCATATATCCCATGTTATGAGAATGAGTATAATGTTAAATGCTAAAATGCTAAGTATATGAGGTACTTTCCACATACCACATGATATGAGCATGGAGACTCAATAGAATGCCAAATGTACATGATGTAATTTATGAACAATTGTGATTTATGTATTAAACATTTAAAGACAATATGAGTTTATGAATGATTGCTGCCCATGGTTGACAGGGGTTATATCATCACAAATCTTATAAGCTAATGAAGGATATTCCATTACCATCTTTTAAAGAGAAAAGGGGAGTGAGGTGGTGATTCCATTTCTTTTTTGTGCATATTCATGCCAATAGGAGTTATATCATAGGGCCCATGGTTGACGGGGGTAATACCATCACAAATGTTATTTGATGAATGTTAAATGATGTAGTTGATTTTATTTATTGAATGCGATGTGTATGGTTTGTATTGGTGTGATTCATGAAATATTGAACAAGGTATATTCGTCCATTGTAAAAAAAAAGAGGTAAGGTTAAGTTGTGTGAGATTTGGGATCAAATAGTTTGAATTCCTTGACTTTCGAATGCATGGTTGATGAGCTTTAAAAGGTAAGTCTTGTTTCCATGATATGAGATGATTAATGCGTTAGCTAGCCTTTTGTGAGTGTATTACAAATTGTTTACTCTCAAATTTGTTTTCAAAGGATTATAAGACTGCAAATGTTGTAGAAGCATTTCCAATGCTATTAAACATAATACTCTATGATTTAATGGTTTGATACATATTCCCAATGAATTTATGAAACTTGTTTGAAAGCATGATTATTCTCCTGCAAGTTCATTATACTTATTTAAACGATCATACTTGTATGGTTATATAAAAGTTTATTTGTGCAAAAGCTTTAACCCCCTTAACTTGCCCCTTTTACTGTATCCACTCACGGAATCTTTATAACTCACACATTGTTTTTCTTATTTATTTTTGTTGTAAATCAGTGATAGAACTCTATTGCTAACAGCTAGTGTTATCGTGACGTGATCTATTCATCCTTTATTGATAGGTATCTAACAACCCTTTAATGCCTAGTGAGTCGAGTCATGTTTCATTGACGGGTTGGTCTCATTTATGGTTGTGTTTATGGATAATGAACATGTTTATGATGCTGTAGCCAATGTTAGGCATTTTACTTATGAATGTTATGTTATATGTTACAAAGGATGGCTTGAGAGCCTTCATGGATACCCGAGGGTGTTGATAAATGTTTGTATGATACTGTGCATGAGATTATGCACTCTGGTGATATATGATATATTTGCACTTACACTATTTATATTGAGAAGTTCCATAACTGTTTAATGTTGCCTATGGTTGCATGCATGTGATTACAATGTATGCACATAGATGATTGAATGTATACCTCCACACATGATTATGAATGTTTAATGATACATGATACATCTTGATGGCTACTGGATGTATCGCATAGGTTGCAATGTGAGCCTTTTCCAAAATCTCGTTTCTTAAACCATCCATATTCGGCACGTAGACTTGTGACAGATATCTCATTAAACCATTAGTGCTGTAAACAAAGTCTTGTGCTTTATCTTCCCTCATGTCTCTAAATATTTTCACCAAATATTTAGCTTGGTCTTTGGTAGCTTTAATTTAATCTAAAATCATCAGTTTAACTCTGAAGTGCGCCAACAAGGCATTTGAATTGTTAACCTTAAAATGTACTCCCATGTTGCCTAGATCATACAGACTTTGCACCAAAGATTGTTTTTCCACTATTATATGTGCCAAACTTCTCATCGACTTCTGGCTCAAAACGTCCACCACCACATTTGCTTTGCCAAGATGGTAGGGTATGGTGCAATCATAGTCTTTCAGCAACTTTAGCCACCTACACTGTCTCATATTTAAATCCCTTTGTTTAAATATATACTTTAGACTCTTATGATTGGTAATATTTCACAGGTCTCACCATAGAGATAATGTAGCCATATTTTCAAAGCGAATATAATTGTTGCCATCTCTAGGTAGTGCGTAAGATAGTTCTGTTCATGCTTCTTTAGTTGTCGAAAGGCATATGCTATGACTTCCCCATGTTGTATCAACACACATCCCCATCAAATTCGTGATGCATCGCAATACACTCTATAGCCTCCAAACCTAAACAACAGGCTTAACATTGGAGCAGGAGTAAGACAGGCCTTAAGCCTCTAGAAACTAGCCTCACATGCATCAGACCAATTGAACTTAACTCTTTTCTGAGTCAGTCTTGTCAAAAGGGATGTAATCTTAAAGAAATCTTCCACAAAACGTCTATAATATTTGGTTAAACCTAAGAAACTTCTGACTTTTGTCACAGACGTTGGTCTTGGTTAATTCTCCACAGCTTCTACCTTACTAGGATCAACTTGTACCCCTTGTTCAGACACTACGTGTCCTAAGAAATTGGCTTTATTCAACTAGAATCACTTCGAAAACTTAGCATACAACTAATGCTTTCTTAGGTTCCAAAGCACAATTCTCAAATGTTGTGTATGTTCCTTTGGGCTCTTAGAATATACCAATATGTCATCTATGAACACAACCACAAATTTGTCCAAATACACCCCAAAAGACCCTATTCATTAAGTCCATGAAAGCTACAAAGGTGTTAGTGAGTCTAAACAACGTCGCTAAAAATTTATATTGCCCGTAGCGTGTGTAAAACATAGTCTTGGGCATATTACTCTCTTGTTTTCTTAATTGGTGATACTCTGAGCGTAAGTCAATATTAGAAAAGCACACTGCACCCAACAACTGGTCAAACAAGTCATCGATCCTTGGGAGTGGATACTTATTCTTTATTGTTACTTTATTAAGTTGTCGATGGTCAATGTACAACTGAAGGCTACCATCTTTATTCTTCATGAATTGCACTAAAGCTCCCCACGGTGAAACACTTAAGAGTATAAAGCTCTTGTTTAACAAATCCTCTGCTTGCTTCTTAAGCTCTCGTAATTCAACTAGTGCCATTCGATAAGGAGGTATAGAAATTTGCTTCATATCCAGAATCAGATCAATACAAAATTCATTCTCCCTTTCAAGAGGCAATCTAGGTAATTCTTCTAGAAATACATTTGAATACCCACATATTCCTTGTAAGTAATCCACACTTCCCTTATTCAAACATCTCCTATCATCATTAGATACTTAGCATTCTAGCCCTAGCATTTGTCTAGCGGTTATATTCAACACAGCTCTCGTAGACATTGAGCTACCATGTCGATAAATTATGAATGAAGGTTCCCTTAGAAACTTAAACTTCACTAACTTGCGGTAGCAGTCTACCTTAGCAAAGTAGGATGCTAACTAGTCCATTCCCAAGATCACATCAAAATCCAAAGTTAGCATCAATACCAAGTCTACTAACTTGTCCTTGTCGTTGAAGCAGACCACACAAGACTTGTATACATATTCTGCCACAAATATATCCTCTAAGAGAGTAGTCACAATTAGGGGTTCCTCCATGATACAACAAAACCTATCCAGCTTTGGCACAAAGTGTGGTGACAAAAGAGAATGCGTTGATTCGAGATCAAATAAAACCAAAGCTTCAATATCACAAATAGGAAATGTACCTATAACCACTATATTGGAAGGTTAAGCATCTTGTAGTGCTAGAGCAACACCCGCACTTGACCTCTACCATCATTACGTAATTGTGCCAGTCTACCACAAGACCATGAGGCTATACCTTTGCTTTTGTCACCTTTAAC
Source organism: Theobroma cacao (assembly GCF_000208745.1). Taxonomy (NCBI): domain Eukaryota; kingdom Viridiplantae; phylum Streptophyta; class Magnoliopsida; order Malvales; family Malvaceae; genus Theobroma; species Theobroma cacao. Next base: position 6,742,441 of record NC_030853.1, on the reverse strand, counting down.
ATTCCTCTCAGTCGATGCCATTTTAGGCAGGGTAGTTGCCACTTGTCTCACGTATCCATGGTCAACCTCTACTGACTGTCTCTACATTGGGCAATCTTTCATCAAATGCCCATATTAGCCATATCCAAAGCATAACCTAATTACTCTATGGCATGATCGACCATGTGCCTTCCCATAATAATTACATAAAACACCCTTTTGCTTAGGGCCCAAATTAAATGCTTAGCTAGACTGTTCTTATCTAGAAGGTGGGCTAAATGAATCACTGTTCGTCATGGCCTACTCATAGAAGTGGTTCCCTCATAACTTTAATGGCGTATGAATATTAAACTCCTAGTCACGCTAGAATATCTTCAGTTCTGTTGGCCCAATGTCCAAGCTCTTCAACCTTTACCTCTTTCCAATCTAGATTCCATTCTCCCATTTTCAATCAATCTAGCCGCATCCACCACTGCCGTATAGCTCGCAAATCTTTTTGTGGCAAGAACTCTAAATATCGGCTTAATTAGTCGTCTCATAAATCTCTTGATCCTCTTTTGCTCAGTTAAGACCAAGTTAGGATCATATCTAGATAGTTGGGTGAATCAGACATCATACTCTGTCACCACCATGTCTAGGGTCTGAACTAATGTTTCAAACTCCTATGCTTTTGCGTCTCTTACACTCTCAGGCAAGAAATGATCTAGAAAGGCTTGGACAAATTCCTCCCATGTTATTAGGGCTAAGCTTGATGGTCTACTTCTCTTGAGGGAGATAAACCATATTTTAGCCACATCTTTTAGTTTAAATCCTACCAATTCCATTAACAGATATGAAGAGCATCCTAATGTAGAACAAATACACTTCACATCCTTTAAAAATCACTATGGATCTTCCTTTGTATTTGATCTAATAAATGGCGGGAGCTTTAGCTTCATAAAATCCACCAAAGTAATCTCAATAACCCTTCTCTAATGTTTGCATTAAGGCACGTAGTCTAGATCTTGAGAACTAGAATCAACCCATTCCTCGGATTGTGCTTCTCGTTTATTAGAAACTCAGTAAATTCGTGAGCCAAACTCTACAACCCTATTGCCAGATCCTTGAGGGTGACACCTTCTCCTATAAAGTAGTCATCCGAACTCCCACATTCTCATCACCCGTGTACATGTAACTAGGTTTCGTGTTTCAAGCGCATCTAGCTATTTTACTTCTGCCATAACTCCTTGATGAGGACACTCGTGGTTGTTCCATCGGAGCATTTTGTTCTCCTGTAACCTTTGAGCGATCTCTCATCTTAAGTGGCATCCTATGCCAAGACAAAGTAATACCAAGTCCAAAATTCATAATTCCAAAAATCCATGAGTGAGCTTACTAAAAACTTGGGAGTTCATGTAGTCTCCTGCTCATAATTTGTGCTACAGTCACAAACCATGGTCAAGACTCTACACTAATCCTCAACACTCCACTGATAGACTTGGGATGACCTAGGACACTTTAAACCTAAGCTGTAATACAGACCTTGTCACGACCCAAACCCTAGGGTCTGTGATCGATGTATGATTCGGCCAGGCAAAACTCGCAAGACCTGACCAAGCCTCAAAATTTTAGATCATATAACACATAGCCAAAGGTCCTAAATATTCATATTCATAAAAATATTTAAATTCCAAATACAAGTAGTCACCTTTAGCACATTGTTCATGCATAATTTCTAACACAATATTTAATACAATATTCATAAGGTCATACCTTGGCCAACAAAGTGTGTTTGACTTTACAACCCTTAACACAAGCTCAAATGGCACGTCATGCCAACATACATGACAAATAAATAGAACTCCAATGGTGGAAACTCATGATAGACTTAACAGAGTGAACATGTCAAGATGGGAACCTACCTGATGACAAAATTGGTCTATCAATGGATGACCTTTGCCACGCAGTCCTGTGACCTATTTATCTACACATGGTGCAATAAATGGGTGAGTCATCTAATACTCAATGAGGGGTGCAGATAAATCAAACAAATACATTAGACAAATGTATATTTAATGCACTATTAGTGCAACCAATTATTCTAGCAAGCATCTCTAGTGTTAAAGGTATATCAATCATCCCTAAAGAGTCCCCACAAGTAAAGTATATCACTAGCCTTATCCTCAAAGCCATTCAAAGTTATTCTCCATGGGCACACTTTAGACGTCAAAGTATCATATCAAATTTAAATTAAATTTATCTAAGCCTATTCATGGCTATGTCATATCAGTCACAAATTCAACTCACAATCATAGAGTGGTCTTTCCCTAAACATCATCAAATCATGCATGGTGGCCAACTAGCAGAGTCAAATCACTCTCAAGGGTAAGTCGTTAGCAAAGAATCAAATCATGCACGTGCCGAGGCAACAGGTGGAGAATTAGAGTCATCATTTGAAGTAATCTCCTAGTACATGGCATCACTTAGAACAGTCTTATATGGGTGGCATCATAAATATAGTCATCATTCGAAGTAATCTCAACAGATGGCATCAACAAATTGCAAGCAAGAATCACAAGCGAGACCAATACCACTGTCCCTGCTTACCACCATCCTTACAAGCACACATAGTCTTAAGGCGTAAAACTCCACTCAACCTCAATGTTAGGAATTTGAGAATATGGTGCTTCGGAAAGCAAGTATATTCTCATGTTTAATTTCATTTAAATTATTTGTAATGAAAGTACATTTTGATAATAAGACGAAGAGTTTGTTTTAAGTAAGCATTCCTTATCTAGTTATTACAGTACCACGATTTTATTGAGATATTAAAATACATTTGTAAATTGAATCTAAAAATCGGTCACAATCATATAATAAAGTCGGTCACTTTATTGTGTTAAGGCTATAGTATCCAGATTACTTCTAACAAAATCAATGTGATTCACTTCAAGGGAAAGATGAGTCTCAAATCATCGGAATGATTGACTTCGAGTAATGACACCATGACATGAACTAGAATCACGTGAGAATCAAATTTAGGTTTAATAGTTATTTAAATCTTAATCTCACACTTATGCATTTGCTTATAGTATAATCGAAATTTTGATGAATAGTATACTCATGTTTTATCTCCTTATAATCTTTGATACATTATGGGCATAATTATCATAAAGCGTTGATCTAGACTTCGTATGATGGGATTATAATTGAAGTGAATTTTGGGAATATATATCCAAATAGTGAAATTCATAGCATTAACATCACTTCTAATGATTTCATTGAGATTGATGATTAATCTGGGTCTAGGGGATTGATGAATTAGCTACTCATCACATCTTGATACTCAAAAGACTAGATTTAAAGTATTGGATCACTAATTGGATGAAATTTGAGACTAGGGGACAAAATTGATATAAAGGATAAAATGGTAATTTTACTTTTTATCATTGGATGGTTATGAGGACTCGCAATATAAGGTTTGCAATTGGACAATTAATAATGAATATCTAGTATTGAATCATTTCTCATAATTATAGTTAATCCAAGAGTGCAACCATGAATATATGATAGAGTGATTTCATGGTTAATACACTTGAATTATCTTAATGGGATTAAGAATAATTCTAAATTTATTGAAGCTTGTAATATCTATGTCCAAATAGATTCCCCACTTAGCTTCGTAGAATTCAACTTGTTTAAGTTGAAATGCATGTTTTATTTGATTAATTAAATTTATGTACAAAAATGACAACTTTTACATGTTTGTCTTAATTTAGATAAGAAAACATATTTTGTCTTAATTTAGACAAGAAAACATGTTTGTCTTAATCTAGACAAGAAAATGTGTTTTGTCTTAATTTAGACAAAAAAAACATGTTTTGTCTTAATTTAGACAAGAAAACATGTCAGTCTTAATTTAAGAAAAGAAAAATATGTTTTGTCTTAATCTAGACAAGAAAATATATTTGTCTCAATTTAGAGAAGATAAGATGTTTTGTCTTAATTAAAGACAAGAGTTGTCTTAAATTAAAATAATACTAGGATGCTTCTTGCAAAATGAATCTAGACATTCATGTTGATGAAAGGAGACTCTATGTTTGACTAGGACTCTTTCACTTATTATTAATTCTTTTTAAATAAAGATGGATAATAATAAAAAAATGAGTTATTATTCAATAAGGAGTTATATTTTATCAAGAACTCTAAATGATAATTTAAGAATTAAATTATTTATTATTTAATTTTAATTTTGATAATTATGCAAGATGTTTGATGCATCCATAACTCTAAATGGATGGTCAATATTGATTCAAAGGTATTTGATTTTGATAAACCTTTGAGGCAAGAGTTTTAATAAAAGGACAAGAGTTTGTTAGAAAAAAAAAGACATATCTCTCTTGAGAAAGCCTCTATCGTCACTTATCTCTTCCTTCTCCAACTTTACCACACCTCTCTTCTTCTCTTCCATTCATGGTTGATTTTTTTTAAAGAAGAATAGCCATTAATTTTTAGGAAGAAAAGAGAGACAAAATTGATTGTTATCTTATAGTCTAGCATTCCATACCTTGTGCACTCAAGGTTTAAGTTGAAATCATTTTTGAAATATAAGTGGTAAGTTTGTTTGGTTGAGAAATCAATTGTTGGTGTGGTGGTGAATTTACTACAATTCACTCGGTGTTCAAAATTTGGAATAATGAAATAAAGGTACTTTTTTTTACTTTAATAGATTTTTATTTTTTTATGACGTGATTATGTCACTTGTAATATGAATGATGTGTTTTTCTGCTTGTATAATTGGATTGCTTGCTTCCTTTATAAAAGAAAATTTTTGAAATCCTTATTTTACAAAAAACACATCAATGCACTTAGATCCAACTCCATCTATTGGTATCAGAGCCATGTTTATTGCAAGTTTTGTTTCCTATATGTATTATGCATGGTTGGTATCTTTGCATGTATTAAACTATCTTGATGCGATCAATATATGGTTGTATGTAATGACGTATAATTCAAAGTTCTTGCCACATTAATTGTCTTAGAAAATTTTACTTGTAACATTTTCTTTTTGTTATGTAACAAGAAGGGTTGTCTATCACCGTCATGTTTCCTTTTTTATTTTTTTTTATTTTTCCTTAGATTTATGTAAATAGGAACAACCATATAATTTAATAATTCTTGATGTATTTGGTGCATCCATGGAAAAAGAATATGAAAGCCATGAAAAAAAAGGTAATTTGATTATATTTGGTCTCTTTTTTTATCATGGCTATTAATATTTTTTTTCTGAAAAATGAGTTTTTTTTGTATCAAATTTTTTTTGAAGGAAAAGAGTTTTTCTTACATTAAAATTTTGGTTTTATGAAAATCATTTTTTGTAATTACAATTTTTTTGTGGTTAAATAAAAAAAAGGATTGCGTATGCTGCTGGGCAACAATCACCCTACTGTGGGCAACAATCACCCTGCTGTGTGCTGTCCGATAGCATGCAGTGCCTGTGTGTTGCTGGACAGCACACTTCTATGTGTTGCTGGGTAGCTCATAGTGCACTACTGTGTGCTTCTGGGCACCACACAAAGGCTATCTCAATTTTTTATTTATTTTAATATATATTTTTAGAATTAATATTTTATTTTTGTTCAAAAAAATTAATTTTAGAAACTTTAGTTTTTGGTCTTGGATTGAAAAATAATTTTTGTATTAATTAATGAGATTAATTAATTGCATAAAATTTAATTTATTTTCAAGTTGGATTAAAAATTAAAGACTTTTTTTTTCATATTAGACATTAATCAAAATAGTAGTAAATGGATGTGATCCAAGCAAGTAGGGGAAGCAAGCAAGATTGAAGAGAATTATAAGTAGTAATTTTTTTTTATGATGGACATTAATATGGCTTATCATTATATATATTTATATGTATGTATATAATGATATAAGATATTATTTGTATGCTTGAAAACATGCCATCTAGAATTAAGGTGCCAACCTCTCTTAATGAATGTCATATATACATTATGTATTTTAATTTAAAAAGAGTTTTATGCTATGAGATACATAATGAATATACGAAAATAAATCACATCTAGACAACATGGTAATATGGACTTAATTATATACTAAAAGCGTTTAGTTGGAAACATAACCAAGCTCATAATTTGACTTAGGATATTGTAAATATGCATTTAGAAAATTTGGCAAAAAGTTAATCAAAACCTTAAGTATAAAATTGAGTGGGAGAAGATGCTAGTAATCCTAGAGTCCACGATCTCCATTGTTGGCCCATTAGCATGCGAAAACATGTCACTCCCTATAAGTGGGCATGAATCTAGATCATGACGGAGTAGGTCTCCGAAAGGATAAGTCTTTTTCAATGGATTATGAAGTGAGACCTCCCATAAAGGCTCACTAAGTAATTAGCTTAAAAGAATGAAATAATGGTTGTTACACTCAACATGAATTTACTATTAACCTACCTATAATAGCTCTGTTAGTAAAATTCGTAGACCAAATGAAGGTGTTCCTTAACCATGTTAAGTATGAAGATACTAGGTAACATAGTTAAGTAGGAGGGTCTCAGTTTGCCTGGCAGTAAATTCTCATAGCCCACAATTAGTTAACTTATTACAAAAAGGTAAATGACCATCGAACTAATAATACAATTTAAAAGGTTTTATATATTGTCATCATGCATACTTGCATCATGAAATGTTTAAAGTACATGAATAACTAGTATGCTAACATAATTTTAAATGTACTTTCAGAAACATATCTGCATCATAAATATGAATCCACTTCCAATTTTGTTCAACAAATGCACTCTGGATGGTGATAACTACATTGAATGGAAAAGAAACCTTAATATTGTCCTTAATTATGACAAGATCACATGGGTTTTTTCTAACCATGAGCCTAAAGCACTAACTCCCCAATCATTTATGCGTCCTTGCAAACTTGAGGTGTCCAGAACATGTTTTAAGGTTGGCATTTTCAAAGATGGAACCGAAGACTGAGGTGTCACGAGCCGGAACCTCCCTCAGGCCCATGACAATCGCCGCGACGTCCCGATTGACACTCATTATCCGGAATGCCAACCGAAACCCCGCAAGGCTTACATATCAGTTTCTTTCCTTTCCTGTGAGCAATCGTTATTAAATATCGAGTTTTTAGAGAATATACACTATTTAAGATAAAAAACAATAAAAATAAAATTTTCGCCACACAGGGGTATTTTGGTCATTTTTTCTCAAAAATTTCGAAACTGGCTAAAACGTAATATACAAGTACAAAACACATAATTCATATTCAAAATGAGTTTAAAAGTCTAAAATCTTCATTTAAAACGAAATTACGGTTATTTGAATATAATAAGAAAATAAAAGAAATATTAAGGAAAATATTCTATTTTCTTATAAACAATAGTTATAGAGTTATACGTGAATAATTTTTACAGTGTAAAAGCTAAATAAATTTATACATACTAAAATACAATAAGCCAAAATATTTAATTTAATTTACAATAACAAGAGGGCTCCCGAATAAACAAAAGTAAAGAGGACTGTGAACCTACGGTTTGGAAAATGCAGATCCAATGGTAGTCCTCGATGAGATCAGCTATCTACAGTCTATACTGAACCTGAAATGGGTGGAAAGGAGTTGGGTGAGATTTAGCAATCCCAATGAGTAAACAGACATTATCATAAATATCTAAAGGCGAGTAAAATGGAGGCAAGGTTAAACAACAAATTTCAACCCATTTCATAATGTTTTCAATTTATTTCTTAAACCATAAAATATTTGTAATTTACCAAAACAGTTGTTAAGGCTTATGTCTTTTATTAAAACAAGACTCAAGCCAAAACTAATCCTCAGGGATACCTTGGTCGAGGCATCTAACCGAGTTCGCCAAGGGTGTTAAAATATTCACACGTGAAACACATTTTTATTTTTAAAACCAGCCGTTCCTTGGTGTTGGCCGAGTTACACATTCACATGGGGGTTCGACGTGAAGTGAGCTCTAATACTACCCCGGGAGTTACCCTCCTCGCCTCTACAACTGAAGTAACTATATAACTGGGTTTACCGTGCCCCTCTAATAGGCAGTCCATGGAAACCCGTCACTGCAGTGACTAACCCACAAATTTTAATAAAATTTTGACAGTATAACGTGACTTTTATTTATTTATCCAGCTTGCTTAGTAAAACAACTTACATAAATTTCCCAATGCACTCACAAAATATAGCCACATATACTCATTTCTCATAAGCCATTCCTAGGAAAATATATATTTTTCAAGTCAATTTGCAGCCTCCAATTACTCAATTTCATAATCAATACAATATATTTTTATTTGTCATATTTATTCCTAAAACATCAAAAATGTAAAACCTGACCCTATAAACACATGTCATGACATACATGCACTGAGTAGTATATTATTATGCTAGGAAAAGCACCTAAGAATAGACGAAACTCGTTATTGTACCTAATGGTACACTTGAGTTGATTTAACCTCGAACTAATTCAAATAGGAATTGTAAGATGAAATTTAATATTTTATAGTCAAGAAATGACTAAAAGAATGATTGTTCGAAGTTCGAGGGTTCATTTGGGGTAAAATTGGAAATTTGGATGTTTAGGGGCAAAATCGTCATTTTGCCACCTAAGATAATAATTTGATTATGGAGTGAAATTTTTTATCAAGATTCACTATTTGGCGTATAATTTAATGATAGGAAGTGAAAAAGTTTAATTCTGGTGATTTCTGGAGTGTAGGGGCAAAATCGTAATTTTACCACCTATGGACAAAATTTGAGATTTTGAGAGAATTTAGATAAAATTTGACAAATTGGAGAATGGTATGGGTATAAGGGATGAAAAATATGTCTATGGGCAATTTTTCAATTTTTGGGGCAAAAATGTAATTTTTGACTTTTACGGGGGCAAAAGTGTAAATTTCAAAAATTACTCCACCGAGACTTTGGATGAGTCTGAGAATTTTATCTAAGCTATGAATATATGAGACAAGTGTATGGTGAAAATTTGGAAACAAATGGATGAAATTT
>NC_030853.1:6711349-6730472 GCF_000208745.1 Theobroma cacao | reverse complement strand
TTTCTTGCCCAATTTAATTTCTAAACACATTTAACTAACAAAACTATCAATTTAACTAAATATCAAAACCTAAAAAATTTCAATTTCTCTCCCCTAGAATTTCGTCCAGCCCTTGATATCACTTTTTGATCTCTCTCCTCAAGCATGCTAAATGGAAATAAAGGCATACGAAAGGTAGAAATCAAGCTAAAATCGAAAAATCTTACCATTAGACGTGTAAACGGACGAAAAAGGCAAATTCCCCTTTGAATTTTCTTGTTTCTCTTTGGTTTTTCTTTTTTTCTTCCTTTCCTCTCTATTTCCTCTCTTGTTCTTCCTTATGGCTGGCCAGCACTTAAAATGGGGTTTAAATGGGCTGACTTTTCATTAAAATAATATTATTTCATTAAAAAAAATACCACGTGTCACTTTCCCATTGGCCCATTTTTAAAATTTCATCCATTTGTTTCCAAATTTTCACCATACACTTGTCCCACATATCCATAGCTTAGATAAAATTCTCAGACTTATCCAAAGTCTCGGTGGAGTAATTTTTGAAATTTACACTTTTGCCCCCGTAAAAGTGAAAATTACATTTTTGCCCAAAAAACTGAAAAATTGCCCATAGACATAATTTTCATCCCTTATACTCATACCATTCTCCAATTTGTCAAATTTGATCTAAATTCTCTCAAAATCTCAAATTTTGTCCGCGAGTGGTAAAATTACGATTTTGCCCATACACTCAAGAAATCACCAAAATTAAACTTTTTCACTTCCTATCATTAAATTATACTCCAAATAGTTAATCTTGGTCAAAAATTTCACTCCATGATCAAATTATTATCTTAGGTGGCAAAATGACGATTTTACCCTTGAACATCAAAATTTCCAATTTTACCCCAAATGAACCTTCGAACTCCGAACAATCATTTTTAGTCATTCCTGGACTATAAAATATTAAATTTCATCCTACAATTCCTATTTGAACTAGTTCGAGGTTAAATCAACTCAAATGTACCGTTAGGTACGATATCGGGTTTCGTCTTTTCTTATGTGCTTTCCTAGCATAATAACATGCTATTCAATGCATGTATGTCATGACATGTATTTATAGGGTCAGGTTTTACATGAGATGTACTTATTTATAGGATATCCAAAAGGAAAAAGAGGTTATTACTTCTATAGTCCTAACATAAGAAAGTTTTCGTTAGTGCGAATGCCACTTTCTTAGAGGAAGAGTTTGTGAGAAATCACAAACCTAGAAGTAAAATTGTTTTAAAAGAATTGTCTGATCCTTTAGATTTAAGTGTTAATTCTAAAGACGTCATAACACAATTTGATTCAAGGGTTGAAACAAAAACATAACCTAAACATGAAAGAGTGGTGCCTCGATGTAGTGGGAAGGTTGTGAGACAACCAGAGAGATATATGGGTTTAGGAGAAAAGATGATTGCACTCTTAGATGAACATGAATCTGACCTTATTAAATATAAAGAACCTATTAATGATGTAGATGTTGAAGAGTGGTGTAAGGTAATGAAATCTGAGTTGGACTCCATGGATTACAACAAAGTCTAAATGCTAGTAAATCCATCTGAGGGGATAAAACCCATAAGATGCAAATGGCTTTACAAGAGGAAAAGAGGAAGTGATAGGAAGGTGGAGACCTTCAAGGCTAGACTAGTATTTTGTGTCTTGTGAAGCAACAAAGGAAGTTGTATGGCTTCCTAAGTTCCTTATGGACCTTGAAATAATTCCAAATGCAGACAAGCCCATTACACTCTATTGTGATAACAGTGAAGCAGTGGCTAACTCAAAAGAATTGTGGAATCATAAAGTAATAAAACATATTAAGAGGAAGTAGTATCTCATTCGAGAGATCATACAACATGGTGAGGTACTTGTAAAGAAAATTCCAACATAGTAGAACCTTGTTGATCCATTCACAAAGACTAACACAAAAGAGTTTCGAGGGTCACATAGAATGTCTTGGAATGAGAGATATGTCATACTTGCTTTAGTGGTAAGGGGGAGATTGTTAGGAATTTCAGAATATGGTGCCCTAGAAAGCTAGTATATTCTCATGTATAATTTCATTTAATTTATTTGTAATGAGAGTACATTTTGATAATAAGATGAAGAGTTTGTTTTAAGTAAGCATTCATTATCTAGTTATTAATGTATCATAAGTCTATTGAGATATTAAAATACATTTGTATGAAGAGTCATACATAGGAGACACGTACTTTAGTTAAACCTAAAAATTGTTTACAGCCATATAATAAAGCTAGGCACTTTATTGTGTTAAGGTTGTACTATCCAGATTACTTCCAACGAAACGAATGTGATTCATTTCAAAGGAACAATGAGTCTTAAATCATCAGAATGGTTAACTTCAAGTAATGACACTATGACATGAATTGGAATCATGTGAGAGTCAAATTTAAGTTTAATCGTTACTTAAATCTTGATCTCACTCTTATGCATTTACTTATAGTAGAATTGAAATTCTGATGGATAGTGGACTCGTGTTTTTTTTCCTTATAATCTTTGATATACCATGGGCATGATCATCATAAAGCGTTGATCTAGACTCCGTATGTTGGGATTATAATTGAGGTGAACATCCGGGAACATATATCCAAATAGTGAAGTTCATAGTATTAACATCACTTCTAGTGATTTCAAGAAGATTGATGATTAATCTAGGCTTAGTGAATTGATGACTGAGCTACTCATTATATCTTAATACTCAAAAGATTAGGTCTATAGTATTGGATCACTAATTGGATGAAATTTAAGACTAGGAGACAAAATTGACATGAAAGGTAAAATAGTAATTTAACCTTTTGTCATTAAATGGTTATGAGGGTTCACAATATAAGGTTTGCAATTGAGCAACCAATAATGAATATCAAGTATTGAATCATTTCTTATAACTATTGTTAATGCAAAAGTGCAACCACGAATCTATGGTGGAGTGATTTCATGGCTAATATGCTTAAATTATCTTAATGAGATGAAAAATAATTCTAAGTTTATTGGAGCTTGGAATATCTATGTCCAAATAGATTTTTCATTTAGCTTCGTAGAATTCAACTTGTTTAAGTTGACATGCATGTTTTATTTGATTAATTAAATTTGTGTACAAATATGACAGCTTTTACATGTTTGTCTTAATTTAGACAAGAAAACATGTTTTGTCTTAATTTAGACAAAAAAACATGTTATGTCTTAATTTAGACAAGAAAACATGTTGTTTCTTAATTTATAAAAGAAAACATGTTGTTTCTTAATTTAGACAAGAAAATATGTTTTGTCTTAATTTAGACAGAAAAATATGTTTTATCTTAATTTATATGTTTATCTTAATTTTGACAAGAAAACATGTTTTGTCTTAATTTTGATAAGAAAACATGTTTGTCTTAATTTAGATAAGAAAATATGTTTGTCTTAATTTAAGACAAGAAAAATATGTTTTGTCTTAATCTATACAAGAAAACATGTTTGTCTCAATTTAGACAAGATATCATGTTTTATCTTAATTAAAGACAAAAGTTGTCTTAAATTAAGATAATGCTAGGAGGATTCTAGAAAAATGAATCTAGACATCCGTGTTGATAAAAAGAGACTCCATGTTTGACAAGTACTCTTTTATTATTATTAATTCTTTTTAAATAACGATGGATAATAACAAAATAAGAGTTATTATTCAACAAGGAGTTTTACTTTATCAGGAACTCTAAATGATAATTAAAGAATGAAATTATTTATTCTTTAATTTTAATTTTGATAATTATGGAGCATGTTTGATGCATCCATAACTCTAAATGGATGGTCAAGATTGATTTAAAGCTATTTGATTTTGATTAAACCTTTTAGGCAAAAGTTTTAATGAAATGAGAAGAGATTGGAAGAAAGAAAAGAACGCATCTCCCTTGAGAAAGCCTCTGTCGCAATTTCTCTCCTCTTTCTCCTAACTTTGCCACACCTCTCTTCCTCTCTCCCATTCTTGGTTGATTTTTTGAAAGAAAAATAGCCATTAATTTTTAAGAAGAAAAGAGAGGCAAAATCGGTTGCCATCTTGTAGTCTAGCATTCCATACTGTGAAACCCCAACCTCTATAGGCTTGTAACTAAGTATAGATGTAATAATACGAGCTAGGGGTAGTTTCGTCATTTTCTCTAATAAGCTCCCAAAAGAAATTTTTATGATATTTTAAGGTCTAAATAAGTATAAGACTGTATAAATGATGTGTACTGATGAAAATACAAAGAAAACTAGAAGTTTCAACAATTTTCATAATAGGGGTAAAATGGTCATTTTTCACCTCGAGTTAAAATTTTAAGTTTTATGAACCCGAGTATGTTTAGACCATTATGGACCTTGTCCCAGTGTTAAAAGAGCAAAAAGATTGCATAAAAGATTGGAGGAGAATAAGTAAATTGGTGGATGGGTAAATTGGTAATTTTAAGGGAATGGATAAATTTGGCCTATAAATATCTTGAATTTCCAGCAGCTATCTTCTTCTTCCCTTCTCCTCTCTCACGTTTCTTCAATTCTTCCATGGGAGTTTTCTTCAAGCTTCCATAACTTTCTCTCTCTAGCTCCAATTTTCATGCTTTTGGTGTACTCTTCCATAAACCCTTATGCTCTTTCATCCTCTCACTTTAAAACCCTTCAAAAATCTGGTTTTCATACTTTCTCTCACTAGTTGGGCATTCTAGAGAGAGAGAGAGAGAGAGAGAATTACCCCATTGATTTGGAAGCAATTAGAAGAGAATTTGACTGCGAAGGAGCCCTAGGGTAAGTGATGAATTAAGCTTGATTTTTAGCTGCAGAAAATGGCTAGTAATTGGGATTTATGAGTTGTTTTGTTGTTGACTATGTTCATTACTTTTTAGTGATTAAGATAGATAGCCATTTAAGGTGACAATTGGAAGCTAGCTAAGAGATAGCTTTTAGGGTTCATAGTGTGTAAATTGACCTATTGATTATGCTAATGTGATCTTAGGTTCTAAGGAAGCCCCATCATCTCATTTGGACAATTAGGGGAATTAGAGTCATCTAAAGGCTCTACAATCAATTGGTGAGTGGACTGCCTTCAAAACTTGTTTTGGGAAATATAATGTATTTGCACTCATTTGAATGAATAATCAAGTTTTTCATAAAGACAAGTGCCTTGGGAACAAGCTTTTGCAAAATGGTTTTATATTGTGATATGTGAATGCTATGGATTCATGCACTATTGTAGTATGATGATATATAAATGTGTGTGTTGTGCATGATGAATGATATTGTGTATAATGACTGTAACCGTGTGTGTGCACGATGTGGGGGAATGCACATGCCGGTGATGATGGTGGCGTGAGAGATGGATGATGATAGTGCCCGTGTGCACGATGTGGGGGGATGTACACGATGGCACTGATTGTGCACGATGTGGGGGGATGCACACGATGGTGCCGGCTATGTGCACGATGTGAGGGGATGTACATGAGCCGGGTGTGTTTATGATGATGTTGATGTTTATCTATGTAATTATGCATATCTAGACTTATGAAATGAAAACTTATGAATGTGATATATGATTGACATATATGAGAAATTTGATACATTGTACTTTGAGAATTTTCATGTGTTGTATGTTGATTTTGTTGGTTTAACATGATGGCTTTTTGTTGAGTGAGGGGAAACTTTTCTCTAGTTGCTCTGTTTTCGCTGCAGCAAAATTCATTCTTGTTGTAGCGAGAAACTCTCGGGTTTGAGAACCTTCACCAAAACTGGTTCTCGCTACAGCGAGAATGTATTTCGCTACAGCGAAATAGTCACCGTAGCTTCTCGTTGCAGCGAAAAAGGAATCTCGCTGCAACGAAAAACTCTCTGTTTCATCAGCTAAATTTCGCTGCAGTGAGAAACCTTCTATTTATGGGTTACAATTTTGCCGCAGCAAGAAAGAATCTCGCTACAGCAAAAAACCTTCTGTTTTGGTCTCTTATCTTGTCCAATTGCTGCCCTATTTTCACTCATTTACTACCATATCAGACCATGGACTTCCTACATTAAGGATTAAATGAGTTAAGTTTAAAGGGAGAAGGTTTAGTGAGAAATCCTCGACCAGTTGAGAAACCCTCGGTCGGTTAATAACCAAATCCCAACGTCGCTGCAACGGAAAGGAAAAGATTCGTTGTCATATTTGACTTGCTTACGTATCATTGAAGCTTTCATTCTTCAAATGGTTAGTTGTGTATGGATTCATGATTTTCAAATGATCAATCAATTAAGGGCTTGATGAAAGGTTTTTAGTAAGAATAGAAACAAATTGCATTGTTTTGAAAAAGAATGCATCATGATTTCATTAAAGATTCCTTACGGTATGTTTGTTCCCTTTCTTGTTCACTCACTGGGTTTATACTCACCATTTTCAACTTCATGTTTTCAGATCACGAGGCAGTCGGTAACTAGGACGAGGTGTCCTTATAGACTTGTACACATCTTTTGGTAGGTGTCTCGGCATTCAGTAGCTGTACATTCGTCCGAGTCCCTCCGCTGAAAATCGAGTCTTCTTTTTTAGATGTATAGACAAACTTGATGTAAATTATTAAGACACATGCTGTAGACGATGTATGTATATTTTAAATGATTAATGCCAATACGAGTTGAAAATGTCTTTTACTATTTTGATTTAAAATTATAATTCGTGACTTAGCAATATTTGATGGAATGAGGAGTAGGATAAATCGATAGGCTTGCTTGGGCATAGTGGACTATGTCCATTGGGCCCATGCGTCGGTCATGGCCCGAAATTTGAGTTGTGACACATACCTTGTCCACTCAAGGTTCAAGTTGAAAGCATTCTTGAAGAGTAAGTAATAAGTTTGTTTGGTTGAGAAATCAATTGTTGGTGTGGTGGTGAATTTACTACAATTTATTAGGTGTTCAAAAATAAGAATCTTGAAATAAAATGTATGTTTATTTTACTTTAATAGATTCTTATTTTTTTAGGATGTGATTATGCCACTTACAATATGATGATATGTTTTTCTGCTCGTGTAATTAAATTGCTTGCTTCTTTTATAAAAGAAAATTTTTAAAATCCATACTTTACACAAACACATCAATGCCCTTAGATCCAACTCCATCACTCAAATCAAATCAACGTTCAGAATTCTCAACATTGGACAGAACACAAATCCAAAATGAAGCCATCATGCTTTAGATGTTTGATATTCCACGATCCACACCAAGGATTACTTTTATGGACTCTAAACATCTCTAGCTCAATATCTCATCTAAGAGTCCTTAACTCTTCAAGGCATCAAATATTTCTAATCCTTCATGAGGTTCTATGTCTAGAGTGAACTACTCCTTGATGTTCATCATATCCACTAGACCTACTAGTCTAGGTTCAAACAATATAGGCCATTATATGGCTTGCATTAAGGCACACAATACAAAGCACATATAATTCACATATATATATATATATATATATTGTTCGTTAGCCTAGGTGTTAGGAATTTTGAGAATATGGTGTCCTAGAAAGCAAGTATATTCTTATGTTTAATTTCATTAAATTTATTTGTAATGAAAGTACATTTTTATAATAAGACAAAGAGTTTGTTTTAAGTAAACATTCACTATCTAGTTATTAAGGTACCATAATTCTATTGAGATATTAAAAAGCATTTATATGAAGAGTCATACATAGGAAACATGTACTTTAATTGAATCTAAAAATTGTTCATAGCCATATAATAAAGGTTGTAGTGTCTAGATTACTTCCAACGAAATGAATGTGTTTCACTTCAAGTGAATGATGAGTCTCAAATTATCGAAATGGTTGACTTCAAGTAATGACACTATAACATAAACTAAGATCGTGTGAGAATCAAATTTAAGTTTAACCGTTCCTTAAACCTTGATCTCACACCTATGCATTTGCTTAGAGTAGAATCGAAATCTTGATGGATAGTGGACTTGTGTTTAATCTCCTTATAATCTTTGATTTGCCATGAGCGTGATAATCATAAAGCATTGATCTAGACTTCATATGTTGGGATTATAATTGAGATGGACATCTGGGAACATATATCCAAATAATAGAGTACATAGTATTAACATCACTTCTAGTGATTTCACGAAGATTGGTGATTAATTTGGGCTTAGTGGATTGATGAATTAGCTACTTATCACATCTAGATACTCAAAAAGATTAGATCTAGAGCATTGAATCACTAATTGGATGAAATTTGAGACTAAGGGACAAAATTGACATAAAGGGTGAAACGGTAATTTCACCTTTTGTGATTAGATGGTTATGAGGGTTCACAATATAAAGTTTGCAATTGAACAACTAATAATTAATATCAAGTATTGAATTGTTTCTTGTAATTATAGTTAATGCAAGAGTGCAACCATAAATCTATGGTAGAGTGATTTCATGATTAATAAGCTTGAATTATTTTTAATGAGATTAAAAATAACTCTAAGTTTATTGGAGCTTGGAATATCTATGTCCAAATAGATTCCCCACTTAACTTCGTAGAATTCAACTTGTTTAAGTTGAAATGCATGTTTAAATTTGATTAATTAAATTGTATATAAAAATGGTAGCTTTAACATGTTTGTTTTAATTTAAACAAAAAAATATGTTTGTCTTAATTTAAGATAAGAAAAATATTTTTTGTCTTAATCTAGACAAGAAAATATATGTCTCAATTTAGACAACATAAAATATTTTTTTCTTAATTAAAGACGAAAGTTGTCTTAAATTAAGATAATATTATGAGCATTCTTGCAAAATGAATCTAGATATCCATGCTGATAAAAAAAGACTTCATATTTGACTATCACTATTTTATTTATTATTAATTCTTTTTAAATAAAGATGGATAATAATAAAATAAGAGTTATTATTCAATAAGAAGTTTTATTTTATCAAGTACTCTAAATGATAATTGAATAATTAATGTATTTATTCTTTAATTTTAATTTTGATAATTATGAAGCATGTTTGATGCTTTCATAACTCTAAATAGATGGTCAAGATTGATTCAAAGGTATTTAATATTGATTAAACCTTTGAGGCAAGAGTTTAATAAAAAGAGAAGAGATTGGAAAAAAAAAGAAACATACGTACTTTTCTTAAAAAAGTTTCAATCATCACTTCTCTCTTTTTCCTCCTAACTTTGTTGTATCTCTCTTCGTTTTTCCCATTCTTGGCTGAATTTTTTGAAAGAAAAATAGCCATTAATTTTTAGGAAGGAAAAAGAGAAAATTGGTTGCCATCTTGTAATCTAACACTTCACACCTTTTCCACTCAATGTTCAAGTTGAAAGCATTCTTGAAGAATAAGTGGTAAACTTGTTTGGTTTGAAAATCAATCGTTAGTATGGTGGTGTTCGAAAATAAGAATATCAAAATAAAAGGTATATTTTTTATTCCTTAATAGATTGTTATTTTTGAGGATGTGATTATGTTACTTGCAATCAGAATTATGTGTGTTTTTGCTTGTATTATTGGATTGCTTGCTTTCTTTATAATTTTTTTTTTAAATCCATACTTTGCACAATCACGTCAATCCACTTAGATCAAACTCCATCAATTGGTATCATAATAAAGATTATTGCAAGTTTTGTTTCCTTTACTTTTTTTATATGGTTGGCACATTTGCATATATTTAACTATTGTAATGTGATCAATGTATAGTTG
Organism: Theobroma cacao; assembly: GCF_000208745.1. Taxonomy (NCBI): domain Eukaryota; kingdom Viridiplantae; phylum Streptophyta; class Magnoliopsida; order Malvales; family Malvaceae; genus Theobroma; species Theobroma cacao. Next base: position 6,720,776 of record NC_030853.1, on the reverse strand, counting down.
TATGTTGTGATACGTAATTTCAGATTTTTGTCACATTAATTATCTTAAAAAATTTTAAATCCATCACCATGTTTCCTTCTTGATTTTTTCATTTTTCCTTATATTCATATAATTAGAAAAAGTCATGTAATTTTAATATTACTTTATATATTTGGTACATCTATAAAGAAAAAAGTTGAAAGCCAAAAAAGAAAAAAATAATTATGTAATATTTAATCTCTTTAATTTTTTTATGGCTATTAATATTTTTTTTAAGATATATTTTTCTTGTATCAATTTATTTTTTGAAGAAAAAGAATTTTTCTTACATTAAAATTCTGTTATTATAAAAAAAATATTTTTTTTCTATTAAAATATTTTTTTGATTAAAAGAAAAGAAAGGAGGGGTGAGGTGTGGGCAGCTACACATGAAAAAGATGAAAACTACAAAAAACAAAAAAAAAAAAAAATACACGAGTAAACTTCCATATTCAGAAGCAAGCTTTCTAGACAGTCAATTGATTCACAGATCCATTCCAAACCATTGGAATTGAAAGCTACTGAATTAATAACTTAATGAAGTTAACAACGCCTTGAAGAAAAACTATTGCTAATGCTAAGCACCATGCCTTGCTAGTCAAGCAAACCCATACACCCGTTTTGCAGAATCAAGAGTGTTGCACAGGAGCATGGCAATTGTCATGGGTCCAACTCCTCCAGGTACAGGGGTAACTGCGGAAGCAACCCTCAATGCTTCTTCATAGCAAACATCTCCAACAAGACGGTATCCAAACTCGGAGCTGGGGTCCTGCACATTGATGAAAGAACTTAAGGTCACATTTAGTGATCATAACCAAATTTGGAATACAGAATCTAAGATCAACAGCATAGAAGTATTGTGGTCCTGAACATGAATAAATTGAACTTAAAATGAAATGCAATAATCATCTTACATTTTTAAAGAGAGAGAGAGAGGNACATTTTAAAGAGAGAGAGAGAGGGGGGGGGGGGGGGGAGTAGAAATCAAAGAGGCTACTTTATTCTGTAGTTTTCTCATTACAAATTACCTTCCCAAAGTTTTGCCATTTATTTTCTGAAATGAAATCAGAAAGCATTTAAAATCAAGAAAATCAATGAAAGAGTAGCAATATCACCTCAATTGGACATGTCCCAACATCAATAACGACTGAACCTTGCTTTAGCCAACTGCTACGTATCAGATTAGGCACCCCTGCTGCTGTGACTACTATGTCAGCTTCACGTGTGATCTGTTCAGGATTCTTTGTACAAGCATGTACTATGCTGACGGTTGCATGGTGCCTCTGCCCAACAATTTCAGGAAAAGTAAGAGTGGACACAATTAAAAAGAACCAGTCCTTAACCCCGGGAGATGTATAAGAATGGACCCGATTGAAAAAATTAAAATAAAATAATCTCACTAAATTTTAGAATATAAAGATAACACAAATATAAACAGAGTTATTGGCAAAATCTGTTCATATAGGAAGCCTTCAAACCCTTCTGAATGGTTGCCTATCATTTATGTATTTTAGTTAACTAGATATGTGGCACCCTCTACTTGTGTGATAAATAAAAATATTGTTGATAGGTAAGAAGATAAAATAAATTAAGAAAAGGATAAACAAAGTAATGTCAAAGAAAGAGAAAAAAAGAAAGACAATTAATAAAATTAGGAGCACAAAGGTACCTATGCAAAATGACAAATGTGTCTTTATCCCATTTTGTAAATTTACAACAACTCAGATGCCGCAAAATATATGAAGAAAAGATAATATTCGCAAATAATAATGGGGAGGGAAACTAAAAAATCACAATTTCAACAGACAAGCTGTTGCCTGGGGAGAGAGAAACGGAAAGAACAAGGGAAGTGAGTTTCTGAGTGAAAAAAAAAAAAAAAAGTTATTCAGAAGTTTAAAGAAAGACAACAGGAAAACAGACTTAGTCACTCACATAAATAGTACTTTGTATAAATATTCATATCAACTTCCTTTTGCCTCTTCATGTGTTTATGAAACATGCATTACAGACAGAAATGTCTGTATAAGATAATTTATTACCTGCAGTAGCAAAGATATGGGCAATCCCACAATGTTGCTTCTCCCAATCACTACTGCCTTCTTTCCCGCTATTTCCACACCAGATCGGATCAATAGCTCGAGGCAACCCTTAGGTGTGCAAGGAATGAACAGCGGTTCCCTCCCTCTCATGGCAAGATTCCCCATATTTACCGGATGGAAGCCATCCACATCTTTTTCCAAACTCAGCACATTCAAAATCTTCTCCTCATCCAAATGCTGTACCAGATGACTTTTACGAGTCATTCGCAGAACAGTTTAGAGGATTCTCTTGTAAAATTCAAGATAGCATTATAACTTAATAATTGAGATGGCAGAGGGGAGGATTAGATAATTATTCATATGGTGAGTATGCTGCAGATTAGGAAATATAGGAAAAAAGAACATATAAGGTAGATTTGTAATGCCTCCAGGAGAAGTGGTGCACACTTATGAGATGTACTCCAAGAGAGGTACCCACAGGAGCAGTATCAGTGCAGTACACTAGAAAGCACTTACCAAAAGGACTAGACAGAGAATCTTTGGGCTGTGCTTGGAGGATTCTCCCATTAATGAGGTTAGGCTAAACCATTTATATGCTTGGAGGTGCAACTCATGCAGTCCAAGATGTTACAATAGCCCATCCTAGAATAATTAGGGGTGAGGTGTGATGGCCTGACTGTCTGTCATATTTGGCACTGTCACAGCAAATGCTGCATGAGATCATGGGTCAAAAATGACCTATGAGAAACAGAAGTATCCAAGGAACTATCTCCATATCAGGCCAATCAAAACAAAATCCCAATATGAGACTAATCCAAAGATCCCGCCTCATGCTGGGATTAATCTCATGGTGTAGTAACTAAAAGAAAAAATTATAAAGCATTCAAAGAACTGATGCAATCAACCAAAACCACTCGTCTGCAAACACCAAACTTCTGAAATACTAAATTAAGATGACTGGCCAGGAAAAGTTCATACTGCCTAGCAGATATTTGAAACAAAATTAATTCATTTGGCTATTGAAAACGAACTTACATCAGATTAAATCCCTTTAACTTACCAGAAAACTTGCGCCACTTGCTTATAGTTTGAAATATCAAGAGCACCCACTGCATTTTAATGGAAAAAAGGATACCATTTGATAGGAAATGGGATTTGTCAAAGATTTCCAAGTACTTGCAAATAGGTGATCTCAAGGTCCTCAAGTTTATTGACAGTTCAATTTTATATCTTCTATGTTAGGCCTATAAATCACAGAAATTCATGTGGCTGAGATTAGGCTTGACATCTAATGCAATTGCATTTTACCATTAGCCTGGAAAAGCAGGGGCAAAATTTATATCCCAATTGCAGAATTACCTCTGGCAGAGGAAGCTGCACAAGAACACCATGAACTGATGGATCCTCATTAAACTTTAACACCGCAGTCATAACATCATCTTCAGCACAATAGTTAGGAAGTTCAGCCATCACAGATTTGATTCCAGCTTCTTCACAAGCTTTTATCTTGTTACGGACATAAGTCTGTGAGTCCCTTCTATCGCCCACCAAAATCACCGCCAAACCAGGAACCTTGCCAATGCACTCCTTCATCCTTTTTACTTCAGAGGCTACTCTTGACCTGATTTCCTCTGCAATTGACTTCCCATTAATTACTGTGCCAATCTGCACATTGGCTGTGGTGAATATCACTAATCAAAGCACATGAAGAATGCAAAGAAGCAAATTGAGGGATCAACTTACATAAGATTTTATTTCATTACTTTGTTGTATTAATGGGGCTTAATTGTAAAATTTTATACAACTAGGATTGCATTTGATATTTTACGTTTATATTAGGGCTTAGAATCTTAGTTTGCTTTTCGTTATCTTATTAGGTTTTGTTTCTAAGTCAAGTTTATTAGTTTTTATTGGAGTCTTAAGAATTTTCTTTAAATTTCTACTAGAAATTGGAGTTCTAGTTCTTTCAGGATTGGGGTTGGTAGGATAGTAGCCTGCATAAATATAAATGTAATCTTCCTTTTGGAAGACAAATTATTATGAGGAAGTTTCAGCATTAATGCCATTGTGATTGTGTGATGCAATCAACCCTAGGTGTATGAGATTTTTCAGCATTAGCACTATTGTGATTGTTTGATGCAATCAACTTTAGCTGTAACTCCCAAGGAACCATAAGTCTGACGCTTAGGTTTTCTTTCTTCTTGATTGTCTGATGCAATCAAGGAACCCTAAGTGTGAAGCTTAGGGATCTTTTCTTTCCTTTTTCCCTTTTCTTTATTGAATTTTTCCATATTTTCTTCATTAATTCAGACAAATTTATATCATAAGCCTAGCCCTCCAAGCTTTCCTGCACTTCTTTAAGATGCAAATAGGGAGGGAGGATTCCTCTGTGGATAATGCAGCACAAAGTTGTTTCAGATATTTAAAGAATCTATAAATGGAATAAGCCTTTTTTGACAGATATTTAGGGACACTGGCTTCTCACTACCCTCAAAAATGGTACAGCATCAGCCATCTCCAGAAGCAGCCAGGAAGAAAGTTTCTTATTAAGCAAAAGACCAACTAACTTAAACCATAAAAAAAGGCCACGTCAGTTGAAACCAACTCAAAAACAAGCTTGATATGGCAGCGTAGCTTATCAAAATCAAATATGAAACTCAATTCAAGCTTTCTCTTGCAACTGAAAATTGTATTAAATAAAACTAAAAAAAAAACTGAAAAACACAACAAAAAATATAGAATATAAAATGTTCATTTCGGTAGCTTCAAAAATTCTATAAATCTCTTAATTTTAGAGAAAAAAACACCATGGTTTCAACTGACACAAAAAACGGATGATAAAATTAAACCTTGAGAAAAAATTTGGTGGAACAACTGCAGCATAAAGAATAATGAGACAGTAAAATAACAGTTACGTGATCCTCAGAGGAGGGATTATAGGTAAACAGAAAGCAATCAAAACAGTTAAATGTGAGGCTCTTACAGATTTTCTGGCCTGACGGGGGATCATAGTGGGTGGAATTGGCAGCCCAAATGTCTGGAAGGTCAAGAGTGACAAGAGGTGGAGACAATAATATTTGTGAGCTCTGGTTGTCCTTCCAGGTATTAGAGGCCCTTGTCATTGTCGAGGATAAACATCCCTTGGATTCTTTTGCCCATCCTATAGCCATCTTTCCATTTACACTCCTCACCATCATCCTCATTATCTTATACTGGCTGCCCAAGAATCATATCAGTTTTGCTTTAGTTTTCTTTACTTCTCTCACTGCCTAAGTGTTTGAAGACCCTGACAGATCCTCCAACTCTATACCAACCAAAGTAACAAAAAAAAGTATGATGTAGTAGACAGCATAATTGTTTCACATCACTTCTTTTTTGTCTTTCAAGAATAAGGTGCTCCCTCTGTGCCATAAATACTATCTTAGATTGACTTGTTATGGTCAAACGTCTTTTTCAACTTTGATCTTAATTAGTTTAAATATTTAAATAAATTAAATTTTAACAGATATACATTTGAAATTTTTGTTGTACTGCTTCCAAATTTTAATTATTAGTAATTTATGAGTAAAAGGCTGTCAAACTTGAAAAACTGACTCAAAAAAATGCAAACTCAAACACTAATTATAGGACTAAGAGAGTAACAATTAGAATAATATCGATAAAATTCACAGAAATTGTCAACTTGGGCAACTTCAGTGGCAACTACTGCCTTCAGATATCAACCTGTCCAAGCCTCCAAATATCAAAATCAAATGCAAAATCTCAAAACAAAGAAGATGCTCTTAACTAATTGTTTTATTATTCTTTTAATACCCATGACTTTGAAGAACCCACGGCAAACAGTAGTCAACATTAGCTTTAAATCGGCAGTTCAATCTTAAACAAAAAATACTATCAAGCATTTAACCTTCCTCCAATCTACCTTAAGAAGGAATAAGGAATGCAGTCGCAAACCTTTTTCCCCCTTCAAAAACATTATACCCGTTAAACTCTTTCCAAGGAAAAACGGGCATGAAAATAACTCACTGACTCTATTCATTTGGAATGTGCCAAAGATTGAGAAAATCAAATAAAGCAAAAACCAACAAGGAATTACGAATTATAAACAAAATTAACTTATGACTATCTTTATCATATTCATAATTACTGCATCCTAAAGTACAGAATCATAAACCCCAAAACTTACAAGCTTATACTCTGTTCCTGATTTCGTAAAATGGAAAATGGAAAATGAATTTACCTGACCAGTTACAATTTATTTATTTTATTGGTGTGCCAACCGCAGCTAAACCATCAACAATCAACTTCGCCGAGGTGCTTCCTCCTCTGGAAAAATTTATTTATTCTATGGACGCTTCATCTTAATCCAACCCTCATAACTGTTTCTACCTTCTCCTTTGTTTCCGATAGAGCACTGTTTCTGATTCTTTTATCTCTTCCGCATTACCCTCTATTATTTTTTTTCTTTATTTTCTTCCTACATTCCTTTTAAACCCGTGATCGTAATTCAATGAATAAATTACGTTTATTATATTTCATAAAGTTGATAATAAATCTTTGCTATAAACTCTAAACCATAATTTTGACAACCAAAATGCTCTTTTAAAAGTAAAAGCACCAATTGAAATGCTATTATTATTAATTAGGGTAAAATTACCCCACCTCATAGGTTTTAATCCAAATTCCAAGTGGATCCATTAATTTTCGGATTGAACGCTCCATCATAGAAAATATCTTTCGCTGGACATGTAGGTTCAACTATTAGTGTTTTTGTTAATTTGATGACGTGGTAATATTGAAATAATAATTTTATCCTTTATTAATTTTAAAAATTACTATTATGTAATTTTTATTAATTTAAAAAAATAAAAGAGCACCAATCAATGCTCCCTTTTCTTGGGGAGTTGGGGAACACCAATTATAATAATTTTTTAAATTAATAAATAGAAAAGAGCATTTTAATCCTTTCATAATCTCTGTTAACGGTGTTTTCACTTTTGGAGTGGAGTGTCAATTTTGAAAACTAATAGACTCGCTTAAAATTTTGATTAAAACTTAAAAGTGTGGGAGTATTTTACCCTATTTTTCAAAAAGAAACTAAATCTAAAAGTATATTTATTTTAGTCCACATACACGCCTCAATACTTGACATGTGTCCATGTCATTTTTTGAGATGTCAAGGACATTTTTCAATATTTTCTAGTGATTTATATGTACTTGTGAAACCCTAACTTTTCATCCAAGTATAGTGTTAGGTTAATTAGCTTAATATGATTAGGATCAAGAGGGGGGGTGAATTGGATTATTTTGAAAATTTTGAAAAACTATTTTCCTTTTTGAACAAAATCTTTTCTCTAATTCAAAAGCTGAGTTTAAAAAGAAAACAAACTAATTGGCTTTTAGATCAATGAAAAGAATTGAATTTTCAAGTAAAATGAATAGTAGAGAAATTAACACAAGTGTTTTGTGGAGGTTCGACCTCCTTGCCTACGTCTTCTCCCTTAAATTCACTAAAGAGTTTAAAATCCAGTATTCAATCAAAAAGCTCAATACAATGCCTTTTGTAGATCAAGTATAACTATTCAATACAATGTCTTTTTATGGTTAAAGCATAACCACTCGACCTTTTCTATTAGTTAAGGTATAACCACTTAAGCAAATACAATGAGAGAAATGTAGGTACAGTAAGAGTGCCTTTTAAAGACTGAGTGAAGAATCTGGCACAATACTTAAATGAAAGAATGGAAGCCTAATAAATGCTTGACTAGAAAACTTTTTGTGTTTAAGAAGAGTACAATAGGTGTTGAATATATCTTGGCTAATTCTCATCTCTTGAGTTGTGTTTTTAAGTCTTCTAACCTTCATAAATGCTGAGAAAACATGTATGTCACGACCCGAAACTCCCATCGAGCCCGTGACAACCGTCGCGACGTCTCGATCGATATTCATTACTTGAAATGTCAACCGGAACCCCGCAAGGCTTTAATATCAGCTTTTCATTTCCCCTATGGGTAACAGTTGCCAAATACCACATTCTAAAAGATTTTAAACTATTTCCAACTTAAACAAATAATATAATAATTTTCGTCTCACAGGGATATTTTGGTTATTTATCCCAAAGTCTCAAAATCAGTTAAAAATATAGTATGTAAGTGGAAAACACATATTTCATAATCAAAAATAATTTTGGATGTCCAAAATATTCGTTTAAAATGGAATTATGACTGTTATAATAAAATAAAAATATTAAATAAAATATTCAATTTTCACATAAAATAATATTTTAAGAACACTGTATAAATAATTTTTTACAGCGTAAAAGCAAAATAAATTCCTACACACCGTAATGCAGATAATCAAAGTATAGAATTTAATTTACAGTGACACGTGGGCCCACAAATGACCAAAAGTATCAAAAGAAATGAACCTACAGTTTTTGGATGTGGCAAGTTCAACTGTAATCCTTGCCGATATCAGTTATCTACAATCTATTCTGAGCCTGAAATGGGTGAAAAGGAGAGTGGTGAGATTATAAAATCCCAGTGAGTAAACAAACATCACTCAAAATATTTAAAGTCGAGTAAAAGGAGACTATTAAAACATTTCATCATACTGTAATTTATCATCTTTCAACTTATTTCAACCAAATGAAATCAATTTATTTAAAGCAAGTAATCAGTATGGCTTATGAATTTCTTAAAAAGCTTGGCTCATGCCAAAAACTATTATCATACTCAGTTATCTAGGATACCTTGGCCGAGGGCTATCCCAACTGAGTTCACCAAGGCTATTAGAAAGTCATGTTTTTATTTTGAAAACATAGCCGTTTCTTGGCGTTGGTCGAGTTCCCTTTCACGTGGTGGTTTGGCGTGAAGTGAACTCTAAAAGTTATACCTCGGGAGTTACCTTACTCGCCTCTCCAACCGAGGTAAAAATATAACAGGATTTCGTGCCCCTCTAATAGGCTAGTCCACAGAACCCAGCCCACTACAGCAGGTCAAACCCACCATACAATAAAATTTTGACAGCATGACAGGGCTAATATATTACTACCCATCCTGCAAGGGTAAAATAAAGCAATTCATACAATTCATAAAAAACATAGCCCAGCCAGTCATGCCAATACAATAACATAAGCCATTAATTCAATTTTAAATTTACAACATATCAGTGGTCTCCAATTACTCTATTTTCAAAATCGTTATTTCGTTTCAAGACAATTTATAAAATATTTTCATTTAAACTCATTTTGTTTACAAAACATAAAAATTTACCATTTGAACTCATTTTCATAAAATTCACCAAAACCGAATAAAAACATACTTTAGATAATTAAAATGATGGTAAGGTTACTCACCGTGTCTAGAGTG
>NC_030853.1:6704007-6707481 GCF_000208745.1 Theobroma cacao | reverse complement strand
TTTTGGTTGATTTTAATTGAATTAAGTGATTTTAGTTAAGTTATATTGAAATATAGCAAAAATAAGCTAGAGAAATAACTTTCTCCCATTGAAACCCATTATGCCGAATTTTTTAGGGGAATATTGGCTGCTGATCTTGATGTTTATTTGAGGAATTATGATGAATAATGATGAATTATGAGCTTAAAAAAATAATGGGAATTTTCAGAGCAAAAATATGAATTTTTACCCATTAAGGGTATTTTCGTAATTTACTGTCGAGACTGATAATTTGCAATACACTGAGGGACATTAAGTCAATTTGGGTGCAATTGAGGTATAGAAATTGAAAAAAAATTAATTTGGAGTTTAAATGGACGCGTATATCGATTTATCGGGTAAAAGATCGAAATAGGCTAACATCGCGTTTAGGCAAATTTTAGACATTTTGCACTTCATATCATGCATTAGTAGTATAAATTAGTTTATTTTGGTTTAGTACCAAAGTAGTAAACCTCTTAATTGTGCAATTTGTCAAGGTGGCGAATCCTCTGGCAAGGACAAAGAAATCGTACTCAAGGAGTAATAGTTAGAGTACCCGAATTTAGTTTTCGAAAACTGTGAGTGAACTTATTATCGTCTTAATTATCTAGAGTAGTTTTATACAACTGTGTGATTATATGAAAAATGGGTTTAAATGGTAAATTGCTATGTTTTAGGAGAATTTGTGGTTTTATAAAATGATTTTATAAATTTTCTGGAAAATCGAATACTGGTTTTGAAAATAGAGTAATTGGAGACTGCCTACTTGTATTGTAAAATTATAATTTGAATTAAATGGCTTATGATAAATTGGCATGATTGGCTGAATTTATACTTGTGTTGAAAAATATGAACTGTTTGTTTTGCCTTGATAAATTGGTTAGTAATGTAATTGCCATGCTATGCCATTGAGATTTGATCCATTGGTGGATTAAAGATTAGCTACTACAGTGGTGGGGGGGTTCCGTGGACCATCCTATTAGAGGGGCACGGTAAACTCTTTTATATTCTCACCTCGATCGTAGAGGTGCATAGGGTATCTCCTGAGGTGGGCTTTTTGAGTGCACTTCACGTTAACCACCACATGAGAGTGAGACTCAGCCAACGCCAAGGAACGGTTGTGATGTTCAATGAAAAATGTGTTTTATGCGAAATATGAATTTTTAATAGCCTTGACGGTCTCAGTGGGATACCTTGACGAAGGTATCCGCGAGAATGATTTTGGTAGGAGCCAAGTTTTGTGAGATATATAAGCCATGTTGATTAATTGAGTAAACTGAATATTCATGTTATGAAACATATATTAGAAAAGAATATTTTAATTCATCTCAATTTACTCGCCTTTAGATAGTTTAGATGGTGTCTGTTTACTCACTGGGATTTTATAATCTTACCACCCTCAATTCCCCACATTTCAGGCTTGGGATAGCCGGTAGATAGCCGATTGCATCAAGGACTTTAGTTAGCCTTGCATCGACAAAATTGTAGGTTCACAGACTCGCATCTTATTGGTTAGTTGGGAGCCCACGTGTCATTGTAAAAGTAAATTTATACTTTAGTTATTTGATTTAAAGTATGTATGAATATATTTAGCTTTTACACCATGTTTTTGGAGGGTTTTGGTGTTTTCAAAAAAAAATGACGAAAATACCCCTGTGAGCCAAAAAATAATATTTTATTGTTTTGATTTGGAAAAGACTTATGATTTCTTGAAATGTGAGATTTAATAACTGTAGCTCACCGGGGAGATGCAAAAGCTGATGCTAAGCCTTGCGGGGTTTCGATCGGCATTCGGGATAATGAGTGCCTATCGGGACGTCGCGACAGTTGTCACGGGCCCGATGGGGAGTTTCGGGTCGTGACAATTTGATTGGTATCAAAGCAAAGGGAAATATAACCCTATTCTTTGGAACTCTTGCATATGATCTATGGCGAAGTATGACTCTCCGCTCAGGAGCTTGGAAGAGAAGGGAAAGGACTATTCTTGGTGCGTCCTGGAGTGAAGTGCACCTCTTGTCGAGTGCTCTGATAGGTACCATGGAATGCCATTATACCCTGCGGGGTTGAGTCGAATTTGATTGGTATCAGAGTATGGTTTAAAGATCAAAGAATTTGGTTTTAAAGCTTTGGTTTTTAAAGTTTTTGGTTTTAAAGTTGTTTTAAGAAATCTACACTGACACTATGTGGCCTTGGATTAAGTTAAATTAAGTCGAATAGAATGCATGAGTTTGCATATAGAGACTTGTTTGTTTTCAGGGTGTATAAGAGATTAAGTGATTGTCGTTAGACATTCTCCCCCAGATTGTGGAAGCAATGTAAGTAAATGGCAAGAGAAGAAAAAGGGAAAACTTGAAACGGACTCGAAAAAGGATCAAGATGATAATGATCCTAAAGATGTTTAGTGCCTTGTTGAAGCTTGTAATACTGTAATCCTAGGCAGATGCAGTATGAGAAGGATAATAATCCCCTGTATAAAAGTCTTAAGAGTTTACTTTTGTCTTGTATAATATAAACAGATGATGGAGTAGTTGTTTAAAGGACAGAAGGAGTATAAAAAATCTTTTAGTATGACAAAGGTAAATTAGTAATATAAGTATTGAGGATGAATAATAATCTTCGTGGAAAGATCGATTATTTTGAATAAGTACTGAAGGTTGAAATAGGAAGCCATTAATGGTTCCAGTAATTATTAGATTTAATAACATTAAACCTTACAGTACTATGAATTGATCACCAGTTAACGGGATTAAGTCAAGGATTATAAATTTGAGTATGGAGGGAATTAGAAGGTGATACCGTAAAATTTTAAGATGAGAAATATAATCGGTTACGACTATGAGAATAGTGGGATACTATAAATAATGAATCATTAGGCGTGTGATGAAGTTGTGATTTATTGAACCATATGGGAAGATTGTCCTAAGGTGGGACATAGGACATGAGGATTTTTGGAGATGCTTATAGAGGGAGATATAAATTGTAAAGTATGTTTTCCCCTACAAGTTTTAAATTATTCGAGAAATTATCATGGTAAGGATATGTGAATATTGGTAGTGAAATATGCCCTAAGGGATAACTGTGGCATATCACATAGATAATATAGATATGTTGGGGTCAGTATCCCGAGCATGCATCTGTGCTAGAAAATTTACTTTGCTAATTGTGGTATAGACTCAAAAAGGAGTCAAGCCCTTGAGAACGACTAAGGTAGTAACTCTAAAAGTAGAAGATTTGTTTTAATTAAGTAGATTCTAACGACTACATTGAAATAAATTACCTTGTGGAGTATTAAGATTAATAATGTATTGATCAAAGTCAAATCTTAAGAAATAAAGAGGATGAGAGATTAATGAGAAGGGACATCAATGTTAAGTAACGAATTTGTGAATAAAGGATTACGACGGTGGCATAGAAAATGAGTACTATAAAGGATTACTATGAGGATTTATAATT
>NC_030853.1:6700576-6702749 GCF_000208745.1 Theobroma cacao | reverse complement strand
ATTTTCTTTGTGATTTTCACTACCCATGCATTTTTTTCTCATTTCCATGCAAAATTAGAAAGTGGGTATGGACACCCATGCTGGCCAAATCTCCATGTATGAGTTTTGAGCTTGAGTTTTGGTTGATTTTAATTGAATTAAGTGATTTTAGTTAGGTTATATTGAAATATAGCAAAAATAAGCTAGAGAAATAACTTTCTCCCATTGAAACCTATTATGCCGAATTTTCTTGGGGAATATTGGCTGCTGATCTTGATGTTTATTTGAGGAATTATGATGAATAATGATGAATTATGAGCCTAGAAAAATAATGAGAATTTTCAGAGCAAAAATACGAATTTTTACCCACTAAGGGTATTTTTGTAATTTGCTATTGAGACTGATAATTTGCACCACACTTAGGGACATTAAGTCAATTTAGGTGCAATTGAGGTATAGAAACTGAAAAAAATTAATTTGGAGTTTAAACGGACGCGTATATCGATTTATCGGGTAAAAGACCGAAATAGGCTAACATCGCGTTTAGGCAAAATTTAGACATTTTGCACTTCATGTCATGCATTAGTAGTATAAATTAGTTTATTTCGGTTTAGTACCAAAGTAGTAAACCTCTTAATTGTGCAATTGTCAAGGTGGCGAATCCTTTGGCAATGACAAAGAAATCGCACCCGAGGAGTAATAGTTGGAGTACTCGAATTTAGTTTTCGAAAACTATGAGTGAACTTATTATCGTCTTAATTATCTAGAGTAGTTTTATACAACTGTGTGATTTTATGAAAAATAGGTTTAAATGGTAAATTGCTATGTTTTAGGAGAAATTATGATTTTATAAAATGATTTTATAATTTTTTGTAAAATCGAATACTGATTTTGAAAATAGAGTAATTGGAGACTGCCTACTTGTGTTGTAAAATTATGATTTGAATTAAATGGCTTGTGATAAATTAACATGATTGGCTGAATTTATACTTGTGTTGAAAAATATGAACTGTCAGTTTTGCCTTGATAAATTGGTTAGTAATGTAATTGCCATGCTATGCCATTGAGATTTGATCAATTGGTGGATTAAAGATTAGCTACTGCAGTGGTGGGGGGGTTCCATGAACCAGCCTATTAGAGGGGCACGGTAAGCTCTTTTATATTCTCACCTCGGTCGTAGAGGCGCATAGGGTATCTCCTGAGGTGGGCTTTTTGAGTGCACTTCACGTTAACCACCACGTGAGAGTGAGATTCAGCCAACGCCAAGGAACGGTTGTGATGTTCAATGAAAAATGTGTTTTATGCGAAATATGAATTTTTAACAGCCTTGGCGGTCTTAGTGGGGTACCTTGACGAAGGTATCCACGAGAATGATTTTGGCAGGAGCCAAGTTTTGTGAGATATATAAGCCATGTTGATTAATTGAGTAAACTGAATATTCATGTTATGAAACATACATTGGAAAAGAATATTTTAATTCGTCTCCATTTACTCGCCTTTAGATAGTTTAGATGATGTCTGTTTACTCACTAGGATTTTATAATCTCACCACCCTCAATTCTCCACATTTCAGGCTCGGGATAGCTGGTAGATAGTCGATTGCATCAAGGACTTTAATTAGCCTTGCATCGACAAAATTATAGGTTCACAGACTCACATCTTATTAGTTAGTTGGGGGCCCACGTGTCATTGTAAAAGTAATTTTATACTTTAGTTATTTGATTTAAAGTATGTATGAACATATTTAGCTTTTACACCATGTTTTTGGCGAGTTTTGGTGTTTTTGAAAAAAAATGACGAAAATGCCCCTATGAGCCAAAAAATAATATTTTATTGTTTGGATTTGGAAAAGACTTATGATTTCTTGAAATACGAGATTTAATAACTGTCGCTCACTGGGGAGATGTGAAACTGATGCTAAGCCTTGCGGGGTTTCGATCGACATTCGGGGTAATGAGTGCCTATCGGGACGTCACGACCGTTGTCACAAGCCCGATGGGGAGTTTCGGGTCGTGACACCATAAATTGTCTTCTGATAAGATTCTTAATCGTTACATTATCTATACAACTCATCAAATATATTGAGTTCAAATCTCGAACCATTAAAACCATTATTCATTTTAGTTAGGTACATCACTACTCCACACATACATATACATGTACATTCAAATGTCTATATTCCTCATTATGTATA
>NC_030853.1:6692609-6698690 GCF_000208745.1 Theobroma cacao | reverse complement strand
AATGCTAATTCCATTTAATCATATCTTAAATACTTCAAACTTGTAAATTACAACTCCAAATGTATGTCCATATATTGATAATCTTTATATATTTCATGATCATGAAAACTACAACTTACAAACTAGCTTTCTATCATATGTACTTTATTAGAGCACTAATTTCAACATATTTAATCTACCCTTGGTGGTATGTCAAAATCATCCCTGTCTCGGTTGCAATCTAGAGAAATCTCTCCTCTGCATATCCGTATGAGCTAGTGGAGATGGAGCAGCTACCGTAGCTCGTCCTAACTGTGGGCAATCTCTCCTAATGTGACCCGGTTGATCACAACAAAAACATCGTGCAGGCTCTCTGCACAGCCCAACATGATAGTTCCCACAATTTCTGCATTTATGTGAACTTCCTGAAACAGAGGAGTCTTTACCCCTTTTTGGTGGCTGACTAGAAGATACACTCAGATTTTTCCTTTTTGCTAACTCAGCTCGCAGACTCCTATTTTCATTCGCAAGCTTCTCAGCTCTTAAAGCCATTCGCACCACCTCCTTAACCACAGTTGCGTCCGACTCACCTATAAAAGAAACACAACTATGTTGCTAGCCTCTTTAAGCTTCTTAGAATAAGAAACATCTAACACTGGTGGTGGGACAAGAGGTGGAGGTACTGAAAGAGCAGTTGGAGGAACTGTAGGAAGAGCTTGACCAGCCTGAGCTTGGCCAGCAATAGTAGTAAAGAAGGCTGCCAATGCCTGAACTGCCTCAAGAGGCATGGCAAGAATACTAGTAAGTGGCGGAGGAGGTGGAAGATGTGGAGGAGTCTTGGTCTGTTCAGCAGTAGGTGCTACCTGAATGGTGGATACAGTCGATTCCTCCTCTACTGCACCTAACTGACGACGTTGGAAACGACCTCTTCCCTTCCCAGCTGATCTAGTGAGAGGTGGGTGTTTGCGTCGAGGAGACATAATAATCTATAAGAGGGAACAAAGTGAGTTTAGGTAACCTCAGGCTTTATATGCTTATGTATGTATTTTATTCAACCTAACCTAACTTAACTCGGGGCCACACTGACATTGTAAATTTTTAAAACAGCTTTAAAATAACTTTAAACCCAAAAACTCTAATTTTTAAAACCAAAAGCTCTGATACCAACTTAATTGTCACGACCCGGAACTCCCATCGAGCCCGTGACAACCGCCGTGACCTGTCGATCGACATTCATTACCCGAAATGTCAATCGAAACCCCGCAAGGCTTTAATATCAGCTTCTCATTTCCCCTATGGGTAACTGTTGTCAAATACCACGTTCTAAAAGATTTTAAACTGTTTCCAACTTAAACAAATAAAATAATAATTTTCGTCTCACAGGGGTATTTTGGTCATTTATCTTAAAAATCTCAAAATTAGTTAAAAATATAATATGTAAGTGGAAAACACATATTTCATAATCAAAAATAATTTTGGATGTCTAAAGTTTAAAATGAAATTATGACTGTTATAATAAAACAAAAATATTAAATAAAATATTCAATTTTCACATAAAATAATATTTTAAGAACACTGCATAAATAATTGTTTATAGCATAAAAGTAAAATAAATTCCTATATACCGTAATACAGATAACCAAAGTATAGAATTTAATTTACAGTGACACATGGGCCCACGAATGACCAAAAGTATCAAAAGAAATGAACCTACAGTTTTTGGATGTGGCAAGTTCAATTGTAATCCTCGCCGATATCAGTTATCTACAATCTATTCTGAGCCTGAAATGAGTGGAAAGGAGGGTGGTGAGATTATAAAATCCCAGTGAGTAAACAAACATCACTCAAAATATCTAAAGTCGAGTAAAAGAAGACTATTAAAATATTTCATCAAACTGTAATTTATCATCTTTCAACTTATTTCAACCAAATGAAATCAATTTATTTAAAGCAAGTAATCAGTATGACTTATGAATTTCTTAAAAAGCTTGGCTCATGCCAAAAACTATTATCATACTCAGTTATCTGGGATACCTTGGCCGAGGGCTATCCCAACTGAGTCCACCAAGGCTATTAGAAAGTCATGTTTTTATTTTGAAAACATAGTCGTTCCTTGGCATTGGCCTAGTTCCCCTTCACGTGGGCATGAAGTGAACTCTAAAAGTTATACCTTGGGAGTTACCCTACTCGCCTCTCCAACCGAGGTAAAAATATAATAGGATTCCGTGCCCCTCTAATAGGCTAGTCCACAGAACCCAGCCCACTGCAACAGGTCAAACCCACCATACAATAAAATTTTGACAGCATGACAGGGCTAATATATTACTACCCAGCTTGCATGGGTAAAATAAAGCAATTCATACAATTCATAAAAAACACAGCCCAGCCAGTCATGCCAATACAATAACATAAGCCATTAATTCAATTTTAAATTTACAACATATCAGTGGTCTTCAATTATTCTATTTTCAAAATCGTTATTTCGTTTCAAGACAATTTATAAAATATTTTCATTTAAACTCATTTTGTTTACAAAACATAAAAATTTACCATTTGAACTCATTTTCATAAAATTCACCAAAACCGAATAAAAACATACTTTAGATAATTAAAATAATGGTAAGGTTACTCACTGTTTTCGAAAACTAAACTCGAGTACTCCAACTATTACTCCTCAGGTGCGATTTCTTTGCCTTTGTCAGAGGATTCGCCACCTTGACAAATTGGACAATTAAGAGGTTTACTACTTTGGTACTAAATCAAAATAAACCAATTTATACTACTAATGCATGATATGAAGTGCAAAATGTCTAAATTTTGCCTAAACGCGGTGTTAGCCTATTTCGATCTTTTACACGATAAATCGATATACGCGTCCGTTTAAACTCCAAAGTAATTATTTTCAGTTTCTATACCTCAATTGCACCCAAATTGACTTAATGTGCCTCATTGTGGTGCAAATTATCAGTCCCGACAACCAATTATGAAAATACCCCTAGTGGGTAAAAATTCGTATTTTTGCTCTGAAAATTCCCATTATTTTTCTAGGCTCATAATTCATCATTATTCATCATAATTCCTCAAATAAACATCAAGATCAGCAGCCAATATTCCCCTAGAAAATTTAGCATAATGGGTTTCAATGGGAGAAAATTATATCTCTAGCTTATTTTTGCTATATTTCAATATAACCTAACCAAAATCACTTAATTCAATTAAAATCAACCAAAACTCAAGCTCAAAACTCATCCATGGAGGTTTGGCCAGCATGGGTGTCCATACCCACTTTCTAATTTTGCATGGAAATGAGAAAAAAATGCATGGGTAGTGAAAATCACAAGGAAAATCAATGAAATTTACCTTTTTAATGCTTGATTTCTTGATTTCTCTTGATTTTCCCCAAATTTTTTCAGCTAGGGTTCTTATTTCTTTTCCCCCTTTTTCTCTCCTGGTTTGGACAGCTGAAGAAGATGAGAATTCTGGAATTTTGACATTTTTAAAGGCTAAAATAATATAATATTATTTTATTCATTTTTTTTGTTTTATTAATTCCTTAAATTCTAGCCATCCATTTGTTTCCAAATTTTCACCATACACTTGTCCCACATATCCATAGCTTAGATAAAATTCTCAGACTTATCCAAAGTCTTGGTGGAGTAATTTTTTTGAAATTTACACTTTGGCCTCCGTAAAAGTCAAAAATTACATTTTTTGCCCTAAAAACTGAAAAATTGCCCATAGACATATTTTTCATCCCTTATACTCATACCATTCTCCAATTTGTCAAATTTGATCTAAATTCTCTCAAAATCTCAAATTTTGTTCGAGAGTGGTAAAATTACGATTTTGCCCCTACACTCTAGAAATTATCGAAATTAAACTTTTTCCCTGCCAAACCCTCAAATTATACTCCAATAAGTCAAATGGGGCCAAAAAGTCTTTCTAAAAATTTCCATTGTGTCCTTAGGTGACAAATGGCCATTTTGCCCCTAGACAGTGAAAATTCTGATTTGACTCCAAATTGATCTTCGAACTCCAAATCACCATATTAAACCATTCTGAGACTTTAATACTCTTAATTTCATCTTAAATTCTCGATTTGATTTAGTTCGAGATTTAAATTAACTTAATTGTACCATTTGGTACATCGTCGTCTTTTAATGATTTTTCTTTTGGGGCTTTCCAAGTATGCAAGCGTATTGTCAATCATATGAATGACATGGCAAGTATTTTATAAGGTCGGGCTTGACATTGTATTTATAGTTGCTAAAGCTTCAAGGGTAGTTGGGAGAGCATTTAATGTGAAAATAACCGTTATTCTCTTTATCCAAGGCTCCAACGATCATATTGTATTGATACATATGTGAATGTATCGATACATTGCCTTTTGTTTTGAATTCTCGCCGAGTTGTATGGATACATTTATTCATGTATCTATATATTTGAACTTATCTGTAGGGATCTCTGTAATCTGCTTAAGGATGTATCAATACATGACACTATGTATCGATACATTTGAAAAATGTATCGATACTTTTAGGTCAATATGCATTTTGTCTCAATTCTATCGATACAATTGAAGATGCATCGATAGATTAAGTTTAACTTATTAGTTTTGACTTTTTTTTGAAGAACATGTATCGATAGATGTTGGAATCTATCGATACTTATCCAAATGTATCGATACATGAAGAACATGTATCGATAGATTTGGACTAGAATGCATTTTCAAAGCTGTTTTCACTTCTTTTCTTTTTCAAACTTACTTGATATTGTTGGGAACATGAGATCTTTGATCCTTTGTGAGTTAAGTGAAATTTTGATAATTTCTTTTTGTCATTCCAAAATATAAAAGACAATTAGGTTACCATGTAGTTTGGTAATTTTTTTCAAAAATATAATGAACTTTTTCTTTATGAGCTATTACAATGAGTTTCCAATCAAGATGTTCTTCAATTTCCCTCTTCATATGGTGTTTTTATGCAAATGAATGAATATTTGAAGAATAGGAAAAATGTGAAACCCTAACTTACATAAGAAAGTAAATTAAAAAAAATCCTTAAGTAAGCTAAGAAAGTAAATTAAGAAAATCTTTAAGTGAGCTAGTGATTTGAGTTTTCAAGAATGATTATAGGTGTTTTTTTCTTTAACTTAGAATCATGCACTATGTGTTCTTAAATGAATTTATTGAAAAGTTGAGAATAAAAAAGAGTCAAAAGGTTTGGTTTTTAATTTAAAAATAGCATTTTGAACCAAAGGTATCGATACTTCTTCATCACGTATCGATACCTAAAACCCATAAAAAGTTTTTAATGAACAAGTCTTGATATTTGTTCATATGGAATCGAGACACGTGATCTTCCAAAATAGTATCAATACCTTTATCAAAGTATCGATACTTTTCATCAAGACCTCTTGAGGAAAATCATTATGTTTCAAAAGTGTTTGTGCAATAAGTTCAATGTGAAGATTTCCAAGAAGGAATGAATTAGAATATTTTGAAATTTCTTTTCAAATTTAAGAGAAATAAAGATTTTCTTAAACCAAGTCCTTTTTAAAATTGAGTAAGACAATAAATTTTTGTGGAGTGAAAGAAGTTAAGAACACAAATAAATTTGAGAAGAATAAGAAGGAAAACAAATCAAGAATTTTTGTAGAATTTTGGCCTCTTTGCTTATGTCCATTCCCTTAAATTCACTAAAGAGTTTAAAATCCAATACTGAAATGAAGTTCAATACAATGCCTTTTATGGATCAAGCATTACTTTACAATACAATGCCTTTTATGGATCAATCACAACCACTCTACCTTTTACTTCGGTTAAGGTATAACTTGTCACGACCCAATTTCTTGGGCCATGACCGGCGCATGAGCTCAATGAGCATAGCTCACTAAGCCCAAGCCAGCCTATCCATTTACCGTTGCTTAACAAATTTATCATATCATGCATACACACACACACACACCTTTTCCCGGGTGTGAACATAGCCAAAACACAATGGCATTATCGGTAATAATATACATGCACTATACAAGTCATGTATTTAGCAATTTACAATGCATACACATATTCACATTGTAGATTGTATTCACAATACAAAA
>NC_030853.1:6675154-6689746 GCF_000208745.1 Theobroma cacao | reverse complement strand
ATTTTACTCGCCTTTAGATATTTAGATAATTATCTGTTTACTCATTGGGATTGCAAAATCTCACCCAACTCCTTTCCACCCATTTCAAGTTCAGTATAGACTGTAGATAGCTGATCTCATCGAGGACTACCATTGGATCTGCATTTTCCAAATCGTAGGTTCACAGTCCTCTTTACTTTTGTTTATTCGGGGGCCCTCTTGTTATTGTAAATTAAATTAAATATTTTGGCTTACTGTATTTCAGTATGTATAAATTTATTTAGCTTTTACGCTATAAAAATTATTCACGTATAACTCTATAAATATTGTTTTATAAGAAAATAGATTATTTTCCTTAATATTTCTTTTATTTTCTTATTATATTCAAATAACCGTAATTTCGTTTTAAATGAAGATTTTAGACTTTTAAACTCATTTTGAATATGAATTATGTGTTTTGTACTTGTATATTACGTTTTAGCCAGTTTCAAAATTTTTGAGAAAAAAATGACCAAAATACCCCTATGTGGCGAAAATGTTATTTTGATTGTTTTTGATCTAAAATAGTATATATTCTCTTAAAACTCGATATTTAACAATGATTGCTCACAGGAAAGGAAAGAAACTGATATGTAAGCCTTGCAGGGTTCCGGTTGGCATTCCGGATAATGAGTGTCAATCGGGACGTCGCGACGATTGTCATGGGCCTGAGGGAGGTTCCGGGTCGTGACAATTATCTCATATGCAACGGCTTATGCGCATATAGCCGGGTCAGCAACGGCTTATGTGCACTCCCACTCACACATAGCCGGGTCAGCAACGGCTTATGTGCACTCCTACTCGCACATAGCTGGGTCCAAATCAACATGCAACGAAGCATCCAATGCATATCATGCATTTTATCATATTGTGATGACACATAAACCATTGTATAGCACATTTTCACAATATAAAATCATTTTACTAAAAGCTTGTTCCCAAGGTACATTTTCTAAGACAAGTTGGATAGAATCTTTCATATTCCCCAAAACAAGTTTGAAATGCAAGTCCACTCACCGGTATCGAAAATTCAGATTCCGGGTGCACTCAGACTAATAGTTCTCAAGCGTAATTCCTTTGCTTTTTCCGGACGTCTCACTACCTTGACAAATAACAAAGTCGAGGAATTTACTATATTGTCCCTAAATTGATATAAACTAATTTAAATTACTAATGCTTGATATATAAATGCAAAAATACATCCGATTACCGCTTAATCGCGGTATCGATTAAATTCGATCGATTACCGATTAATTGGCGATTGTGTCCAAATCACCTCCAAATTAATCCATTTCTCCTCTAATACCTTAATTTACCACATACCATTTAAATAAAGCCAAATTCAGCATTAGAACCCTCACAGTTCCTTATAGAAAAATTCGATCATTTGATGCACTAGCACCGAAAGTTTTTCTACATAATCGTTTCACCTTAATTCATCATTTTCCAAGCCATTTTCCTTGAAATAAAAACAATTCCCCATTGATATTCAGCCCTCATGGTTCGACCAACAAGGAACCCTAGAGAAATTGAATATTTCTTTTGTGTTTTTGTTCATAACCATGTTTAACTATCCCTAAACACTAACATAGTCTAAAATCAAATTATTTCAACAACAATTCCTCTTCCATACCCATTTTTCAGAATTGAATTCATCATGATAACTCAATATTCAACCATGGAAATATTCAACCATGGAAATCAAGAACAAAAGCATGGGTAAGCTAGGTATCAAGGAGAATTAAAGAAATTTTAACTTACCTAGCTTGTTTCCTTGATTTCTTCACTTTTTCTTTGAATTTCCACCTAGGTTTTCTTGTTTTTCCCTTTGTTCTTCCTTTTTTCTTGTTGCTGGTTGCCTAGGCCAAATATGGTGAGAGAATTGGGGATTTAATGGCCTGATTTCTATAGAAAATAATAAAATAATCAAGCATGCCACGTGTCACATGCTTATTGGCCCAATTTTTTAACTTTTTGACTTTTTCTTCTTAATTTTCCACCACAAATATTCTGGTATTTATCCAATCCTACCACAATTAAAATCCCTTGGTCTTGACAAGTGCTGGGGCGAAAAATTTTTCGATTTTCCCTTGGAGCGAAAAATTATGATTTTGCCCCTATACTCCAAAATGTACCGGAATCACATTATTTCTACTTTTCAACCTCAAATAACACTAATATTGATCAATATTAACCAAATGGGGCAAAAATCATTTTATAAAAATTCTCGTTTAGTCCTCTAGTGGAAAAATTACCATTTTGCCCATGTACTCCAAAAATACTGAGAATCAAAAATTTTCACTGCTAAACATCATTTTATACTCCAATAATCATAATTATATTTCATATAATTATTCTTGGTCAAATGTGATCAAATCTTGGCTAGAAATCTCCATTTTATCATCAAATGGTAAAATGACCGTTTTGTCCCTAATCGGTCAATTTTCCTAATGGACTCCAAACTGGACCTTGAACTTCGAATCACTATTCTAAGCCATTCTGTGGGTTTCAAAATTTTCAATTTCCTCTTAAAATTTCTATTTGAACTAGTTTAAGGCTCGATTTAACTTAGTTGTACCACTCGGTACAATACCGTCTTTTAATCGAGCTTGACAGGGTCTCACATAACCAGTCAAACTACCTTTTAACTTGGTTAAGGTATAACCACTTAAGATGTTAAAATAAATGAAGAGAGAAGAGCTGAAGTGCCTCTTAAACGCTGAATAGTTAGATGGGTATGTGTTTGGTGAGAATAAAGATAAAAAATTAAAGCACAATAAATGTTACAATTGAAAACTTGTACAAATGTGAGAAATAAATGAGACTAATGAATGTTGAGAGCAATAATCTTCTCTTTGAATTGTGTTTTGAAGTCTTCCAACCTTCATAAATGTGATGGGAGCTTGTATTTATAGTCGCTAAAGCTTCTGAGGTGGTTGGAGGTGCATTTAATGCGTAATTAGCCATTTTGCACTCTGTTCCAACCTCTAACAGTCACAATTTATCAATAAATACTCTGATCTATAGATAGATGGTCTTTGATAATTTTGAAATTTGTGCTCATCTATTGATAGATGCAAATTAAGGGACTCTCCAACAGCTTTCGAGTTGTTATTTATTGATAGATGCAAGACATTTGTTGATAGATGTTCTTAGTCTTTAAAACCTAGATGCTAGGATAAACAATTATCGATAGATGTTCTTCATCTATCGATAGATGGAAGGCAGAATCCTCAAATAAAGAGTTGTTTTGCTTGTTTTCAATCTAAAACGCTTAGCTCTTTCATTTAAACCATTTCAAAGATTTTTTTGACTTGTTTGAACATTCGAAAAACAATTTTGATCACTTCTTTATCATTTCAAAACTTAGAGCCTGTTTGGCCTAACCTTTTTATTTTTTTAGCTTAAAAGCTATTATGAAACTCTTATGATAAATAATAACTTTTAAAGTTAAGCTAAAACTGTTTGATAAGCTATTTGGCAAAATAAATTATATAAGCTTTAATTTTAATTAAAATTATCATAAAGGGTATTCGTGTCATCTTCTATCACTTAACAAACCAAAGCGGAACAAATCTGCTTCGAGTTTATATACGATTTTAGATGTTAAAATAAGAGAAATTCATAAAGAAATGGAACAACTCTCTAACTTGTATAGTAGTAATAGTATTAGATTTTTTGGTGAAAAGAGAGAAAACCTTTAAATAGTAGTTAAATATAGCTTTGAATTTTGGGTCTTTTTTCTCTTAATCTTTGTAAGAACAAAAAAATTCTAAATTTTACTATTTTGTTGCTAGGTCTTTTGTTCTTTTCTTTTTGTAGAGACAGGTAAAAGAATAGGAGATCATGATTTTGCATTGGAGAACGGTGATTTGCAAAAAGAGGAATAGGAGAGAGAGATTGATTGAGAGAGAGGGGTATTTTTTGAAAAGCTAGCATGTTTTTAAAAGAAGAGAAAAGAAAGCTCATATTTAGAGCTTTTTTTTAAGCTATTTTTTTTAATTTTATTCTTTGAAAAAAGCTACATTTTTTTTAAGAACTTCTCAAAAATCTTGTTTGGTCTGATTTTTACTTTTAAGAGATAGATAAGCTGAAAAAAACCTAAGCCAAATAGGCACTTCGAATTAAATTGAAGCGTTAAATCTGACAAAAGGTATCGATACCTAGGCCCAAGGTATTGATACTTCAGTGTCAGATTTCAAAAATAAAAGGGGTAAA
This sequence comes from Theobroma cacao, assembly GCF_000208745.1. Taxonomy (NCBI): domain Eukaryota; kingdom Viridiplantae; phylum Streptophyta; class Magnoliopsida; order Malvales; family Malvaceae; genus Theobroma; species Theobroma cacao. The sequence continues at coordinate 6,685,510 of NC_030853.1, read as the reverse complement.
AAGATATTTTCACAACTCATGGTATAAATATGACACATTCTCCAAGGGTTTTTCATACTTGGCTGTTTTCAAAGCCACTTTAACCCATTTTGATCAAGAATCGTCATTTTTGGAAGATTGAAGCTTGGTTTTTGAGTTTTATCAACAAAGGTGATATTTTTCAACTTTCAAATCTTTAATCCATGATTTTTCAAAACTAAAAAATATTGTTTATGTGTTAAGATTTCAATAGAATCCTAAATCTGAAGGTTTTGTAATTTTCCTTAGCATTAAAGCTGACCTAAGGTAAGAGAATGGATTTTATGGGTTTTAAACATTTAGTTAGTTGGTGAATAGTGGGTTTAATTTAGAAAGTTGGATTTAGATGAACTCAACTAATTTCAAAATAGCCTCTGAACGATTATTTCGTGATTCTTAGTCTAAGTATTGATTACAAAGATTGTTGAACACTTCAGGTGCTATCGAAATTCTGAGTAATTCGTTGGAGTGAGTCTTGATTGTTGGTAAAGGTCAATGTTTTGAATAGGTGAGTGGATACACATCTTCAAGTATTTTGATATGTTAAGTAAGCATGATTTTATTCATGTTGATTTATCTTGCATGATTAAGTACCATTTTTATAATGACTATTTAAAAGGTTTTGAATGTAAATGATTTTAAAGAATTTTTCGAATCTATCTATTTATGTAAATATCTTTATTATGTAATAGTTTTTAACAAGGGGGACCAGCTCTTTCGATGGTTTCTTTCAAAATGGATTCAGATGGTATGTTAAGTATGAATTGCATGATTGCTATATGTATGTTTGGGGGATGTAGAAATTCGCACCCATGGTTATTATGAATGATTATGAATATGAAATGAATGCTTATGATGATGATATACATGAGTGGATGTAGACATTCCAACTTGATAATTCTATAAAATAGAGTGATTTTATCACATTTTGAGCATTGGAATTGGCTAAATCTTTGAGACTTAATTTAGAATTCTTTGTTTTTAGTTTGTTTCTTAAGTCTAGTTTTAATTATGTTAAGTCGTTTGATTTTTATTTATTTTTATTAAGCTTCAAGTTTATTACTTTTAATTTCCTTTGTTAGTAACTTAGTTTGAATGTTTTTTTTAGTGTCAATGAAACAGAGCACTGAAACATGAAGAGAATTGAAGAAAAGCACAAAGTAGCATGTTTGACGTCGCAACCATGGGAAGTTTGGTGTCACAATGCCAACATTGTAGCATTGGTGCTATATGGACTAGCAAGTAGGGCACCACGATGCTAGAAAAGCAAGGCCACAACATTGTGACAAGAAGAAAACAACCGTGTAGTAGAGAACTTGGTCCTACAAGGTTGAGGCTGCGGCACTAGCATGATATCTTTGTTCCGAATTTGATTTGAAGTAGAGTTTTTGGAGGATAATAAAAGGCACTTGTGGGGCAATTAAAAGGCACTTCTCAAATTACATGTTTCTGGAGAAAAAGTGGCTATCAAGCATACAAGAAAGCAAAGGAGACTTTAGAAGATTGAAGAGTCGAAGATCTTTAGTTTTCTCTTTTTCCCTTTATCTTTTTAGATTTTTTTGTATTGTGAATGATTGTTAAATTTTTTGGTTTTATGTTTTTAGTATTTAGTATGAACTAATTTTATTTATTTAGTATGAACTCAACATTGTTTTGGATTTTTTTTTATATTCTCTCTTTCTTATGATTAATGGTAGTTGAGTTGTTTATTCCAATCTTGTGTTTAATACTTCTGATTGACTGATTACCAATTAGCTTGATTGGGTAACTTAAATAAACTTAGAAAAGGGAATTTAGTGTAAGCCATGGATGGAATAGCATGTGTTCAATTTCAATTAGTTAATTGATTGATTTGAGTTGCGTGTGAGATAGGAATATACTTACATGTCATGTAGCCATATTAGAGTATAAGCTTAATGAGTCTTTCTTTAATTTAATTCGCATAGGAATATAGTGAATTGGTTGAGAGAGATTTTTTTTATAAGAAAATCGGAAGATATTATGAATGAATTAGAATTCTAGGTTAACAACTCAGTCCATTTAGTAAGTTAAAAGAGAATAAAAGAGATTCAAATGAAATGTTGAGGGAAATTATAGTCCTAGTTTTTTTTGATTGATTTCTCAAGTCTAAATTCTCATTCTTATTATTAGTTTTATATTTTTATTTTATTTCGTAAATTTAAATTGTGAGTTTGAATAAGATTAAATTGTTATAATATTAATAATTAACAAGTTTTGGTAACAATTCCTCATGGGAACTGTTGGTCCCAAGTAAATGTGCTAGAGGGGGGTGAATAGCACAATTTGGCTCTTTCAAAAATTATCTCTAAGTGTAGACAAATGCAAGATAAATGAGAGAAAGAAAACAAAAGAAAAACTGAGTAAACAAGATAGTAGAATTTAGAGTGGTTCGGTCCAAGACCTACATCCACTACCTTGATTATCCAACCAAGGATTGTCCAAACAATCCACTAAGAACTGATGAAATTCACAAGCTTTCACCAAGCTTCATAATGGCTTTTATCAGGCTCAGCCAAAAGCTCTTACACTAGTTTTTCTCGGGCTCAACTATAACCCAACACCTAAATTTTTGAGGCTAAGTTAGAACCTTAACACATTCAAGCAAACCTAGCTTGAAACAACCACTTAGAGTGACTCTCACACTCTAAGAATACAAGAAGATAGGTTAAAAAAAGTACCTATGATCACAAGTTGATCTAAATGGTACAAGGTTGAGTGCAGAATACAAATACAAAAGATGGGCGTTTAAGTGCAGTAAGGTGCAGAGGAGATTTTCTAGTTTTTTAGCTCTATATGACTCAAATCTCTTCCAAAACTTTCAAGAACTAATTTCTAACCATTGGAAGACTCTTTTATACTTGAAGAAATAGCTTTGATGGCACTTTGGCAGTTTATGGCCGTTGGAAACAGTTGAGAGTAGGTTTCAGTCGTTAATTTGTCTTCTAGTGCTATGATTCAAATTGCAGATAGAGAGCTCTTAGTCGACAACTTTCTTCTTCGTCGACTAAGTTGGTTTTGTCTTCTGGTCACAGATTTTGGTAGAGAGCATTTAGTCGATGAACTCATTTCTTGGTTGACTAAGTTAGTTTTGTCTTGAAGTCTAGATTTTGGCAATAGCTTCTTAGTCGACTAACTCTCATCTTGGTCGACTAAGTTGGTTCTGTTTCTCAATATTCTTCAGCCTACCATTTCTCCAATTTAAATTTTAGTCAACCAACATTCTTCATTATTTAACCAAAGACCTTCCTTCTTGTTGATCAATCGTTTATCTTCATTTTCATGATTTTTGATATATCTATTTGAAGGTTGATTTATTATTTCCATATGACTTTTTGTCCTGCACACTTAGGTAGAAATGTTAGACACAAATGAAATGGGAATGTTTTATTATCATCAAAAACTAATGGAGCCAACAATCTCCCCCTTTTTGATGATGACAAAACATTCCTTGATTAACAGCACAGTGTCTTTTAATTCATTTTAGTTTCTGCAGAAAATGAGGATTGCTCCCCCTAAGTGAGTGCTCCCCCTTAGTGTGTGCATATTTTGCTTATTTATTCCAGTAAATTTTATTCATGTTGTGTAGAGATTGACACTATACATTCAGAATATATATGTGCAAAAATATAAAGTGATTTACAGCAAATGAATGTTGACAGATTATCATCAAAATTTTACAGTGTTTGTCAACAGCATATTGTGATTAGACTTTGTCTATATCATTCATCATTCAACTGATATACTATACATAACATCCATATCCATTTACAAACATAATTTATAATAAAAATTAGTAATCAGTATACAATCTCAACATCAGTGTAGTATTAGACTTTTATCAACAGTAGTCAAAGTACCACAAATAGCAAAATATCAGCAAATATTCAATTATCAGCAGCAAAATACCATAAACATATCAGCATCCATTTTTGCACACAAACATATAAGCAACAAAATTAAATTCAAATGTTCAAATGCCATCATGGCACAAACAGCAGGAAAACAAAAACAACAGCTGATATTTCCTAAATTGCCCCTGGTTCATTTCTGCTTCCTTTTTTTCCTAAATTCCTGGTACCTCCACCCTAACTTTTTTTTTTTAAATTTCTTGGTTCCTTCTCCCCCTAAGGTTCTGCCATACTTCTGCCTCTTTTTGTCATCATCAAGTTCTAAGCATTTTTTGAGGAGGATAAGGGAGATGACTCATTAATGCCATATTGGACATCTAAGGGTTGAGGAGAGGATACTGAAGGTAATTCTTGGGAAAGGGGATCAGGTAAGGGTGTGTCAGACACTTCAAGTGGTTCTTGTGGAGAAGAAGCTGTTGCTAACTTGAATTTTTCTACCAATCTGAAGAACTTCCTTCTTTTGAGGAATGATGTTTTTGTTGCCATTGTTTTCTTTCCTTTGGCAGGTGGTTTTGTCTTTGTTTGTGGTGTTGCAGTGACTTTTTCTTTCCTTTTTCCAAATTTTGCTTTCACTCTAGGGGCTGGTGCAGATGTATCTTACTGAGCTTCTGCCTTGGCAACTTCCTTTTCAGCCTATTCTTCCTTAACCATTTGGTGGAAGACATCCATAATGGATACCTCTTTTGAATTTGGAGGGGAGGGCTGCTGTTTCTCAAGTTCTGAAGGAGCATTTTCATATAGTGAACCTAGCATTTCTGTTCCTTATTCTGAATTATCTTTGCTTTGGTGCTTAGGTGAGGGGACCGTAGCTGGTTGATCAACACTAGGGTGAGAGTCCTCTGTCTGAAAGATAGGGCTGGCAGTTCTATAATTGGATCCTTCAGTTTGAACACCATGACTTGCACCATGAGGAGCAAACCTTTCTGCTTGCAAAGCTGAACCCTTAGCACCTTGTTGTGCTGGTGTAATACTTGGTGTTTCAGAGGAATCTGCAGCAGTAGGTTCTGATGGCATTTTTTCTTTTCCCTTTAGTTCATTTTCCAGTTTAGTAATTTTTTCTTCAATTTTCTATAATTTAGCTTCTTGGTCAGGGAGCTTCCCATCAATTCTCATAAGGAGATTGAAAATTACCTCATTCGAGAATTGGGATGGTACTCCCTCTAGTTGATCAGAGGGTGGATTCTTTTCTTAGACCAGCCTTAGGGGTTTTAATAAATCTTTCTCCATCAACTTTATACCCCATTTTGGACAAACTACCAAAGTAAATGGCTTGGTCTCTGGTCTTTACCATGTCCAGTTCATATCTTTTGGCCCAAATTCCCTTTTTCTGCTAAAGATGTGATAACATTTCCATAAGGCAGATTAATTTTCTCAAGCTTGCATGCTCCTCTCATCTTTTCAATCATGAATCTGCCTAGGTTCAGAGCAACCCCACTAAAAGCATGTTCCATCAGCCAAAGATCTTGAAGGTTGATGTAGCTTAAGCTCCCACTTTTGCCGTGGATATTTGCTGTAACAAAGTAGTGCAGAATTCTTATATGGGGACTGGTTATCAAACCAGCATTGCTCTTTGATGAATACTTCTCTTTTCTCCCAGTAATGATTTCCCACAAACAGGATGGGTCATATTTCTCTGGGAATTTGAACTTTCCTTCCTTACATTCAACTTTCAGCAAATTTACAAGATCATCACCAGTAACCACAAATTCTTTACCATTCAAAAATACATTTAGTCCATTTTCAATGTAGTCATCACAATCATCTAGTTCTTCATCTCCTAATGCTATACTAGCATAAAATTCTTTCACTAAGCTGGCACTATAGGATCTATTCTTAAATGTGTTATACTCCTTCAGTTTTAATTCATCAAAATAATCTGATAGAGTAGTATGAATTTCTAGATTTTCACTAAAACTTTCCCAATCAATGTACTTCCCGCAGGTGATAGGAGCATTCTTTATTTTCCTAAACCTTTCTTCATGCATTTTATTTCTGAATATAGAAGAAGAGGTAGTACCTTTCTTGGGCGTTGTATCCTTATCCTTCTTCTTCATTGATTTTTGCTTTTTTTCTTTCTGTTTCCTAGATTTCTCAATCGTTGAAGCAGACCCAATTTTCTGTTTCTTCTTCTGCATTTCTACTTCTGACCCTTCTTCCAGTAGCCTTTTTCCTTTCTTCTTTTTAATAATTTTTTTTCTTTGAGAGGTTTTTGCCATATCGATTTGAGAAACTTCTGATAGGGGTTTTGAGGTTTTAAGTAGTAAGGGTTTCGGTTATATGAGAGTCAGTTTCAGAGGAGAAAATGTAGGGAAAATGGGTTTTAGTTTTTAGATGATCGATTTTCAAGGGAGAGAGAAATTGTTAGTAGTTTTATTTCCTCTTAGAAAACTGTTTGCCTCCCCTTTAAATTTTTCCTCATTTCATTTGCTTAAAATTTCAAAAATTCCTTCTAAATTTTGATTATTTACTTAGGTAGTGTTTCTCCTTTCTTTATTACCTGGTAAACAAATTCTTTTCATTATTTTATTCCCTCTTCAATTAATTGACTGAGTCTTATTATTTAAGCTGACAGAACATTCTTAGTTGACTAAGATTCACCTTAGTCGACTAAATGCATTCTATTTTCTGTGCACGAACCAAAAATTTTCTCACAACTCTTACAAACTAATCATTCCTAAATTTCTTCTAATTTCACAAAATTTATCTTCATTTAGAGGTTTGGCAAAAATATCTGCTAATTGATGAAAGTATTCACAAATTCAATCTTAATATCACATTTTACTACATGGTCTCTAACAAAATGGTGCCTAATCTCAAAGTGTTTAGTCTTAGAATGCTGCACAAGATTTTTAGATATATTGATTGCACTTGGGTTATCATAGAAGATTAGTACATTATGGACTGTAATTCCAAAATCTCTTAGTTGTTGTTTGATCCACAAAATCTGAGCACAATAACTACCTAGAGAAATATACTCTACTTCAGCTGTAGAAAAGTGCTACAGAATTTTGTTTCTTACTTGACCAGGATACTAGCATACTTCCTAGAAATTGGCATGTTCCACTAGTACTTTTTCTATCAGTTTTGCTTTTTGCAAAGTCTGCATCCGAATAGCCTACAAGATCAAATGATGATTCTCTAGAATACCACAATCCTAAAGTTTGAGTTTCTAAGAGGTATCTAAAAATTCTCTTAACAGCTGTTAAGTGTGATTCTTTAGGCTGTGACTGAAATCTAGCACACAAACACACATTAAACTAAATATCTGGTCTACTTGCTATTAAGTAGAGTAGTGAACCGATCATACCTCTATAGAGCTTTTGATTTACATTCTTTCTTTTTTCATTTAGATCAAGTTTGGTGGATGGACTCATTGGTGTGGAGATTGGTTTCAGCTTCAGCATATCGAACTTTTTAAGCATATCTTGAGTGTTTCTTTCTTGGTTGATGAAGATTCTTTCTTCACTTTACTTAATTTGAAGACCAAGAAAGTACTTCAACTCTCCCATCATGCTCATCTCAAATTCACCCTGCATTTCTTTAGCAAAGTTCTTACATAAAACCTCATTAGTTACACCAAATACAATGTCATCCACATATATTTGTACAACAATTAAATCATTTAAGTATCTTTTAATGAACAATGTAGTATCAATGCTGCCTCTAACATAAATTTTTCAACTAGAAATTTTGAAAACCTCTCATACCAAGCTCTAGGAGCTTGTTTCAATCCATACAAGGCTTTATAGAGTTTGAAAACATGGTCAGGTTTTTCAAAATCTTCAAAACCTAGTGGTTGTTCAACATATACTTCCTCTTGAATGAATCAATTTAAAAATGCACTTTTTACATCCATTTGGTACAATTTGAAATTCATGAAGCATGTAAAAGCTAACAACAACCTTATGACTTCAATCTTAGCAACAGGTGCAAAGGTTTCATCATAGTCTATTCCTTCCTCTTGGTTGTAACCTTGTGCTACTAACCTAGCTTTATTTCTAACTATATTTTCTTGCTCATCTACCTTATTTCTAAACACCAATTTAGTGCCAACAATAGGGTAATTTGAAGGTCTAGGTACTAGTGACCATACACGATTTTTTTTGAATTAGTCAAGTTCCTCTTGCATGGCCATTATCCAACTTTCCTCTTTTTCAGCTTCTTCAAGACTTTTAGGTTCAATTTGAGATATGAAGGCTAAAAATTCACAAGTCTCCCTAGTTGCTCTTTTCGTTTTGACACCTTGAGAAATGTCACCTATGATTTATTCTTGTGGATGGTCTCTTACAAATCTCCAACTTCTTGGAAGATCACTATGCTGACTTTCTGTTCTTTACAAAATTTCTAGAAGTGGAGTTTCATTTCTCTTCTAGGTGAGCTTCCTTCATTGTTCTTATTGTTCCCTAAGCTTATTTCTTTCATTTGTTTTTCTAGGATTTCTACATCTTCATCATCAGCATGTATTTCCTTTTGTAAGACATTTGACTCATCAAAAACTACATGGATAGATTTTTCAACGGCTAAAGTCTTTTTGTTAAAAATCCTATAAGCCTTTGAGTTTAATGCTTATCTTAAAAATATTACCTCATCACTTTTTGCATCAAACTTTCCTAAGGGCTGTTTTCCATTATTCAATACAAAACATTTACAACCAAAAATCCTAAGGTGAAAAATGTTTGGTTTCCTACCCTTGTAAAGTTCATATGGTGTCTTAGATATCATGGGTCTTATTGAGACTTTATTAAGTATATAAGCTGCTGTGTTCATTGCCTCAGCCCAAAAATATTTTGGTAGGTTATTCTCACATAGCATGGTCCTAGCCATTTCTTTTAAGGTTCGATTTTTCCTCTCTACAACTCTATTTTGCTGGGGTGTTCCAGGTGTAGAGAAATTGTGATCCAACCCCTTTTCATTGCAAAATTTCTCAAATTCATCACTTTCAAATGCTCCTCCATGATCACTCCTTATGCTAACTATGGCTAGTCCTTTTTCATTCTCTACTTTCCTACAATGACTTATAAAAGCTGATAGAGCATCATTCTTATGAGCAAGAAAATAAACCCAAGTATATATAAAGTAGTCATCAACTATTACAAAGCCATAAGATTTTCCTCCTAAGCTAGTTATGCTTATTGGACCAAATAGATCAATACGTAACAATTCAATAGGTCTAGCTGTTGACACAATCTTCTTAGTCTTGAAGGATAATCTAACTTGTTTTCCTAGTTGGCAAGCATCGCATATTTTGTCACTTTCAACTTTTATGTCCGACAGTTCAACAACTAGATTTTTCTTGATTAGTTTTGACATAGTATGCATGCTTACATGTCCTAATCTCCTATGCCATAACCAGCTATCATTTTCAGCATTTGCAACAAGACATATTTCACTATCTATTTCAAGATCCTCAAGAAAAACAACATACATATTCTTCAATCTCTTTCCTATAAATGAGACTTTGTTGTACCTATGTCCATTACTTCACACTTATTTGAATCAAAACATACTTTAAATCCTTTGTCACATAATTGACTAATGCTTAATAAATTATGTTTCAATCTTTTTACCAATAACACATGACTGATTTGAGTTTGGGAGTTCTTACCAACCTTTCTATACCATGAATTCTACCTTTTGAATAATCACCAAAGGACACGGTACCTCCCTTTCTTTTGTCCAGCTGAGCAAATAACATTTCATCTCCTGTCATGTGTGGTGAGCAACCATAGTCCATGTAAAACCCGACCCTATAAATACATGTCATAACATACATGCACTGAGTAGCATGTTATTACGCTAGGAAAGTCTCTAAAAATAGATGAAACCCGGTATTGTACCTAACGGTACACTTGAATTGATTTAACCTCGAACTAGTTCAAATAGGAATCGTAAGATGAAATTTAACATTTTATAGTCAAGAAATGACGAAAAATGATTGTTCGGAGTTCGAGGGTTCATTTGGGGACAAATTAAAAATTTTGATGTTTAGGGGTAAAATCGTCATTTTGCCACCTAAGATAATAATTTGATAATGGAGTGAAATTTTTGACCAAGATTAACTATTTGGAGTACAATTTAATGATAGGAAGTGAAAAAGTTTAATTTTTGTGATTTTTGGAGTGTAAGGGCAAAATCGTAATTTTACCACCCGCGAACAAAATTTGAGATTTTGAGAGAATTTAGATCAAATTTGACAAATTGGAGAATGGTATGAGTATAAGGGATGAAAAATATGTCTATGGGCAATTTTTCAATTTTTTGGGCAAAAATGTAATTTTTCACTTTTACGGGGGCAAAAGTGTAAATTTAAAAAATTACTCCACCGAGACTTTGGATAAGTCTGAGAATTTTATCTAAGCTATGGATATGTGGGACAAGTGTATGGTGAAAATTTGGAAACAAATGGATG
>NC_030853.1:6592804-6671412 GCF_000208745.1 Theobroma cacao | reverse complement strand
ATGAAAAATCGACTTAGGCCAATACCGGGTCTAGATGGCTACCCGTGCATTTTTCATTTCATATCATGCATATATATCGAGCCTGAAATAGCTTATGACTGTTAGACACAATTTAATTGGAATATGTGTCATGGATTATGGCTAGGTGGTGAGCCATTGGATACGGGTAAAGGACTGTACCCGCGGACTGAAAATAGGAGTATTTCTACTCCTAATATTGTGAGTAAACTTATTATCGTCTTAATTATCTAGAGTAGTTTTATACAATTATGTGATTTTATAGAAAATGGGTTTAAACGGTAAATTGCTATGTTTTAGGAGAAATTGTGATTTTATAAAATGATTTTATAAATTTTCTGGAAAATTGAATACTGGTTTTGAAAATAGAGTAATTGGAGACTGCCTGCTTGTGTTATAAATCGTGTCTTAAATTATATGGCTTATAGCAATATGTGAGCATGAATGGCAAAGTCGGTATTTGTATTAAAATTATATATACTATGTATTCAACCTTGAGAGGTTAGATTTCGATAAATTGCCATGTCATGCAGATAAGGATTTTATAAATCAGGTGGTAGATAAAATAAAGATTAGCTACTGCAGTGGCTGGTTCCATGGACCAGCCTATTAGAGGGGCACGGTAAACTCCTTTATATTCTCACCTCGGTTGTAGAGGCGCGTAGGGTATCTCCTGAGGTGGGCTTTTTGAGTGCACTTCATGTGAACCACCGCGTGAGAGTGAGACTCAACCAACGCCAAGGAACGGCTGCGTGTCAGATGCGAAAACATGTTTATGGGTATGGGATATTTAACAGCCTTGGCGATTTTAGTGGGATACTTTGACGAAGGTACCCGTGAGAATGATTTTGGCAGGAGCCAAGTTTTGTGAGATATATAAGCCATGTTGATTAATTGAGTAAACTGAATATTCATGTTATGAAACATATATTGGAAAAGAATATTTTAATTCGTCTCCATCTACTCGCCTTTAGATAGTTTAGATGGTGTTTGTTTACTCATTGGGATTATGTAATCATAATTTCACCCCTATTCCTATCCATTTTTCAGGCTCAGGACAGTTTGTTGATAGTTGATTAAGATGAGAATTAATCTCAGAGTTGCATCCTAGAAAGTAAGGGTTCATAACCTTACACCTTCTTGGTCAGTTGGGAGCCCACGTGTCACTATAAAAGTAATTTTATACTTCAGTTATCTGACTTAAAGTATGTGTGAACATATTTATCTTTTACACCATGTTTTTTACGAGTTTTGGTATTTTCGAAGAAAAATGACGAAAATGCCCCTGTGAGCCAAAAAATAATATTTTATTATTTTGATTTGAAAATGACTTATGATTTCTTAAAATGTGAGATTTGATAACTATTGCTCACCGGGGAAGTGCAAAAGCTGATACGAGAGCCTTGCGAGGTTTCGATCGGCATTCGGGGTGAAGAATGTCTATCGAGGCTTCACAGCGGTTGTCATGGGCTCGATGGGAGTTTCAGGTCGTGACACAGCTGCCACCATTACTTTCTTGGATTTCTTGTTTTTCTTTAAAGTCTCATCTTTCAGCAATGGACATTTGGACTTGAAGTGACCAAGTTTCTTGCACTCGTAGCAGATTAGCTCCTCATTTTTGTTGGAGTCATTTTTTGTTTCTGATTTTCCATGAAGCACCTTGATCTTTTCTAAACCCTCTTCTAGGTAGTCTCCGGTTTCTTCTGCCCATAAGCTTTTTGAATTTTCTTGCAACTTGAGCTAACTTTTCATCATCATCACATGATAGCTCTTCTAGCTTTTCTTCAATGATGCTGACTTTAAGTGCAATGCTCTTTTTCTTTTCCTTTGCTTCCCTCCTATCTTATTCTTCTTCCTCTTAAAGCTCTAGCTCATGAGTAAGGAGAGAACTACAAATCTCATCTAAGGTAATAGCATTTAGGTCCTTGGCCTCTTGGATTGCAGTCACTTTAGGCTTCCAATTTTTTGGTAGGCTTCTAAGAAGTCTTTTAACTATTTCATGTTCGAGTATTGGTTTACCCAGCTAACTCAATTTATTTGTGATGTTTGTGAATCTATCTAGCATGCTGGTGATGTCTTCACCAGGCTCTATTTTGAACATTTCATAGTTATGTGTCAAGAAGGCTATTTTGGAATCTTTGACTTGAGAAGTTCCTTCATGGATTATTCTAAGTTTATCCCACACTTGTTTAGCTATTGTATAGCTTGAGACTTTGTTGAATTTAGTGGGGGTCAAGGCACAATGCAATGTATTAATGGCCTTAAAATTTGTTTGGACTCTCTTAGTTTCAGCCTCGGTCCATTCAGACCTTGGCTTAGGCATCAACTCATTGGTTACTACATTCAAAGTTGAGGGAATAAAAGGTCCATCAGTTATGACGTCCCACATTTCATAATCTATAGCTCTAATGTAAATTGACATCCTAGTGCTCCAATAAGGATAGTTAGAGACATCAAACAGAGGTGGTCTGTTTGTTGATTGTCCCTTAGCAACTATGGATTTTTGGAGAGCCATTTTAATCCTCCCAAAGGGTGTTAGACCTTAAGAACAGGGAACTGGCTTTGATACCACTTGTTGGTCGCAAGTAAATGTGCTAGAGGGGGTGAATAGCACGATTTGGCTCTTTCAAAAATTATCTCTAAGTGTAGACAAATGCAAGATAAATGAGAGAAAGAAAATAAAATAAAAATAGAGTAAACAAGACAGCAGAATTTAGAGTGCTTCGGTCCAAGACCTACATCCACTACCTTGATTATCCAACCAAGGATTTTTCAAACAATCCACTAAGAACTGGCGAAATTCACAAGCTTTCACCAAGCTTCACAATGGCTTTTACCATGTTCAGCCAAAACCTTTTACACTAGTTTTTCTCGGACTCAACTATAACCCAACACCTAACTTTTTGAGGCTAAGTTAGAAACAACCACTTAGAGTGACTCCCTCACTCTAAGAATACAAAAAGAGAGGTTAAAGAAAGTACCTATGATCACAAGTTGATCTAAATAGTACAAGGTTGAGTGCAGAATACAAATACATAAGATGGGCGTTTAAGTGCAGTAAGGTGCAGAGGAGATTTTCTGGTTTTTTAGCTCTATATGACTCAAATCTCTTTCAAAACTTCAAAGAACTAATTTCTAACCATTGGAAGACCCTTTTATACTTGAAGAAACAGCTCTGATGGCAGTTTGGCAGTTTATGGCCGTTGAAAATAGTTGAGAGTAGGTTCTAGCCGTTAATCTATCTTCTAGTACTCTGGTTCAAATTGTAGACAGAGAGCTCTTAGTTGACTAACTTTCTTCTTGGTTGACTAAGTTGGTTCTGTCTTCTGGTCATAGATTCTGGCAGAGAGCATTTAGTCGACTAACTCATTTCTTGGTCGACTAAGTTGGTTCTGTCTTGAAGTCTAGATTTTGGCAGTAGCTTCTTAGTCGACTAACTTTCATCTTGGTTGACTAAGTTGGTTTTGTTTCTCAATATTCTTCAGCTTGCCATTTCTCCAATTTAAATTTTAGTCAACCAACATTCTTCATTATTTAACCAAAGACCTTCCTTTTTGTTGATCAATCGTTAATCTTCATTTTCATGATTTTTTATATACCCATTTGAAGGTTGATTTATTATTTCCATATAACTTTTTGTCCTGCACACTTAGGTAGAAATGTTAGACACAAATGAAATGAGAATATTTTATTATCATCAAAAACTAATGGAGTCAACAGGAACGATACTCTACTTTTCACTATATCACTTGCTAGTGATACGTGCGTTTACGTAGTAAAATCAACAACACCACCCATAGTAAAAATTATGAAATATGTGTGTCAGTTAAAATTTTACTATGCAAGTATACGTATTGAATAAATAGTATATAAGTAAGCAGAGTATTGATCTCATAGAGAATTGATCTAAAATTTTACTAAGTAATAAGATTAAAACAATTTAATCTTATCCAAACAATCACATTCAAATAACTAAATCAATTAACTAAAACTAATTAACCAAAATATATACTAAAAAGAAAAATCAAAGCAATAAGATAATTGGGTAAAAATCAAATCAAACAAGCCTAGGATTACAATATCCCTCACACTTTATCTAAATCTTAACTTTCTTCTTTAACTTATTTCAATGAGTTGAATTACTAACTTAGAGTCCTCAATTATTTATAAGGGTTTCCCGACTCATCTTATAAAAATATCTATTTTAACTAAAACACTATATCCCTATGTGAATTGAAATTAAAACAGACTCATTAAGTTCAGGGTTTAATCTGGCTACATATAACCTACAGGTATATCCCTACCTATATGAAAATCAAATAATATGATCATATGCTATCCCAATTTTAGTCTACACTAAACTCCCTTTCCCAAGTTTTTTTAGGTTCTTAAATCAATTTAATTAGTGATCAAGCAATTAAAAGCATTAAAAACAAATTTGAATAAATAATTCAAATCCCATTAAAGATAAGCAAGAAAGAGATTAAAAGTTTAGATTACATGTAAGTTCAATTGCAATCCTAGAAAAATAAGTTTAGCTCATAATATCTAATAAAAATTTCATCCAAAGAAAATTAGCCATTAATCCAAGTCAAAGAAAATAAGAAAAACACAAAAGTCAAGAGTTAAAACTAATAGTTGGAGCTTTGTGATATTGATTCTCCTTCCAGTTCTCTTGTTTTCTTGCTTTGTTCTTAGCTTCAAATCTCCAGAATAGTTGCTTGTTGCCTCCTCCTTAAAACCTCTAAAAGGTCCCTTAAATAGGCTCCAAGTAACCTAATTTCCAAAATCCAGTCAAATTTTTATTTTTGGAAAATCTCCCAGCATCACGGCCTTGATTTCTTGATGCCGTGGTGCTAGATTCTTGCTACAGTATTGCTGCGGCACTCTTCTTCTAGCGCTGAGCTCTTGAGAAAATGTATTGTGTGTTTCTTTTCACCAGCGCTGCAGCCTTGTTCTCTTAGTGCTGCAGTGGTCCATCAACTTCAAATGTGATATTCACCATGATCTGCTCCGAACTGGGCAAAGTGGCAAGCATAAAAGTTTTAACCTTGTCTCTTAAATTTCCAATGGCTCAAGAATCACATCAATTGGACTTCTGGATTGAACGATATGCTCCAAACACCGCATCATGTTCAGTCTATGCCATAGTGCTCCGACTTAGACAAATATTTTGACCACGATTCGATCAGAACTAGGCAAATTAGTAAGCATAAACGTTGTAGCCCTTCTTCTTAAAATTCTAATGGTCTAAGAATCACCTCATTTTGAGTTTTTTAGAGAGAGATATGATCAAAATACCGAAACATATATGAATGAAGCCATCACCATACTTACACTGATTTTCATCAAATGAGCCTTTTTCATCAAATTTCCTACAAAAGTAATAAGAGAAATTAGCAATAACTACTTTTAAAGTAATTTAAAGCAAAATAACATAAAATTTAACTAAAATAACTTAAATTAACTACTCAACATGTAATCAAACTTAAATTAGAAAAACACCTAAAATGCTTCAATCCGAACCTTAAATCTCAAAGATCTAACTACTTAAGCCCCCAAAATGTGTCAAAATAACTCTATATAATAGAGTTATCAATGTGCATGGCATGGAATGAATGCTTATTAGTTGTATGTGATGTAGTTTCAATGTACACCATGAGCTAAGTATGAAAAAGACTTAATGAGCATGATTATGTGATCATGAAATGAGTTATGGACATGAAGATCTTATACTCGAGGATTATGAGGTAGTGGGGATTTGATCGCTATCTGTTGAATCAATTTGTTTTTGATGATAACAAAACATTTCTTATTCATTGATGTTTGACTTCACTACTTAAGTGTGCAGGATAAAGTTTAATTAAATGTGATGATTAAAGGCAAGTTAATGAGCTTGCTAAGTTAGAAGAAGAGTTAATCAGTTAAATAGGTAAAGAAGAAAGGGCTTAGTGAAAATAGAAAATTGTTAACTAATTAACAAGATGCCTTAAGTAGTTAAGGTTAATTAGTTAAGGTAAATCTAGGCGCTATACAAAAATGAGGCAAAAAAGCTTTAATCAATTAGCACAAGACTTAACTGATTAAGAGGGTATTGGAGACAAAATATAGAAGCTTGCCAATTGGTTAAGCAAAAGGGTTAATTGGTTAAAGGTCAAGACTTGAAGTACCTAAAAGTGCCAAAATGTAGATTCAAAGTATAATTAACTGTTGAAAGAGCACCAAATGGGAGATTTCAAATTTCAAAATATTTTAATCGGTTAATGTCTATTTTAACCGATTAGAGTTGAAGAAAGAGAAGTCTCAATCAGTTAAAGGAAGAACTAACCAATTAAAGGAAACTTGCTGATTGAAAAAGTTTGAAAACAAAATTTTTTAGTTGGTTAAAGTTTCCTTTAATTGGTTAACACAGTAAACAAAGCTGCCAAATAGTGTAAGTTAGAGAAGGCTTAATTGGTTAAAGCCTGTCTTTAACTAGTGAACGAAACGCTGTTTGCCCATTTGAATTTAAATGCTTGAAGACAAAAATGGTTAGAAAGGCATTAGATTTGCTCACAACAATTAGAAATTGTCTTTAACCGAAAAATTTGAGTCTCAAAGTATTCAAGGAAGCTTTAATGGTAAAAAAAGTAAGAGAAGCTACCAAGATCATTGTTTGAGCAAAAAACGAGAGAACCTTTTCCTACACACCTATTTTTCATTCCTACTCTTGTAAAAGTGTTTGAGCTTGTTTGTGTTCATCTTAAAACAACAAAGGTGATCACATGTATTCCTTTGTTTTTTATTATTTCTTGGTTTATTAGAGTAAGGGAAGCACTCTAAGGTTTATTGTAAGGGATTAGAGTTTAGGTTAGAAGCTCACATTGTAAAAACTTGGTGGAAGCTGTTAACTCCACTAGTTTAGTGAAGTTGGGTTGAAAATCCTAGATTGGGAGATCAAGGTAATAGTTATAAGTCAAGGGGATCAAATCATTATAAACACCTGTGTTTTGTCCACTTCTCTCAACCTTCCTTTACTTGATGTCTTTTAACCTTAACTAGTTTTAAACCCTCCATCTTATCTTATAAAGAGCTCTTCAAGCACAAAAAGTTGCCTTCAAAATTTTTACTACTATTCATCCCTCTCTGACACTCCATTAGGACCAATAAGTGATATCAAAGCCTAACCCCAAAATTTAAAGCTTAACATTCTTAAGGGAGATCCAAATGGCTATGCAAAAGTTTGTTGTTATTAAGGGTCAATCCACAAATAGGCCTCATTTTTTTGATGGATCAAATTATGCTTATTAAGGCACTATAATGTCCATTTATATTAAAGCTTTTGATTATGAATTGTGGGATACAGAAGGATCTTATATTCCCACCTTACCTAGTTTTGTCATGGGAGAGAAAATTCCCAAACCAAGGGCTGAGTGGATTGAAGCTGATGTAAAAAAGGTTCAAACCAATTTTAAAGCTATTAACACTTTCCATTGTGCATTGACTCTCATTGAATTCAATAAAATCTTTAATTGTAACACAGCCAAGGAAATTTGGGAAAAACTTAGAGTCATTCATGACAAGACTTCTCAATTTAGGGAGTCTAAAATTACCTTACTCAACCATAACTATGAAATGTTCAAAATGGAATCAGGTGAAGACATCTTTACCATGTTTGATAGGCTTACCAACATTACAAACAAGCTTAATCAACTTGGCAAAAACATCACTGAACATGAGTTAGTTAAAAGATTCTTTAGATGCCTTCCAAAAAGCTAAAAACCTAAAGTCATTGCCATCCAAAAGGCTAAGGATCTTAATGTAGTTATTCTTGATGAAATTTGTGGCTTACTCCTCACACATGAACTTGAAATAAAAGAAGAAGAAGAGAAGGAAAAGAAAGAAGCCAAAGAGAAAAAGAAAAATCTTACTCTAAAGATCAACACACTTAAAGAAGAACTAGAAAATCTGTTAAGTGATGATGTTGAAGAGTTAGCAATGATAGCTAGAAGATTTTGAAACCTCATGGGACAAAGTGTAAAAGGATTTAATGAAAGAATTACAAGAAAGATCAATGTTCTTTATGGAAAAACAAGCACATGGGTGATTTCAGCAAAAAAGATGAAATGATTTGCTTTGAATGTAAAAAACCTGGTCATTTTGATTTGAATGCCCACTACTCAAGGAAGAATCTTCAAAAAAAAAAAAATGAAGAAACCAAAAAGAACAATGCTGGCAATAGCATGGTCCAACAATGATTCTTCAAGCTCAGAGGGAAACAAAAGAAAAATTAGAAGAAAGAGCAAATTTCTGCCTAATGGTAAAAAAAGAAGAATTTAAGGTAACATTTAACTCTTGTGATATTTTTTATGATGAATTTCAAGATTAGTATGATTGCTTATATGCTAAATTTAAAAAGATTTAATTGAAATATAAAACTATGAGGAAGAAACCTATAACATTGGATGATGTATTAGAAAAAATTAAGCATAATTTTAATTTTCTTTTTGATTAAAGGAATGTGCTTCAAACTAAACTTAAACATTCCAAAATAGATTTTGAACTCTTGACATTGGAACTAGAGAGCAAAAATATAGCCTTGCAAAAGGTAGTAAATGAAAATGTTGCTCTTAAAGCTTCAATGGAAGAGAGCTCAAAAATGAAATTGAAAAGTGAAGAGAAAGCAAAAGGAATTACTATTTTCAAAAAGAGAAGTAATGCATCCTCACTTCATTGTTATGTGTGTGGCAAGAGAGGTAATTTCTCTTGTGATTGCTATCATAATGGAAGTAACCTTCCCAAAACCAAATTGGTTTAAGTGCCTAAAGTTCTCATGTGCTTACTAACCCCTAAAGACTTATCAAAGTATGAGTACCTCTAAAGAAAAACTGAAAGTTTGTTATGTAGGTTGAGCAAGAGCAAAATGTGTTGGAGTTGAATTTAAGTGGATTGATGTGATTGTGTAAAACATGGATTCCAAAAATTTTCATTTATAAAGGAAGCAAGCTGTCACGACCCAATTTTCGCGCCATGACCGGTGCATGGGCCTAATGGACGTAGCCCATTAAGCCTAAGCAAGCCTATTTATATAATCGTATTCATTATCTCGTCAACTATTTTTACATTTACATCTCATAATCTCAACTCTTTAAGTACTTTAATAATAAATTATAACAATCAAAATTGCATTTATATTATCCCAAAATAACATTAACTATTGCCACTCATGGTACCTTCACCAATCAAAATGCACATATATGGTCTAAGGTATACATCTTAGTACTTTACATCACAGGTACATATTTACAACAAAAATGACTTTGGGCTTCCAACGGAGTGACCAAGGTGAAGGTGCGGCTACGAAATGCCAAGAGACTTACCAAGGATACAAATCTACAAGAACACCTCGACCTAGTTATCGATTGCCTCTTGATTTGAAAACATGAATTTGAAAAAGGTAAGTATAAACTCAGTGAGTGAACATAAGAAGGGAACACGTAATCGATAAGAAGAATTTGGAAATCATGATGCACTTGTTTAAAAAACAATGCAATTGATTTAATTTCTTACTAAAAACCCCTCATTTCAAACTTTGATTAATAACCTCATAGTGTTGCAAAAACCCATGATCAATCCATGAAGTTAAATAGGTGAAAAATATGTCAAAATCAAGCAAGGTAGCAAGCATGGCAGCAAGTTTCTCGCTGTAGCGAGAAATAGTGTCAGTTTGCATGTATTTCAGTTTTTCTAGCATATCTCCAACTACAGAAGTTTAATTGACCTGATTTTTGAACCATTACAAAGCTAAGAGGTAGGGTTACAACTTTTATGTTTACCACCTTTCTCAGTTCAGATAGGAAGGTGGTCAAAATCTTTATCAAAGTGAAAGCACTGCACCAAAACCTGAGAGTTTCTCGCTACAGTGAAAATGAATCTTGCTGCAGTGAGAAACAGAGCATTTTAAGTGAAATGGGTCTTGTTACATCAAAAGCCATTTTCTTGTTGAAATGAAAAGCAATTTGGGAGCAATTAACAATACCAACACATAACATAATCACAATTATTTTCATAAATCTATAACATATATATATATATTTGTATATACATACATCATCATGCATACCGTCCCACCACACTCAACTCAATGCAATATCATCATTATGTGTGCACTCCCTACTCGCACACTCTATCATCATCATGTGTGCACTCCCTACTTGCACACTTCAACATCATCATACAACATTATTCATCAATACAAAACATATATTCATATATTTACCTACCAACATAATATAGAAGCACATGGATTCATCCTTTTACACATTTCACATTTTTCACAACATCAAAACATTTTATCAAGGGCTTGTTCCCTGGCACACATTTTTAAAGAAAAGTTGGATAAAATCATTCAAATGTTCATTCAAATACACTACATTTTCCAAAGAAATTTTGAAATGCAAGTTCGCTCACCAGTCTTTATTGATATTTTGGTGGGCTCTATCTTCGACTAATGTTCCGAATGGAGGTGTAGGGTTTCGTTGGAACCTATCACACACAACAACATCACCATCAACCCAACTTGGAATTATTACTATTCCAAAGCTATTTTCTAAATTGGGTTCTACTAGTCATTCCTAACTAGTTTCCAACTACTATTAAATGGCTATTATTTGCACCATCCTAATCACTTTAAAATGAATAAACAACCTCATCTACAAAACATTCCCAAGTCTCATCACTAGCTATTCTCAACACTTAAATATCAAATTCTAAATCCCTACTCACCTTGGTAGCTTCGTAGTTGAATCTCTTTCCAAAAATTTCAAGCTATTATGGAAGCTTCCTCTTTCTCTCTCTAAACACCTAGCTAGTGAGAGAAAGTATGGAAGTAAGATTTTTTTTTCAAGGGTTTTAAAGTGAGAGTGAGAGCACAAAGGTTTTATGAAAGGGTGCATAAAAGCATGAAAAGTGGAGATAGCTTGAGAGAGTTATGGAAGCTTGATGAGAACTCCCATGGAGGATAAAGAAATGTGAGAGGGAAGAAGGAAAAAGAAGAAGAAGCTGCTGGAAAATGTGAGAAGAAGCTACTGGAAGATGATATTTTTAGCTTAAGCTTATCCAACTCCACTTAAATTATGAAAATGGCCTTAGCAAGTTAACTTATTCTTCTCCAATCCTTTGTGCAATTTTGTTACTCTTTTGACACTGAGGCCAAGTCCACAATGGTATAAAAATACTCAGATTTACGAAAAATTAAAATTTTGACCTGAGATAAAAAATGACCATTTTGCCCCTACTTTGGAAATCATCATTATTTTTATTTCCTTCATCATTTAATCCTTATTTTCATCATTCATTTATGCTTTAGGCTTACTTAGGCCTTAAAATGTTTGAAAGCATACTTCTAAGGGCTCACTAAAGAAATGATGAAATTACCCATGGCTCGGGTTATCGTGTCTACACCTAGTTATGAGGCTATAGAGGTCGAGGTCTCACACAAACAATCCAACTACACAAGCGGAAACACACATCATTCTTATTGCAAGTAACATAATCACATCCTAAAAATAAGAATTTATTAAGTAATAAAAAAAATGTATCTTTTTTTTTTGAGATTCTTATTTTTGGACACCACCACACCAACGATTGATTTCTAGATCAAACAAGTTTACCACATATTCTTCAAGAATGCTTTCAACTTGAACCTTGAGTGGACAAGGTGTGGAATGCTAGACTACAAGATGACAATCGATTTTGTCTCTCTTTTCTTCCTAAAAATTAATGGTTATTTTTTTAAAAAAATTTAGCCAAGAATGGGAGAGAGGAAAAGAGATATGGCAAAATTAAGAGAAGGAG
The DNA here is from genome assembly GCF_000208745.1 of Theobroma cacao. NCBI lineage: Eukaryota > Viridiplantae > Streptophyta > Magnoliopsida > Malvales > Malvaceae > Theobroma > Theobroma cacao. Next base: position 6,659,559 of record NC_030853.1, on the reverse strand, counting down.
AGAAGTGATGGCTAAAACTTTTTTAAGAAAAGTATGTATGTTTCTTTTCTTCTAATTTTTTTCTCTTTTTATTAAAACTCTTGCCTAAAATGTTTAATCAATATCATATACCTTTAAATCAATCTTGACCATCCATTTAGAGTTATGGAATAATCAAACACGTTCCATAATTATCAAAATTAAAATTAAAGAATAAATAATTTAATTCTTTAATTATCATTTAGAGTTCTTGATAAAATAAAACTCCTTGTTGAATAATAACTCGTATTTTATTATTATCCATCTTTATTTAAAAAAAATTAATAATAAATAAAAGAGTGATAGTTAAACATGGAGTTCCTTTTATCAACATGGATGTCTAGATTCATTTTGCAAGAATCCTCCTAGCATTATCTTAATTTAAGATAACTCTTGTCTTTAATTAAGACAAAAATATTTTATCTTGTCTAAATTAAGACAAATTTGTTTTCTTGTCTAGATTAAGACCAAAAATATTTTATCTTGTTTAAATTGAGACAAATATGTTTTCTTGTCTATATTAAGACAAAAAATTATTTTTCTTGTCTTAAATTTAGACAAATATATTTTCTTGTCTAAATTAAGACCAAACATGATTTCTTGTCTAAATTAAGAGAAACATGTTTTCTTATCTAAATTAAGACAAACATGTTTTCTTGTCTTAATTAAGACAAACATCTTAAAGTTGCCATTTTTGCACACAATTTAATTAATCAAATAAAACATGCATTCCAACTTAAACAAGTTGAATTCTATGAAGCTAGGTGGGGAATCTATTTGGACATAGATATTCCAAGCTCCAATAAACTTAGAATTATTCATAATCTCATTAAAAATAATTCAAGCTTATTAACCATGAAATCATTCCACCATAGATTCATGGTTGCACTTTTGGATTAACTATAATTACAAGAAATAATTCAATACTTGATATTAATTATTAGTTGTCCAATTGCAAACCTTATATTTTGAAGCCTCATAACCATCCAATGACAAAAGGTGAATGTACCGTTTTACCCTTTATATCAATTTTGTCTTCTAGTCTCAAATTTCATCCAATTAGTGATTCAATACTCTAGATCTAATATTTTGAGTATCCACATGTGATGAGTAGCTTACTCATCAATCCACTAGGTCCAGATTAATAACCAATCTTTCTAAAATCATTGGAAGTGATGCTAATGCTATGAACTCCATTATTTGGATATATGTTCCTAGATGTTCATCTCGATTATAATCCCAACATATGGAGTCTAGATCAACGCTTTATGATGATCATGTTCAAGGTATATCAAAGATTATAAGGAGATTAAACACGAGTCCATTATCTATTAGGATTTCGGTTTTACTATAAGCAAATGCATAAGTGTGAGATCATGATTTAAGTAATGATTAAACTTAAATTTGATTCTCACGTGATTTTAGTTTATGTTATAGTGTGATTGCTCAAAGTCAGCCATTTCAATGATTTGAGCCTCATCATTCCCTTGAAATGAATCACATTCATTTTGTTAGAAGTAATCTAGACACTATAGCTTTAACACAATAAAGTGACCAGCTTTATTATACGGTTGTGAATAATTTTTAGATTCAATTAAAATACATGTCTCCTATATATGACTCTTCAACAAATGTAATTTAATATCTCAATAGAATTATGGTACCTTAATAACTAGATAATGAATGCTTATTTAAAACAAACTCTTCGTCTTATTATCAAAATGTACTTTCATTACAAATAAATTAAATGAAATTAGACATGAGAATGTACTTGTTTTCCAAGGCATCATATTCTCAAAATTCCTAACAAAAGGATCAATGTTTTGAAGCTCAACCAAAGAAAAGGCAGCCTTGGTATTTGGACGGTGGCTGCTCAAGACATATGACTAGCAATGAGAAATTATTTACAAAACTTGATAGGAAAAAGATTGGTCATGTTTCCTTTATTGATGACTCCAAAGGTATTATCCAAGGAATTGGAACCATTTGTAACACTTTCCAAACTCAAATCAAGCATGTTTTATGTGTTAAAGGTCTAAGACATAGCTTACTAAGCATTAGTCAGCTTTGTGATAAAAGCTTTAGAGTATGCTTTGATTCTCATAGATGTCAAGTAATTAATGTTGATAATAACAAACTTGCATTCATTGGCAAAAGAATTAAGAACATGTATGCTATCTTTCTTGATAGAATTGAGCTTAATAATGAATCATGTCTTGTGGCCAATGATGTATGTGATAGTTGGTTGTGACATAGAATATTAGAACATGCTTGCATGCACACTATTTCAAAACTCTTAAGAAAGGACCTAGTCATTGGACTTCCAAAGATATCTTTTGAAAATGACAAGGTTTGTGATGCATGTCAATTTGGGAAACAAGTTAAAAGTTCGATTAAATCTAAAAAAATAATCTCAACTTCTAGACCACTTGAAGTATTGCATATTGACTTGTTTGGACCAATTATTATTACTAGTTTAGGAGGCAAGTGATATGGCTTTTGTTATTGTAGATGATTACTTGAGATATACATGGGTATAGTTTCTTGCTTACAAAGATGATGCATTGTATACTTTGTTAAACATTGTAAAAGAGTGCAAAATGAGAAAAAGGTTTATCATTGTTAGTGTTAGAAGTGACCATGGTGGTGAATTTAAAAGTGATGATTTTGAAATCTTTTGCAATGAAAATGGTTTTAAACACAATTTCTCAGCTCTTAGAACTCCACAATAAAATGGCGTTGTTGAAAGAAAAAATAGGACTTTAAAAAAAATGACAAGAATAATGCTTTGTGAAAACAATTTGCCAAAACATTTTTGGGCTGAAGTTGTGAACACAACAACTTACATTTTGAATAGAGTTTCCGTTAGCCATGATTTTGAAAACCCCTTATGAGCTTTATAAAGGAAGAAAATCAAACATTTCATATTTAAGGAGTTTTGGGTGCAAATGCTTTGTTTTAAATAATGGAAAACATAGCTTATGAAAGTTTGGTGCTAGAAGTGATGAAGTTATTTACTTGGGTTATGCATTGAACTCTAAAGCATATAGAGTGTTTAACAAAAGAACTTTAGTCATAAAAGAGTCAATTCATATTCACAAAGATGAGCTAGGACAACAAAGAAGATGATGGAGAAAACTCAAACGAGAAAAATGGAAGAAAACCACCTCTAGAGGATCTGTAAAGAGCTAAAAATTAGCACAACAATATTCTTAAAAGTTATAGATTTGTAAGAAATCATCCTCAAGAACAAATTATTAATGATCCCTCGAAAAGCGTCAAAACTAGAAGAGAACAAAGGGAAACTTGTGAATATTTGGCATTCATATCACAAGTAGAACCAAAGAACTTTGAGGAAGCTGAAAAGGAAGAGAGTTGAAATATTACTATGCAAGAAGAACTTGGTCAATTTTAAAGGAACAAAGTTTGGACCTTAGTTCCAACACCAACCAACAATCCAATTGTTGGTACAAAATGAGTATTCAAAAACAAGTTGGATGAGTTGGGAAATGTGATAAGAAACAAAGCAAGGTTAGTTGTTTAACGCTATAATCAAAAGGAAGTTATTGATTATGATGAAACTTTTGCTCCTATAGCTAGATTAGAAGCAATTAGACTCTTGTTTGCCTATGCTTGTTTCATGAATTTTAAATCATTTCAAATGGAAGTCAAAAGTGCATTTCTAAATAGCTTTATACAAGAAGAAGTGTATGTTGAATAGTCCCTTCGTTTTGAAGATTTTGAAAAAATTGTTCATGGTTATAAATTGCATAAAGCTTTATATGGATTGAAACAAACTCTTAGAGCTTGGTATGAAAGACTTTCAAAATTTTTAATTAAAAACGGATACTTTAGGGGGATTGTAGATAATACTCTTTTCATAAAGAAATATAAAAGTTGTTTGATTATGGTTCAAATATATGTTGATGATATAGTAGTTGGTGCCATTAATGAAAAGTTGTATGAGAATTTTGTTAAGGAAATGCATGGTGAATTTGAAATGAGCATGATGGTGAGCTAAAATTTTTCCTTGGTCTACAAATCAAGTAATGTAAGGATGGAATATTCATCAACCAAGAAAAATACACTAAAAAATGCTGAAAAAAATTATTGTGATGAATTTGGAATCCATTGGAACTCTTATGAGTCCTTCCACAAAGCTTGACAAAGATGATAAAGGAAAAGATGTGGACTAAAAACTTTATAGAGGTATGATTGGCTCACTTCTTTATTTAACTGCAAGTGGACCTAATATTTTGTTTAGTGTTTGCCTAAATGCAAGATTCCAATCATGTCCCAAAGAATCACATTTGATTGCAATGAAGAGGATTTTGAGATAGCTTTTGGATGCTCAAGGCGTAGGACTATGGTACCCAAAAGGATCGTCTTATAATCTTCTTGGCTATTCCAATGCTTATTTTGCTAGCATCAAAACTGCTCGAAAAAGCACTAATGGCACTTGTCAATTCCTTGAAATATTCTTGTGTCTTGCTCTTACAAAAAGCAAAATTGGGTTGCTCGTTCAACTGTTGAGATTGAATAAATTTCACTAGGTAGTTGTTGTGTATACATATCATGGATTAGGCAACAGCTAAATGATTTTGGCATGTCCATGCATAATGTCCCTATCTTTTGTGACAACACTAGTGTCATAAACATCTCCAAAATCCTAGTCAACACTTTAAGACCAAGCACATAGATATTAGACATCATTTCATTAGAGATCATGTGCTTAAGGGAGATGTTAAAATAGAATTTGTACATACCTTGCATCAATTAGCAGATATTTTGACAAAATCATTGAGTAAAGACCAATATTATTAGATTATGAAAGACTTAGGAATGATTATGCTAATGAATTCTGATTAAGTTGAATTGAACATGTTTTTGATGATATGTTGTGTGATGTTTGATTTCATTTATTATTTTAAATTGATTAGAAAATGTTCCAATTAGTTAAAAAGACTTGAGAAGGAATGTAAGACCTACATTGATTAGTTAAGGCCTTTTTAAAACAATTAAAGCCATTATATGTTGAAGTGATAAGTCTAATCAGTGAAGTGTTAATGTCACGAGCCAAACTTGAGGGTCCGTGACCAATGTACGAGCCCAGTAGGCAAGCCTACTAGACCCGAGTAACTTAGAGTTCAGAATCAAATAACACATAGCTAAGGGATTTCGTATATCATATTCATAAGTAATATTCAAGTTCAACATATTACACCATCTTTGGCACATAGTTCATGCGAATATCCATAGGGCCATAAATAGTCTAATCATTAGGTTCGTATCATATGATCCTTTGTACACAACATCACATGGCACTCAGTGCCTACAACATTCGAAACACATTATTTTCTAAACTTTAATATTTTAAATGCAAAAGCTAGTGTGAACCGGACTCAGCGGAGTGAACCATTGGATGGAAAACCTATCAAATGCCAAAATTCATCTATCCAAACAATGATGCTAAGACACATTTATATCACTTATTTGCACATGGTACAAAAATACTCAGTGAGTGGTGCACACAATCAGATTTATGTACATATATTAAACACATAATAAACATGGCACTCTTAGTGCATCTACATGATCTAATAAACATCTCCAAATATAGGGCATATTATTATTCCAAAGTTTTCAATATGGGGGAATATCATCATCCTCAACATCTCCAAAAGATCCTCACACACGTCATAGACTTACCTTCATAGCCAACCAAAGTTTGTCACATCATTTTCCACGGGTACTCTAGTTTTCGGAGTATAGCTTCGAGCCATATCATGGTTATCTAAGCCTCTCCCAAGCTATCTAACATCGTATACACATCAAATCAATGAGTGGTCCTTGCCTTTACATAGTTAAATCACGCACAGTGGCCAATCGATGGAGAAACAAATCATGCTCAATGCCGAAGCAACTGACGGAGCATAAGTCACACGCTTGCTGAAGCAACAGGCAAAAAATCAAATCATGCCTAATGCCAAAGTAGTTGGCAAAAATCATATCATTGACCGAAGTAATCTCCCCATGGTCGGCATAGCTAGAAGTAATCTCTTGACAAGTGGCATCATGACATTACAGGTGGGAATCACAAGCAGGACTAAACCATAGCCTTTGTTTACCACCATCCCTGCATGCACACACATAGTCACAAGGTAATGGAATCCACTCAACCTCAAGTCAAATCAACGTTTGGAATTCATTCTTGGGATAGAACTGTCATAGCCTAAATCTCGAGCCATGATCGGCGTATGGGCCCAATAGGCATAGTCGACTAGGCCCAAGCAAGCCTATCTGTGTGAACCTGTTTATCAATTTGTCTATCATACATCATTATTTAAGAACCACAATTCATAATTCCTAATTATAGTTTCTTCAATAATACACCATGGCAAGCAAATATATATATTTATATCGTCCTAAAATAATGTTATCAATTGCCAACTTGTGGCAACATCATCAATCAAACTAGACATATAATGTTTACAAAATAAATCTCCCAGTTTACATCAAAACATCCATGTACTCATGCAAAAGATCCTTGACTACTAGTAGAGTGACTCTGGGTGTGGGTACTGCAACTGAATGCCATGGTAAACCTACTGAAATGTGAGTATGAGTAGACACCTTAATCTAGGTTTAAATTACCTTCGGATCAAAAACCAAAACATGAAGTTGAAAAAAGTGAGTATAAACCAAGTGAGTGAACATAGCAAAGGAACAAGCAATCGATACTGAAGGTTTTATTTAACCTGATGCACTTTTGTTAGAAATAATACAATTTGTATATCAAAAACCAAATCGAATGCTATGTTCTCATTCAAACCATTTAAAAACATTGAGGAGTTTCCAACCTTCAACATTCAACGCAATCACATTACGTTTCTCAAACATCCCTACTCTATAGTATATGTACAGATGTATATAAATATTTATGTATATATATATATATATATTCAGACATGTGTCAAAAACATCTAGCTCATTGGTAACTTGGTTATATTGAGCTATTTTTATCACATTTTAGGGACTTTAGTAGCTAGACCTTTGAGTTTTTAGGTTCGAATTTTTTCATTTTAGTTGTTTTTTTAAGTTAAGTTAGATTACATATTGAATAGTTAAATTAAGTTGTTTTAATTTAATTTTACTTTATTGTGGGTATAATTTACTTGAAGAAGAGTTAATGTCGATTTCTCTCATGGTTATACGCAAGTTATGTGATGGACAAGGTGAAATTGAGTAACGATAGCACAAGCATGGTGAAGGTATCACTCAAACATGCTGTGGTAATTTAAAGATAACTTGAGCTCCATTTAATATGATTTTCAATTCATTGAAAAGATAAGCAAATGGGATACAACTTTTGTGTTTATCACTTTACCCAGTTTGGACCGATTAGAGGTGAAAATCATGTCTAAAGATGATAGATAGATGCAGATTACACATAAGGCAACATGGGAATTGAGGTTGCAGGGCTGAAGAGACCATTGCAGTAGTGCTGGAAGCTTGTGGCCATGACGTTGGGCTGGATGGGTGCATCATACTAAAGGTTGAAAGCATGGCACCACGGTGCTACCAAAGCTTGTCATGGTACTATGGTGCCACCCCGGTTTCCAAAATTAAGAAGTCTGACAAGAAATTGGATAGTAAGGCATTTTGTACGTATTTATGGGACTTTTTGAGAGCATTCAAAGGGAGAGACGACAACAGCTTTTTGAAGAATTAGAGCTTATAATCAAGCAAGAATTCAAGAGCAATTGAGAGAGATTGGCAATCAACCAAGCTTCGATATTAGTTTGTTTCTCTCATTTTATGCTATTCTTTCTTGTTTTGAATTCATGGTTAAATTTCTTTGGATAGTGTTTTATTTAGATATTACAAACTAAGTTGCTTATCCAGGATTTTGGTGGATTTCAACATGTAGTTTGAATCTTGGTTTTTCTATTATTTATAATGAATGGGTATTGTTTTACTTATTCAAATCTGATCTTCATGCTTTTATTTGCCTGATCAACATTTAATTGAATTGTGAATCTAATTGAAACTTGATAGAGAGATTTTAGGTTGGACTAAGATTTAAATAGTGTATGTTCACGTCACTTAGGTGATTTGATTTGCGATTTTAGTTGACATATGTCAATTGCCATACATAGCCAAATTAGGAAACTTGCTTAATGAACTTAATTTAATTGATTCCTATAGACATATAGTGAACTGATTAAGTTAGGTATTTATACAAGCATCTTGATGGAGACTTGTTCATAACTTTGGATTTTAGGTTAGTAAAATCACCCAGGAAAGATAAATAACAAGAAAAGTTGGTATCAGATGAAATGTTGAATGAATCCATGATTATAGGTTTATAATCTACTAGTTTTCTCAATAAATTTAATTTTACTTGTTAATTTAGTATTTCTTTCAAATTTTGTTTTTGATTAGCTTTTCAATTTTCATAGTGCTTAAATAAGGTTATTTGTTATATAATTTTAGTACTTAATGAAACTTTAGAAATAAATCCTTGTGGGAACAATAATTTGGACTTAATGTCTATATTACTTGTTCGATACGTATACTTGCGTGTGCAAAATCCATAACACTAACTCCCAAGAATAGTGAACATGGTCCGATGCATGTAGCCACTAACCTTAACACAACTCATGTGCACTCCCGCACCTTACACGGTTATCATGTCATGAGTTCTCCCACACCATACACCACCATTACCGTCATGTGCACTCCCACACCGCACATATATGGTTATATATGTCATGTGCTCTCCTACACTGCCCATGGCCATCGACATTGACAATCTAGCTGAGTCATTTGACCCTACATCATAATCCATAGATTACATAACAACATATAAACAAGAATCTTTTCAAATCAATATCTTCCACATAGTTCATTATTTTAAGCCATACACATGTTTACACAATCCAATTTCCAAGGAAAATTATATCAATTATCATACAACTAGTTACAACATTCAAGGTTCTCAACATATCACACACCATAATTCACATAGCAATTTTATATAATATTTCATACACATGGTTCATCACATTATACATTTTGCAACATAAGGATGTCATTCATCAAAAACTTGTTCCCATGCATATTTTAAAAGATTCAAATAGGTATATTCAAGTATTTCATTCAAACACATATGCATTTTCTTTTCAAAACATTTTATATGCAAGTTCACTCACTCGTTTTTGTTGATATTTTATTTGATCAACTCTAAACATCAATTAGTGCTCCAAGTGGAAAAGTGGGGTCTTGTTGGAACCTATCATAGACAATTAGCATCATAACCAACCCAATTCATGTGAATATAAATCCAAATGCTATTTCCATAATTAAACTTTACTAGTTCTTCCTAACTAGTTTTTCATTACCATTTGATTAGTCAACCTAGTACTAACTTCACTATTTTCATAACACTTCATTTATTACTTCCATTTTCCAGCACCTATATCATCCTTATAATTCATAATCCCAAATTTAATTAATTCCTTTAATGACATCTTACACCCACACAGTGCCCTTTATTAAATTAGTCATTAACACCACCAGTTAAACCATGAATTACATTAATTATTAATCATTTCTCCCTCCAACAACCCTAACCCATCAAAACAGCCCCTCATTCCCATTCCAAGTATCAATTTACAAAGCCAACATTCAAGTCATCAAGCTAGTCATTTATTTGCACTACTTTAGTCACATTAGTAACAAATAATCAGCTTTGCACCACAATATAATCCATTAACAATAAAACAACCCAAAAATCGAATTATTAACCATCATTGACAAACTTAAAAATCAATTATAACCCATTACTCACCTTGGCAGGCTTATAGTTTAATTTCCTTAGTGAGGATAACTTTTGAAGGTGTTGTGAGGACTAAAATGGAGAAGAAGTTTTTTAAGAGTTTTCAAGCTAGTTTGAAGAGTTTCTCCCTCTAAAAATGTTTAACTAGTGAGAGAAAGTGCAGAGGGAAGACTTTTTTGAGGTTTTGATGTAAAAAAAAAATGAAAGAGCACGAAAAATCCTATAAGAAAATGTACAAGAACATGTAATTTGGAGTTAATATGAGAAAGTTATGAACGTTTCAAGAATGGTATCCATAGAAGATGAAAGGTTGGGAATAAGGAGAAGAAATGAAAGGAAGAAGAAGAAATTGATGGAAAGTTAGGGTCTTTATAGCTAAGGTTGACTAAGGTTTCAAATATTTATGAAAATGCCATTAATAAGTTGACTTTGTCTTTTTGTGCAATCTTTTTTTCTTACTCTTGTGACATTGGGAAAGAGTCCACAATAGATTAGAGGTACTCGAGTTCATGAAAAGTTAAAATTTAGAGTCGAAATCTAAAATTACCATTTTACCCCTAATGTGGAAATTATTTTTTTTCATAAATCTCTTTAATCTAATTTCTTTGTTTATCTAACTTACTTAGACCTTAATAATATTTGAAAATTTAACTCTAGAAGCTTATCAAGAAAATGACAAAATTACCCTTAATCCACGTCATCGTTCTTACATCGAGGTACGCATCTATAAAGGCCGAGGTTTCACATTCTCCCCCACTTAAAAAAAAATTGATCCTTTTGTTAGGAACATTGAGAATATGGTGCCCTAGAAAGTAAGTATATTTTCATGCTTAATTTCATTTAATTTATTTGTAATGAGAGTATATTTTGATAATAAGACGAACAGTTTGTTTTAAGTAAGCATTCATTATCTAGTTATTAAGGTACTATGAATCTATTGAGAAATTAAAAAACATTTGTATGAAGAGTCATACATAGGAGACATGTATTTTATTTGAATCTAAAAATTGTTCACAACCATATAATAAAGCTGGTCACTTTATTGTGTTAAGGTTGCAGTATTTAGATTGCTTTCAACGAAACGAATGTGATTCATTTCAAGGGAATGATGAGTCTCAAATCATCGAAATGGTTGACTTTGAGTAATGACACTATAACATGAACTGGAATCATGTGAAAATCAAATTTAAGTTTAACTGTTACTTAAATCATGATCTCACACTTATGCATTTGCTTATAGTAGAACCAAAATCTTAATAAATAGTGGACTCATGTTTAATCTTAACAATCTTTGATATACCATGAGCATGATCATCATAAAGTGTTGATCTAGGCTCTGTATGTTGGGATTATAATCGAGATGAACATTTGGGAACATATATGCAAATAATGGAGTTCATAGTATTAACATCACTTCTAGTGATTTCAAGAAGATTGGTGATTAATTTGGGCCTAGTGGATTGATGAAGTAGCTACTAATCACATTTAGATACTCAAAAGATTATATCTAGGGTATTGAATTACCAATTGGATGAAATTTAAGACTAGGGGACAAAATTGACATAAAGGGTAAAACGGTAAATTCACCTTTTTATGATTAGATGGTTATGAGGGTTCATAATATAAGGTTTACAATTGAAAAACCAATAATTAATATCATGTATTGAATTATTTCTTGTAATTATAGTTAATCCAAGAGTGCAACCATGAATCTATGGTGGAGTGATTTCATGGTTAATAAGCTTGAATTATTTTTAATGAGATTATGAATAATTCTAAGTTTATTGAAGCATGGAATATCTATGTCCAAATAGATTCCCTACTTAGCTTCGTAGAATTCAACTTGTTTAAGTTGGAATGCATGTTTTATTTGATTAATTAAATTGTGTACAAAAATGACAACTTTAACATCTTTGTCTTAATTTAGACAAGAAATCATGTTTGATCTTAATTTAGACAAGAAAATATGTTTGTCTTAATTTTAAGATAAGAAAAATATATTTTGACTTAATCTAGACAAGAAAACATATTTGTCTCAATTTAGACAAGATAAAATATTTTTGTCTTAATTAAAGACAAGAATTGTCTTAAATTAAGATAATTCTAGGAGGATTCTTGAAAAATGAATCTAGACATCCATGTTGATAAAAGGAGACTCCATGTTTAACTATCACTCTGTTATTTAATATTAATTCTTTTTAAATAAGGATAGATATTAATAAAATAAGAGTTATTATTCAACAATGAGTTTTATTTTATCAAGAACTTTAAATGATAATTAAAAAATTAAATTATTTATTCTTTAATTTTAATTTTGATAATTATGGAGCATTTTTGATGCTTTCATAATTGTAAATGGATGGTCAAGATTGCTTCAAAGGTATTTGATATTGATTAAACCTTTTAGGCGAGAGTTTTAATAAAAAGAGAAGAGATTGGAAGAAAAGAAAGTTACGTACTTTTCTTGAAAAAGTTTCAGCCGTCACTTCCCTCATCCTCTTAACTTTGCCGTATCTCTTTTCCTCTCTCCCATTCTTGGCTGAATTTTTTGAAAGAAAAATAACCATTAATATTTACGAAGAAAAGAGAGACAAAATCGATTGTCATCTTGTAGTCTAGCATTCTACAGCTTGTCCACTCAAGGTTTAAGTTGAAAGCATTCTTAAAAAGTAAGTGATAAACTTGTTTGGTCGAGAAATTAGTCGTTGGTATGGTGGTGTCCAAAAATAAGAATCTAAAAAAAAGGGATGCTTTTTTTTTCTTACTTAATAGATTTTTATTTTTAGGATGTGATTATGTTACTTGCAATAAGAATGATATGTGTTTTTGCTTTTGCAATTGGATTGCTTGCTTCCTTTATAAAGAAAATTTTTTAAATCCATGCTTTACACAATCACATCAAGCCACTTAGATCCAACTCCAATGGGTCCTCGAATTTTAAATCTAGCTATAAGATAACAAACCTCTATGTATTAAAGACGTGCAGATATTTAATTCGCATATCCTCCTCGGCCACCATGTTACCTCATCACTTGTGTGGTTTCGCCATAGTACTTTCACTGAGGCTACCTCTTTCGAGTGAAGCTTTTTGACCTACATATGAATAATAGCCACCGGTTACTCCTTATAGGTCAAGTCATCTCTCAACCGAATGGTCTCATGTTATATCTATTGGTCCCATTTGAGTGCTAGAGCGGGGTGCATAGCACTACAAATTTTCTACTCAGCCCTTTAAAGCTTAAAGAGCACTTAATCAACCAGATGCAAGCAAGGACTAGAACTTGTTAAAATTACAAGACACCAAGTAAAGAAAGGTAAAAAAAATGGACAATGCAAGAGTATTTATAGTGGTTCGGTCCCTTTGACCTACATCCACTACCTTGATCTCCTAATCAAGGATTTTCAACACAACTTCACTAAACCAGTGGAATTAACAGCTTCCATCAAGCTTTTCACAAGGTGAGCTTCTAACTTAAGCTTTAATCCCTTACAACAAGCTTTAGAGTGCTTCCCACACTCTAATTTCTCAAGAAAAAGAATTATAACTAAGCACCTTTACAAGTCTGGACATATTACAATCAAGCTCAAACACTTTTTTTGGTTTTGGAATGGAGAACAAGTGTTTTTAGTAAAGAATATTTGACTTTTTTGCTCAAAGTAGCTCTTTTCTATTTAAATTTTTTTTCTTTGACTGTTGAAGCTTCCTTTTATACTTAGGGAGTCAGAATTTTTCTTTTGGAGATAATTTTTAGCTGTTAGAAACAACTCTAATGCACTTCTAGCCAGTATTTTGTCCTCTAGTGTTTAAATTCAAAAAAGGAGATAAATTTGGGTAACCGATTACAAGTAGCTTTAACCGATTACGGCTTCTTTATCTTACATTGTCCTGCTACTGTGTTCTTTGCTCTAGCTTATTACAGAAGGTTCTAACAGATTAAGAGTTTTCTATCTTCAGACTTTTTTTCTTCAACAGACTTCTTCTAACTAGTTATGGTAGGCTTTAACTGATTATAAACTTTCTGTTTTCAGTTCTCTACGCAATAATCTTCCTTTAATAGGTTAGCCTTTCCCTCAACTCATTGAGGCTTTATTACTTTCAGCCATAATTGATTAAGATTAGCTTTAATCGACTAGAAGATCTTCAAAGTTTGAACTTATCCATTTTGGCTTATTTCAACGGTCAATAATATTTTCAAACTTCTTTTTTGGTGCTTAAAGATACTAAGACCTTATGTTTTGACCTATTAACCAAACCTCTTAATCGATTAGCACATTTCTATTTTGCTTCAGCTTATCACACAATCATGCCTCAGCTGATTAAGGTCCTTTGATAATCAGTTACTAAGGTTCTGTTTTTGTTCATTACTTGCTCTTTCCTTCTTAATTGATTAATTCTTCATTAAACTTAGCAAGCTTTTTAACTTGCCTTTAATTAACAACTTTGTTAGGGGTATAAAATTAAATCCTGCACACTTAAATAGTGAAGTTAGACATTAATGAGTGAAGAATGTTTTGTTAGCATCAAAAACATATGAACTCAGCATTCTCCCTTTTTGATGATGAGAAAACACCCTTAGATTAAGAGTGCAATGTTTGTAAATGAAAAGAATATTTTATGCAATTTTGAGGATTGCTCTCCATGAGTATGTGCTCCCCCTAAATATATGCTCTAATAAAATTATCCATATAAAGCCATTCAAACACAGGAGCATATGTATGTATATATTCAATATTCAACCATTCAATATAAGTTAAACATAAAAAATATAGAAACTCAGCACAACATAAGCCACCATANCCTAAATATATGCTCTAATAAAATTATCCGACATAAAGCCATTCAAGCACAGAAGCATATATATGTATATATTCAATATTCAACCATTCAATATAAGTTAAACATAAAAAATATAGAAACTCAGCACAACATAAGCCACATAACCCATATAAACATAGTTTAACACATAACACCATTATAAAATATATAAACCTCAAAACCATTGTTCATCACAAAAAAAAAAGCCAAAGCAAAGACAACAAAAGCATAACTTAAGGACTTAGTTCGTCATTCCTATCAGTTCTACTTCTTAATCCTATTTTCTTGTCTTTCTATTTCTCTCCCCTTTTTTGGCATCATCTAAAAAGTTTTAATCAGAGTCAAATGAAAGTGAGGATTCATTAGTGCCAAAATGAACATTGAGAAGTTTTGGAGTAGAGTGGGATAGAGAGTCTAATGGAATAGATTGGGGGTCTGTAGATTTAGAGGACTGTTGGGTGGAAGTCAATGCCTGTCTTTCAGACTTTTTTCTTTTGAAGGTTTTGGTCTTGGTGGCCTTAGTTTTCTTGCCTTGACCAATAGTTTTCTTTGCTATAGGATCAATGTTAGTAGCTTTACCCTTGTCTGGATGTGCTTCTTCTATAATTTGTTTTATTTCTGGTGGAGCTGATTGAGCTTCTTGATGCATCCTTGTGTGTTGGTGTGCTTGGTCAACTTTAGCTTCATTGATGATATATCTTAAACGAGAATCTCTCCAGATTCTACAAGGGAGCTCACAACACTCTTTTCAGCATTTGAATGTTCTTTTTCAACTTGGGGTTCTTTCTCTTTTTCTTTCTTTTTCTCATTCTCTTTAGTGGGTTGTTATTTTTCTTGTTCAACATTCTTCTTTCTGAATTCCTTAATTCCAACTTGAGTCGCATTTGGATTTTCAAGTATTTCCTTGTCAGTTTCCTTGTCATGACCAGAAGTAGCACTTTCAAATTGTTTTGTAGCAGTCCTCTCATTTGATTGACTTGCAGCAAAGACAGGGGCTTTGGGAACTTTGGTTTCCTTAGTTGGATTTAACAGAGTTTCAAGCTGTTGAAGTTTTTCTTCAATCTTTACCATCTTCTCAAGTTGACTAGTCAACTTCCTATCGATTCTCATCAGAAGATTAAGCATCATGTCATTCTGAAGTGGGGGTTGATTGACCCTTGTGAAGGGTGTTGAATGACTACCAGTTGGAGGGGGTAGAGGTATACCTTTTGTGATATTAATACATTCATTCTTTTCTATCTTGTACCCCATTTTCAGTACATTACCCAAGAATATTCCCTGATCTTTATCCTTCATGAGATCAGACTGAAATCTTCCATCTAAATTCCCTTCTTTTACACTATGGATGTAAGGATATTGCCATACGACAGATTTGCTTTGTCCCCTAGTGTAGTTGTTCTGATCTTTTCCACCATGTATCTTCCCACATTCAGTGGGATTTCATTGAAGACAACTTCCATTAGCCATAGATCCTATGCATTCACATAAATGAAGCTGCTGCTTCTTCCATGGAAAGTAGTTGCTATGAAATAATGAAGAATTCTGAGTTGAGCATTTGTTATCTCATTGGCATAACTTCTTGAGGGAAACTTCTCCCTCTTTCCAATCATAATTTCCCACGGATGGTTCGGCTCATATTTCTTTGTCATTTTGATTCTCCTACTTCAAATTCAGTCTTAAGGAATTCTCCTAGATCTTGAGCACTAATTTGAAAATCTTCACCATCTAAAAGCACAATATATTTATCCTCCTCAAATTCCTCTTCTTCTTCTAGTTTAGTTTTGTCAATAGCTATATTGGAATATAATTCCTTAATTAGAGTTGGACTATACATTCTATCTCCAAATGTACTCATATATCTTAATTTTAGAGATTTAAAATATCCCTCCAAATCTTTTTTTACTTCTGGTGAATCATTAAAACTATCCTAATCAAAAAATTTTCCACAGGAAATTATGGCATTCTCGATTCTCCTAAATCTATCAGCATTTATGTCATTTCGAAATCGAGAAGAAGAAGAATCAGTACCTTTCCTCGTTATAGCTCTTGCATTTGTCAATCCTTTCTCTTTCTCTGTCATTTTCCTTTTGCTTCTTTTTTTCTTCTTTGCTGAATGTCCTTTGATTTTTCTTTTCTTTTTGAGGGAATGTGATGAAGAATCATCAATTTTCCTTTTACTTTTCCCTTTTTCAGCTACTTGTGAGTGAAGGAAGTTTTTGCCATGGGATTTTCTTTTCTAGGGTTTCTCGAGTTTCAGAGGAAAATATGGAGAGGAAAATCTAAAGGCTTTTAGATATTGATTTGCAATGTAACAGACTCTCTAAGTAGATAGGGGGTTTTTTATGGAAAGTTACAACTAGTTGCTCACGTTTTGAGTGGGAGCTGTCCTGTACCACTTGCCTAGTTTTTTTTTTTAATGCAAAATCCCAATGCGATAGCCTATCTCTTTCACAATTATCCTTTAATCAATTAGAGGAGGCCTTAATCGATTATTATGTTTTTGACTTGAAAGCCCTTTAACTACCAAACTTGTATTAATCAGTTAAGGGAGTTGCTAATTGATTTTTGCCTCACTAACTTAGGTTAAGTCTTATTACACAGAATTGTTTTAATTGGTTAGGGAAGTTCTTAACTGATTAGAATGAATCCTATCTTCCATGTAAGGTCTTTTAGCTAACCTAGAATATTCACTAATCAATTACACTAAGCAATAGACACGCTCATCAGGCAATATATATATCATCAAAAACATCATCATTTCATCATAATTCATATCTTAGTAGCATCAATCATCCCTAGATCTCTTCTAATTTTACAAAATTGTTCTTCATTCAATGGTTTTGTGAAAATGTCAACCAATTGATGCTAGGTATCTACAAAATCTATTTCAATATCTCTCTTAAGCACATGATCTCTAATAAAATAATGTCTAATTTCAATGTGCTTGGTTCTAGAGTGATGAATAGGATTTTTTGAGATATATATGGCACTCATATTATCACAATAAATGGGAACTTTATGTATAGCCATTCCAAAATCATTTAGTTGCTGCCTAATCTATAAAATTTGTGCACAACAACTACCTAGTGATATATACTCAACTTCAGCAGTTGATAAAGCAACAGAATTTTGTTTCTTGCAAGACCAAGACACAAGCATGTTTCCAAGGAATTGACAAGTACCACTAGTGTTTTTCTGATAAGTTTTGCTACCAGCAAAATCAGCATCGGGATGGCCAAAAATATTAAAAGATGAACCTTTTGGATACCATAAGCCTAAACATTGAGTACCAAAGAGATTTAAAAATTCTTTCACTGCAGTCAAATGTGATTCCTTGGGACATGATTAGAATCTTGGACTTAGCCATACACTAAATAATATATCAGGTCTACTTGCAGTAAGATAAATAAGTGAACCAATCATACCTCTATAGAGCTTTTGGTCCGCATCTTTTCCTTTATCATTGTCACGACCCAAATACCGGGCCATGACGGACGCATGGGCCCAATGGACGTAATCCACTAAGGCCAAGCAAGCCTATTAATATAACCTTTTCACCATTCCATTAAAAGTTGCTAAGTCACATTTTATAACTTTGAATCAAAATAATACTAAACATTGCCATCTCATTGTGGCATACCAATCAAAGAGTACATATATTGTCTAAACATAATTTAATAATTTACATTGGTTTGTCTATACACAACAAAAGAGTACTCGACCTCCAACGGAGAGATTCAGATGAATTTACAGCTACTGAATACTGAGACACCTACCAAGCGTCGAATATACAAAGACACTTCGACCTAGTTACCAGCTGCCTTGTGATCTAAAAACATGAAGTTGAAAACGGTGAGTATAAACCTAGTGAGTGAACAAGAAAGGGAACAAGCAAACATTAAGGAATGTTTAACGAAATCATGATGCATTCATTTTTCAAAACAATGCAATTTGTTTTAGTTCTTATTAAAACCCCTCATGTAAACCCCACATGAGTAAATCACTTTATGAAAAGGGTCCATGCTCAACAAAGGATTTGGAGAGTGAAAACTTTAATAGCATTCATGCAAATCAAGTCAAATAAACGATGGGTCCTCGCTACAGCGGAAAGGCATTCTCGCTGCAGCGAGGGTTTCTCACCAAACCTCATCATTTTAAACTTAATTCATTTATTCCTTAATGTTGGAAGTCCATGCTCAACTATGGTACCAAAGAAATGGAAAATAGGGCAGCAACAGAACCAAATGAGGAGCAAAACAGAAGTTTTTTCGTTGCAGGGAGATTCAATCTTGCTGCAGCGAAATTTTTGGTCTCAAAACAGAAAGTTTCTTGCTGTAGCAAGATTCCGGCTAGCACCACCCCTCCAAACCTGAGAGTTTCTCGCTGCAGCGAGAAACAGGGCACCAGCAAAAATTCCCCATTCCTTCAAGCAAAGGCCACCCTGTTCACATGACCAACACAACATGAAACTCATATAATTTCCCAAAGTTTAATATGTCAAATTTCACATGCATTTCAACCATTTACATATTCATGAACTTTCTATAACACACATATCTATACATGTATATCTATATTCACCATCAAGCACACTCTCCCATCGTCATCAACTCATGTGCACTCCCCACTAGCACATGGTTGGGTCATCATTGGCTTATGTGCACTCCCACTCGCACATAGCCGGGTCATCATTGGCTTATGTACACTCCTACTCGCACATAGCTGGGTCCACATCAACATACAAAGAAGCACCCAATGCATATCATGCATATTATCATATTGTGATAACACATAAACCATTGTATAGCACATTTTCACAATATAAAATCACTTCACCAAAGGCTTGTTCCCAAGGTACATTTTCAAAGGAAAACTGGATAAAATCTTTCAAATGTTTGTACAATTGCATTCACATTCCCAAAACAAATTTTGAAATGCAAGTCCACTCACTGATTTTTGTTGAGCCTTTAACCGACTCTAACGTCCCTAATGGTCCAATTGGGGCTGTGGGACTTCATTAGAACCTATCATCACATTAGCATCACCAATATGTCAATTCACATACTTATAAAGTCCAAAAGCTTTTTCTTAGCTAACTTCCAATGGCCATTTAAATGGCTATCTATTCTCTCTACCCTTATCACTTTAAAATGAACGAACATCCCAACTACCAATTCACCCACAAATCTAAACACTAATCATTCTCAACACTAAAACTCAATTCTAGTGTACTACTCACCTTGGTAGCTTGTATTTGAAATTCTTTCCAAAACTTTCAAGCTATTTTTGAAGCTTCCTCTTTCTCTCTCTAAAACACCTAACTAGTGAGAAAGAGTATGGAAATAAGATTTTTCAAGGGTTTTAAGGAGAGAGAGTGGAAGAGCACAAGGGTTTATGGAGAGGGTGCACCAAAAGCATGAAATTTGGAGCTATTTGAGGAAGGTTGTGGAGCTTTCTTATCAAGCTTTCATGGAGGTTGGGAAGCAATGTGAAAGAGAAGAAGAAAAAGGGAAAAGCTACTAGAGAATGCAGAAGCTACTGGAAGAAAGAGATATTTATAGCCCAAGCTTATCCACTCCACTTAAATTACCAAAATACCCCTCCACAAATTAGCTTATTCTCCTTCAATCTTTTATGCAATCTTTTTACTCTTTTGACACTGGGACAAGGTCCATAATGGTCTAGAAATGCTTGGGTTCATGAAAACTTAAAAATTCTAACCCGAGGTGAAAAATGACCATTTTGCCCCTATCGTGAAAATCATCAAAAGTTTTGTTTCCTTGTCATTTTACCCATATTTTGATCATTCATTTATGCCTTAGGCCTACTTAGGCCATAATATTGTTTAAAATCTTACTTTTATGGGCTCACTAATGAAATGACGAAATTACCCTGATTAGGGATATCGCGTATATTACTAATTATGAGTCTATAAAGGTCAAGGTTTCACAATAATCTTTGTCAAGCTTTGTGGAGGGGCTCATAGGAGTTCCAATTGACTTCATATTCATCACACTAAACTTTTGCAGCATTTCTTTGATATACTTTTCTTGGTTGATGAATATTCCATCTTCACATTGCTTGATTTGTAGAAAAAGGAAGAACTTTAATTCTCCCATCATGCTCATTTCAAATTCTCCCTGCATTTCCTTAGCAAAATTCTCACATAAGCTTTCATTAGTAGCATCAAATACTATATCATTAAACAACAATCAAATCATGTTTATTTTTCTTAATAAATAATGTATTATCTACACTTCCCCGAGAGTATCCTTTTTCAATTAAAAACTTAGAAAGTCTTTCATACCAAGCTCTAGGAGCTTGTTTAATCCATATAGAGCTTTATGCAATTTATATACATGATCAATTTTATCAAATACTTCAAAACCAGGGGGTTGTTCAACATATACCTCTTTTTGTATAAAGCCATTAAAAAATGCATGTTGAACATCCATTTGAAACTATTTAAATTTCATAAAGCATGCATAGGCAAGTAAGAGTATAGTGGCTTCTAATCTAGCTACCGGAGCAAAGGTTTCATCATAATCAATACCTTCTTCTTAATTGTAGCCTTGATCAACTAACCATGCCTTATTTCTTCCACATTTCCCAACTCATCCATCTTGTTCTTAAACACCCATTTTGTACCAACAATTGGATGGTTAATTAGCCTTGGAACTGAGGTCTAAATCTTGTTCCTTTCAAATTGACCCAACTCTTTTTGCATAGCAATCATCCAACTCTTTTCCTTTTCAGCTTCCTCAAAGTTCCTTGGTTCCACTTGTGATATAAAAGTTAGAAACTCACAAGTTTGCTTTAATCCCCTTCTAGTTTTGACACCTTCTGTCACAACCCAATTTTTGGGCCATGATCGACGTAAGGGCCTAATGGGCTCAGCCCACTAAGCCCAAGCAAGCCTACTAAATTGACCTTTTACATAAATCCATATTCCTTTATAATCCGAAATTCGTAATGTTCAAATACCGTTCCTTTGAGAACAATTCATAAAACCCAATCATGCATTCATAATGGTATCATCAACCATTATATTCATATATAGATTAACAAAGGATTCTTAGTATTTCACACCAAATATTCATATACACATGATTAAACCTTGACCGCTAGCAGAGTGACTATGGGCATGATTGATAACGCTTAGTGTCACGTTAAACCTACCGAGCAATGTATAGGGAGGAGCACCTCGTCCTAGGATCCAACCACCTTTAACTCAGGAAACCTAAAACATGAATTTTAAAAACGTGAATACAAACTCAGTGAGTGAACATAGGAAAGGAACAAGCAACGTTAAGGAAGGTTTAGAAATCATGATACACATCTTTGAAAACAATGCAATTTAGTTTAGCTCTTATCAAAACCCCTCATGTAAACCCGGAATGAGTAAATCACTTGATAAAAAGGGTCCATGCTCAACAAAGGATTTGAAGAGTGAAAACTTTAATAGCATTCGTGCAATTTAAGTCAAGTAAACGACGGGTCCTCACTACAGCGGAAAGGCATTCTCGCTGTAGCGAGATTTTGACTAGCATTACCCCTCCAAATTCGAGAGTTTCTCGCTGTAGCGAGAAACAGAGCACCATGAAAAAGTTTCCTTTCTTTCAAGAAAAAGCCATCCTGCTAAAATGACAAAAAAATCAACATGAAACGCATAATAATTCCCAAACTTCAACATGCAAGATTCACATGTGCAACACCATATACCATACTCATGAATTTTGTATAACACACATAGCTATATATGTATATATATATATATATATATATATATATATATCCATCACCATACACACCCTCCCATCATCATCAGCTCATATGCACTCCCACTANTCCTACTCGCACATAGCCAAGTCAGCATCGGCTTATGTGCACTCCCCTTCTCACATAGCCAGGTCAGCATCGGCTTATGCGCACTCCCCCTCGCACATAGCTGGGTCAACATCGGCTTATGCACACTCCTACTCGCACATAGCCGAGTCAATATCATTATACAACATTATTCGTATACACACACACACACATATATATATATATATCAACACAGTATAGGAGCACATAAGTCCGTCCTATTACACATTTCACATTTTCACAACATCAAAATATTTTATCAAAGGCTTGTTCCCAAGGCACACGTTTTTAAAGACAAGTTGGAATAAATCATTCATTATTTCATACCAATACAATTATGTCTCCCAAAACGATTTTGAAATGCAAGTTCACTTAGCTTACGATAATGGGATATTACATTGCTATTTGATCGGAGGTGCCTCTGATTATTTTCACTCACCGATCGCTCGATGTTTACTCCGACAAGCCACCACAATACTCTAACCTTATCTTTTCACTTCCTAACAATAATACGAACTCATTATATTTAATTATATACGTATACGAGCAGCACTTTAATCAATTAATCCTTATTCAAATTTATATTTTTCATCCTCACCATTCACTTATTATTACTATTATCATTATTATTTTAAAACTAGCTAAATCTATTATTGATTTTCTTACTATTGACATTTACCTTTATATATTGTACTTATACAAATTTTCATATTTTAAATATTATCTAACAATTCTAGGACATTTATACCAAATAATTTAAATTGTTCTATGTCATTATATCACACATTCAACCCAATGAATTGGACTAAACCCAACAACATACTTCATAATGAATCCATAAAGAAAAGGCTTGGTTTTAATTTTTACCTCAATTGGGCTCAAATGCTGACCCAAGTAAAATATTGCAACCCACCGGACCAACTTTGCCAATTGCATTGTTGGAGGCCTAAAGAAATAATTATTATTTATTTTTTATTTTTTTCTTTTTTTTTCTTTTCTTTCTTTCTTCCCCGTCTCTTTCTCTCTCTCTCTCTCTCTCTTTTGCTCCTCTTCCCCGCTGGTTGGCAGTAACTTTCTTTTCTCTCTTTTCACTCACAAACTGGCAGCTCAAGCCTTTGTTTACTCCCTCACAAACCCTACAGCACCAGCTCTCATTTTCTCTCTCAAATTCTGAGCAAAACTCTTTCTTTTTTTCCTTTCAAAATTTGCAGCAAAACTCTCTCTTTTTTGCTCTCAAAATTTTGCAGCACAAAGCCTCTCTCTTTACTCCTTTAAACGGCGGCAGCTGCCATTTATTTTCTACTCTCTTCCAGCCCTCTCTTTCTCCCTTGGCCGGCAGCTTTCCCCTTTGTTCTCTCTCTCTCTCACACCGACTTCGTTCTTCCTTATTTTTGCTTCCATTTTCTCTCTTACAGTAACTTCTCTCTTTCTTCTTCATCTCATCTTGCTTGCCACTTGGCCGGCCCCTACCACCATAAAAAAAATGTATTACATCTTTAATTGACCACATGGGTGGCTGCCCATGTTGGTCTTTCTCCCTTTTTTTTTATTATTTATTTTTCCTTATTGTTTTACATGTGACCACCCATACCATCATTCCCTCTTCTTTTATTGTCTTATTTGACCAGCCATGTGGTTAGAATGCAAGTCAACAAGTACTTGGAACCTTATCGCCACCTTACTTGACTTTTCTTCCTTATTTCACTATTTTCTCATCTTTTCTCTTCCATTTCTTTTCATTCATTTCTTTTCTTTTGACTTTTCCTTTATCTTTATCTTTTCTTTTCTCCTCATTTTCTTTGTCATGGACGGCATGTCCATGAATTCATGACTTTTGACTTATTTTCTCCACTTATTTTATGTATTAAAATCACATGACAAGACTTTATCACCTTCCACCCACCACTCACATTTTATTCTTTATATTATTTTTACTTTATGGTTTATTTATTCATTTCTTGTCCCATTCAACCTACATGTCCATCTCATATTACTCATAACCTAGCCTTCCTTAATTAGAAAATTCCTCTTTTTAACTTCAAATATCAAAATTACAAATGAGTCCTTAATCTTTTCCTTATTTACCATGTGACTCCTCCAACTTCCATCTTTTACAATTGGTTCCTTCCAATATTTCTTAAACTCCAATTTCCTTCTATTACCTTGTTCTACACATGTACAAACGAAGTTTGAAGTTTGTACTCCAACGCGGTGTCTTGATAATATTTAAAATATTTATTTACCCGCGCTATCTTTACTTAATAAAGACATGTGGCCCCATTAACGTCATTTTTCTCTGAAATTTTCTCATTCTTCTTCTCCCCCACTTAGATTGACCATATACTCCTTCATGAAAAATTTTGACACTGAATAAAATATTAATATTTTAATATTATTTTATTAGTAAATTATTATTTTATTCTAAAAATTTTCTCTTGTCTTCTCTTGTTTTCTTGGCACCCAAAATACCTAATTATGCCTCAATTGACTTCCGAATCACTCTTTATCTCACAAATTCTTCTTCGATAAAAATATTATTATTTTATTATTATTTCCTCGTGTGCGAAATATTTTATCCCAAACTATTCCTTTCATCTTTCATCATTTCTAAACATTATAATTAACCTTAATTGGCATCTAATAAGCTTTATTAGTCACCATATCAAAGTACGGGGTATTACACCTTCTAAGGGATCACCAAAACATTTGCATCCAAAACTCGTTAGAAGAGAAACATTTGGTTGTCTTCCTTTGTAAGACTTATAAAGGGGTTTTTAGTATATAAGTTGCAGTGTTTACAGCTTCAGCCTAAAAATACTTTGGCAAGTTATTTTCACAAAACATTGCTCTTGCCATTTCTTTCAAGGTTCTATTTTTTCTTTCAACAGCTTCATTTTGTTGTGGAGTTCTAGGAGTAGAAAAATTGTGATCAAAACCATTTTCATTACAAAAACTTTCAAAATTATCACTTTCAAATTCACCACCATGATCACTCCTGACAATAACAATGGTGAGGCCTTTTCATTTTGAACTCTTTTACAATGCTTAATAAAAATTGGCAATGCATCATCTTTATAAGCAAGAAAATATACCCATGTATATCTAGAGTAATCATCAACAATAACAAAGCCATATGACTTGCCTCCTAGACTAGTAATAGTGATTAGTCCAAAAAAGTCAACATGTAATAATTTAAGTGGCCTAGAAGTTGATATGACTTTCTTAGATTTAAAAGAACTTCTAACTTGTTTACCAAATTGGTATGCATCACAAACCTTGTCATTTTGAAATGATATCTTTGAAAGTCCAATGACTAAGTCTTTTCTCAAAAGTTTTGAAATTATGTGCATATTAGCATGTCTTAATCTTCTATGCCACAACCAACTATCGCAAACATCATTGGCAATCAAGCATGATTCACAACTCTTAATTTCATCAAGAAAAATGAAATACATATTTTAATTCTTTTGCCAATGAATGCTACTTTGTTAGTGTTAACATCAATTACTTGACATGCATGGGAATCAAAGCATACTTTAAAACCTCTATCACAAAGCTAACTAATGCTTAGCAAATTATGTTTTAAGCCTTTAACAAATAAGACATGTTTGATTTGTGTTTGAGATGTGTTACTAATGGTTCCAATTCCTTAGATAATACCCTTAGAGTCATCATTAAAGGAAACACTACCACACTTCTTCCTCTCAAGCTTAGCAAATAAGTTTTCATTGCCAGTCATGTGTCTTGAGCAGCCACTGTCCAAGTACCAAGGCTGCCTTTTCTTTGGTTGAGCTTCAAAACATTGATCCTTTTGTCCTCGCTCAACCTACAAAATAGATTTTCAATTTTTCTTTAAAGGTACCCATACTTTGATGGGTCCTTGAGGTTTAACAATCACATGGGATCCTTTTGGAACCCAAACCAATTTCGTTCTAGGAAATATTCTATTAGAATGAAAGCATTAAGAAGACAAATTATCATTCCTACCACACATAAAACAGTGACATGAGATAGCATTAATTTTCCTTCTAAGGCTTGTTTTTCTTTTCAACTCTTCTTCATCTTTTGATTTCAATTTTAGTCTTTCTTCTCTATCAACTTTAAGTGTAGCATTTTCACCAACAACTCTTTGTAATTCTAAATTTTACTTTCCAATTCAAGCTTCAAGAATTCAGAATCAGTTTTGAATTATTCCAATTCAATTTGAAGCATGTTCTTTTGATCAAAAATAGAGTTGTACTCATGCTTGATTTTTTCTAAGTCTTCATTCAATGCAACAACTTTTTTCTTCATAGTCTTATATTTTAAAAAAAGTTTTTCAAATTCAGCATATAGACAGTCATATCCATCTTACAATTCATCATAGGAAATATCACATGAATTAAAAGTTACCTCAATTTCTTCTTCCTTTGCCATTAAGAAGAAATTGGCTATTTCTTCCAATTTTTCTATTTCTTCTTTTGAACTTGATGAATCACAATCAGACCTTGCTGCCACCATTGCTCTTTTTGGCTTCTTTATTTTCTTTGAAGTTTTTTCTTTGAGTAATGGGCATTATGATATGAAATGTCCTGGTTTTTTGCCTTTGAAACACACCCTCTCATCCTTCTTGCTGAAATTACCCTTGTGCTTATTTT
This sequence comes from Theobroma cacao, assembly GCF_000208745.1. Lineage (NCBI taxonomy): Eukaryota > Viridiplantae > Streptophyta > Magnoliopsida > Malvales > Malvaceae > Theobroma > Theobroma cacao. The sequence goes on along the minus strand of NC_030853.1, from coordinate 6,632,381 downwards.
TCCAAGAAGGACTCTGATCCTTCTTGCAAGTTTTCCTTCCAAACTTTTTGCCTTTTTGTCCCATTAGCTTTTTAAATCGTTTGGCCATCATGGCTTGCTCTTCATCATCATCACTTGATAGCTTTTCTAATTCTTCCTCAAGTAAACTAATCTTGAGTGCTAAATTTTTCTTCTTCTCTTTGGCTTTTTTCTTTTCCTCCTTTTCTTATTTTTTCATTTCAAGTTCATCTGTGAGAAAAGAGCCACAAATTTCATCCAATGTGACCACATTAAGATCTTTGGTCTCTCAAATAGCTATGACTTTGGGTTTCCAGCTCTTAGGGAGACATCTAAGTAATCTTTTTACTAACTCATGTTCAGGGATGGTTTTTCCAAGTTGATTGAGCTTGTTTGTAATATCGGTAAACCTATTGAACATGGTAGTGATATCTTCACCCGGTTCCATTTTAAACATTTAATAATTGTGGGTGAGTAAGGCAATTTTGGACTCCTTTTGTGAAACCTCGACCTGCAAAGACATGTAGCGGAGGTAGACATGATGACATGAGTTAGGGGTAGTTTTGTCATTTCTTTAGTGAGCTCCTAGAAGTGAGTTTTTCTAATATTATTAAGGTCTAAGTTGACTTGAGGAATAAATGAATGATGTATATAATAATGAAATGAATGAAAAAAAATAGAAATAATGATAATTTCCACGGTAGAGGTCAATGGTCATTTTAGGTCTCGGGTCTAAATTTTTAAGTTTTCATCAACTTGAGTACCTTTAATCTATTGTGGACCTTTTCTCAGTGCCAAGAGAGTAAAAAGTTTGAGCCAAAGGGAATAAGAAGGCAAAGTCAACTATGCAATGGCATTTTTGTAAATAAGTGAAACTTTAGTCAACTATAAGATAAATATCAAATTTTTCCAGCACTTTCTCCTCACTTCCAGTAGCTTCTTCTTCTTCTTCCCATCCTTCTTCCTCATTAAACGTTTTCCATCTTCCACGGAAGCCATCCCTTGAAACCTCCATAACTTTCTCAAAGTAACTTCAATTCTTATGCTTTGGCACACTTTTTCATAGGATTCTTTGTGCTCTTTCACTTTTACATCTCAAGAACCCTCAAAAGTCTTTCCTCAATACTTTCTCTCACTAGCTGACATTTTAGAAAGAGAGAGAAAGAGACTTTTTATAATAGGTTGACAAACTCTTGAAAAGGAATTCAACTACAAAATCACCAAGGTGAGTAGTGAGTTAGGGTTGATTTTTAAGTTGTTGATGAATGGCCACTAGTTAGAATGGTGGATTGTCTTATTGTTGAAGGTTATTTATTTATTTCCAGTGAGGCTAAAGTTGTGCAAAGTAATGACTAGTCAACTGGTAATTGGAAGCTGGTTAAGAATTGTGGACCCTGTCAAGCTCGATTAAAAGACGATATTGTACCGAGTGGTACAACTAAGTTAAATCGAGTCTTGAACTAGTTCAAATAGAAATTCTAAGAGGAATTTGAAAATTTTGAAACCCACATAATGGCTTAGAAAAGTGATTCGAAGTTCAAGGTCTAGTTTGGAGTCTATTAGGAAAATTGACCGATTAGGGACAAAACGGTCATCTTACCATTTGATGATAAAATGGAGATTTCTAGCCAAGATTTGATCACATTTGACCAAGAATAATTATATGATATATAATTATGATTATTGGAGTATAAAATGATGTTTAGCAGTGCGGAATGGGAAGTGCAATGCCAGTTGAATGACAAAGGATGTGATAATTACGACCGTGCATGTGCGGAGTGGGAAGTGCAATGCTGATTTAATGATAAAGGTTGTGGGGATGATGATACGTAACGCCCACAATTTCCTAAAAATTCAGAGGTGTGCAAAGAGGGATACTGAGTGATACCCCTTACCGAGTACTTCAATAGCTATTTCTTTGTACCACCAAGAATAGTGAAGACTTGGCGGTGTATATAATTGCTCATATCTTTGTGTATATATGTTTGATTGTGTGGTATGTGAAACCCTTGTTTGTGACGGTTTGTGATAAATCATTAATTTTGCTATCTTGCTTGATAGAACAATTGATGAATGAAATTATACCTGATACATATGCATATATGAATCGTACGGGTTTTGAAACCCTTATTGTGTGACAATTTGTAAATAACCGTCAATTTTACTACTTTGCTAGAAGGATCGGTGTAAATTCAAGGATGTTTAATCCTTGAATGCATAATAAATTTCTACGTAAGGGAAAAAGGGTTTGGAATAGTAGTTAGATGAAAATGGCTTTATTTTCAACCGGTGTATCATGATTGTCAAATTTCTTGGTTGAGATTGCTTGTTCCCTTCAAGATTCACTCACTGAGTATTGTACTCACGTTTTATAAAAATTCATGTTTTCAGATCACAAGGCAGCCGATAATTAGGACGAGGTGTCCTTGTAGACTTGTGTCCATCTTTTGGTAGATGTCTCGACATTCGGTAGCTGTATATTTATCCGAGTCCCTCTGCTGGAAGTCGAGTATTATTTTGTTATGTATAGATGAACTTAATGTAAATTTTAAATGAGTAATGCCAGTACGAGTTGGCAATATATATCACTATTTTGATTCAAAGTTATGAAATATGACTTAGTGATAATAGATGGAATTATAAGTAAGATAAAAAATAGGCTTGCTTGGGTTTAGTGGATTACATCCATTGGACCCATGGGCCGGTCATGGCTCAAAAAATTGGGTCTTAACAGGAATAACTAGTAAAACTTGATTTAGGAAACAACTTTTGGAATAGTATTCATGTAAATTGAGTTGGTGTGATGCTATTGTGTGTGATAGGTTCCAACGACACCCCACATCTCCACTTGGAGCATTAGTGGAAGTCGAAGTCGATTAAAGAATCAACAAAGACAAGTGAGTGAACTTGCATCTAAATTGTTTTGGGAAATGCATATGTGTTTGAATGAATCATTTGAAATTTTTTTTTTGCTTTAAAATGTACTTGGGGAACAAGCCCTTGATGAAATGTTCTTATATTGTGAAATGTGCAATGTGATTAGTTCATGTGTTCTTACATTATGTTGATGTGTATGTTATGCATTGAATGGTACCATTGTGTGATAATTATAACCGTGCGTGTGTAGTGTGGGAGTGCACATGACGGTGCTGGTAGTGTGCGATGTGGGAGTACACACGCCAATGATTTATGCCATGTGCGGTGTGAGAGAGCACATGATGCTGATGATGATATTGTAATGTGCGGTGTGGGAGTGCACATGATGACCTAGCTATGTGCGGTGTATGTCATGACCTGAAACTCTCATCGAGCCCGTGATAACCGCCGCGAAGCCTCGACAAACATTCTTCACCCCGAATGCCGATCGAAACCTCGCAAGGCTCTTGTATCAGCTTTCGCACTTCCCCGGTGAGCAATAGTTATCAAATCTCGCACTTGAAGAAATCAATAGTTGTTTCCAAATCAAAACAATAAAATATCATTTTTTGGCTCACAGGGGCATTTTTGTCATTTTTCTTCAAAAATACCGAAACTTACCAAAAACATGGTGTAAAAGATAAATATGTTCATACATACTTTAAATCAGATAACTGAAGTATAAAATTACTTTTACAGTGACACGTGGGCCCCTAACTGACCAAGAAGGTGTAGGGCTATGAACCCTTACTTTATAGGATGCAATTCCGAGATTAATTGTCATCTTAATCAACTATCAACAAACTGTCCTGAGCCTGAAAAATGGATAGGAAGAGGGGTGAGATTACATAATCTCAGTGAGTAAACAGACACCATCTAAACTATTTAAAGACGAGTCAATGGAGACGAATTAAAATATTATTTTCCAATATATGTTTCATAACATGAATATTCAGTTTACTCAATTAATCAACATGGCTTATATATCTCACAAAACTTGGCTACTGCCAAAATCATTCCCGAGGATGCCTTGGCCTAGGCATCTGATCGAGACCACCAAGGCTGTTAAATGCCTTTACATCTGAAATTCTAGCAATGCCTTGGCGTTGGCTGAGTCTCACTCTCACGCGGTGGTCCACGTGAAGTGCACTCAAAAAGCCCACCTCAGGAGATACCCTATGCGCCTCTACGATCGATGTGAGAATATAAAGGAGTTTACCGTGCCCCTCTAATAGGCTGGTCCACGGAACCCCACCACTGCAGTAGCTAATCTTTATTTTATCTACCACCTGATTTATAAAATCTTTATCTGCATGACATGGCAATTTATCGCAATCTAGCCTCTCAAAGCTGAATACATAGTATATATATAATTTTGATACAAATACCAACTTTGCCATTCATGCTCACATATTTCTATAAGCCATATAATTTAAGACACAATTTATATTACAAGCAGGCAGTCTCCAATTACTCTATTTTCAAAACCAGTATTCAATTTTCTAGAAAATTTATAAAATCATTTTATAAAACCACAATTTCTCCTAAAACATAGCAATTTACCATTTAAACCCATTTTCTATAAAATCACACAATTGTATAAAACTACTCTAGATAATTAAGACGATAATAAGTTTACTCACAGTTTTCGAAAACTAAATTCGGGTACTCCAACTATTACTCCTCTGGTGCGATTTCTTTGCCCTTGCCAGAGGAATCGCCACCTTGACAAATTGCACAATTAAGAGGTTTACTACTTTGGTACTAAACCAAAATAAAATAATTTATACTACTAATGCATGATATGAAGTGCAAAATGTCTAAATTTTGCCTAAACGCGATGTTAGCCTATTTCGGTCTTTTACCCGATAAATCGATATACGCGTCCGTTTAAACTCCAAATTAATTCTTTTCAGTTTCTATACCTCAATTGCACCCAAATTGACTTAATGTCCCTCAGTGTGGTGCAAATTATCAGTCCCGATAGCAAATTACGAAAATACCCCTAGTGGGTAAAAATTCATATTTTTGCTCCGAAAATTCCCATTATTTTTCTAGGCTCATAATTCATCATTATTCATCATAATTCCTCAAATAAACATCAAGATCAGCAGCCAATATTCCCCTAGAAAATTCGGCATAATGGGTTTCAATGGGAGAAAATTATTTCTCTAGCTTATTTTTGCTATATTTCAATATAACCTAACTAAAATCACTTAATTCAATTAAAATCAACCAAAACTCAAGCTCAAAACTCATCCATGGAGGTTTGGCCAGCATGGGTGTCCATACCCACTTTCTAATTTTGCATGGAAATGAGAAAAAAATGCATGGGTAGTGAAAATCACAAGGAAAATCAATGAAATTTACCTTTTTAATGCTTGATTTCTTGATTTCTCTTGATTTTTCTCAAATTTTTCAGCTAGGGTTCTTATTTCGTTTCCCCCTTTTCTCTCCTGGTTTGGACGGCTTGAAGAAGATGAGAGTTCTGGAAATTTTGACCTTTTTAAAGGCTAAAATAATATAATATTATTTTATTCATTTTTTTAATGTTTTATTAATTCCTTAAATTCTAGCCATCCATTTGTTTTCAAATTTTCACCATACACTTGTCCCTCATATCCATAGCTTAGATAAAATTCTCAGACTTATCCAAAGTCTTGGTGGAGTAATTTTTGAAATTAACACTTTTGCCCCTATAAAAGTCAAAAATTACATTTTTGCCCCAAAAATTGAAAAATTGCCCATAGACATATTTTTCATCCCTTATACTCATACCATTCTCCAATTTGTCAAATTTGATCTAAACTCTCTCAAAATCTCAAATTTTGTTCGCAGGTGGTAAAATTACTATTTTACCCCTACACTCCAAAAATCACCGGAATTAAACTTTTTCACTGCCAAACCCTCAAATTATACTTCAATAAGTCTAATATAATCAATCTTAATCAAACGGGACTAAAAAATCTTTTTTTTAAAAAAAATTCCATATTCGTCCTCAAGTGGCAAATTACCATTTTGCCCCTGGAATACTTAACGTCTGGATTAACTCCAAATCGGACCTCAAACTTTGAATCCTCATTTTAAATAAATCCATGGGTTTTAGTTTTTCTCAAATTCATCCTCGATTCTCTGTTTAAATTAGTTCAAAACTTATTTAATTAAATCGTACCATTAGGGGTAATACAGTCATTTAACTTGTTTTTCGGGGCAATTCAATATACAAACATGCTATCCAAAGCATGTGAATGATATATCACAGATAATTTAGGGTCGGGTGTTATAGTGTAGGAGTGCACATGAGCTAGGGGAGAGTTGGGGTGATGCCGATAGTTGTATATATGTTTATATATGTTATATATAGAGAGGTTATGGAAAATATATTGTGATTGCATTGAATATTGAATGTTAAAATTTGACAAATGCTTTCCAATTGATTTTTACTACAGCAAAAATGGATTTTCATTGTGACAAGAATTCTTTTAATTTTATTGCCCTGTTTCTCGTTGCAGTGAAATTTCATTCTCGCTGCAGCGAGAAACTCTCGGGTGTTAGGGGCTTGACTAGCCTAGATTTTTGCTATAGTGAAAATGCATTCTTGTTGTAGTGAGAAACTCTCGGGTGGTTAGGTAAAATGCTTGCCTTTTTGCTGCAGTGAGATTCACTCTGCCATGCTTGCCTTGCTTGGACTCTACCATAGTTTTCACTCTTTAACTTCATTGTTGATCATGGATCTTTCAATACTAAGGCACTAAATAATCAAGGGTTGAATTGAGTGGTTTTTAACAAGAAATTAAGCTAAATTGCATTGTTTTCAACATAAGTGCATCATGTTTTCTAAAACTTTTCATATTGATGCTTGTTCCCTTCCTATGTTCACTCATTGGGTTTATACTCACTTTTTTCAACTTCATGCTTTCAGATTCGGGGGCAGTTGGAACTTAGGTTGAGGTGTCTACGTATATCCGTCTTTTTGGTAGGTACCATGGCATTCAGTAGTTGTACCTTCACCCAAAGTCCCTCCACTGAAAGTCATGAGTCTTTTCGCTTGTGTATACGTACACGTGATGTAAATCACTAAGATACATGTCATAAACAATATATGTATATTTTCATTGATGATGCAACTATGAGTTGGCAATGGATGATATTATTTTCGGGATGATACAAATATAAGTATTTGAATGCCATGATATATTGCTGCAATACTTAGAGTTGAGAATTAAGAATTATGGCTTTAGGAATGATGAACAGGATCATATAAAAAGGCTTGCTTGGGCTTAGTGGGCTATGCGTTGGTCATGGCTCGAAAATTAGGCTGTGACACCTTTACTTAAGAAGTCCCCTCACGAATGACTCTAAGTTTTTCCCAAATCTCTTTGGCTGTAGTACAGCTAGAGATTTTGTTGAATTCCAAAGGAGTGAGTGCACAATGAAGGGTGTTGATGGCTTTAAAATTTGTCTAGACCTTTTTGACTTCATCTTCAATCCATTCAGCTCTAAGTTTAGGCATTTTCTCACTAGTGACAAAACTAGGTGAGGTGGGAACATAGGGTCCTTTCATAATAACATCCCACATTTCATAGTCAAGAGCTCTAATGTATATGGACATCCTAATGCTTTGATAGACATATTTGATCTGTCAAATAGATGAGGCTTATTGGTGGATTATCCCTTAACAACAACTAATTTTTACAAAGTTATGTGGATCTTCCCTAAGGATGTTAAGCCTTAAATTTGAGGATATGGCTCTGATATCACTTGTTGGTCCCGTTTGAGTGCTAGAGGGGGGTTGAATAGCACTAAAAATTTTCCACTCAGCCTTTTAAAGCTTGAAGAGCATTTAATCAACTAGATGAAGGGAGGAATTAAAACTTGTTCAAATTACAAGACACTAGGTAAGAAAAGGTAAAGAAAAGTGGATAATGCAATAGTATTTATAGCAGTTCGGTCCCATCGACCTACATCCACTACCTTGATCTCTTAATCAAGGATTTTCAACCCAACTTCACTAAACTAGTGAAATTAATAGCTTTCACCAAGCTTTTACAAGGTGAGCTTCTAACCTAAGCTCTAATCCCTTACAACAAATTTTGGAGTGCTTCCCATACTCTAATTTTTCAAGAAAAAAAGTACAACTAAGTACCTTTACAAGTTTAGACAGATTACAATCAAGCTTAAACACTTTTTCTGGTTTTGGAATGAAGAACAAGTGTTTTTGGTAAAGAATATTTGGCCTTTTGCTCAAAGTAGCTCTTTTCTCTTCAAATATTTCTTTTTTGACAATTGAAGCTTCTTTTTATACTTAGGGAGTCATATTTTTTATTGGAGATAGTTTCTAGTCGTTAGAAACAACTCTAATACACTTCTAGCCATTATTTTGTCTTTTAGTGTTTAAATTTAAAAAGGGAGACGAACTTCGGGTAACCGGTTATAAGCAACTTTAACTGATTACGGTTTCTCTGTCTTGCACTATCCTACTACTGTGTTCTTTGCTCTAACTGATTATAAGAGGCTCTAACCGTTTAAGAGTTCTTTGTCTTTAGACTTTTCTTCTTCAGCAGATTTCTCTAACTGGTTATAGCAGGCTTTAACTGATTACAAATTTTTTGTTTCACTTCTCTACATAGCAGTCTTCCTCTAATTGGTTAACTCTTCCTTTAACTTATTGAGGCTTTATTTCCTTCAACCATAACTGATTAAGATTAGCTTTAATTGGCTAGAAAATCTTTGAGTTTTGAACTTCTCCATTTTGGCTCCCTTCAACGGTCAACAATATTTTCAAACTTTTTTTTTGGTGCTTGAAGATACTAGGACCTTACGCTCTAACTGATTAACCAGACCTCTTAACCGATTAACACATTTCTATTTTGCTTTAGTTTATCACATAACCATGCCTTAGCTTATTAAGGTCCCTTGATAATCAATTACTAAGTTTCTGTTTTTGTTCATTACTGGTTTTTTCCCTCTTAACTGATTAATTCTTCATTAAACTTAGCAAGCTCCTTGACTTTCCTTTAATTAACAACTTTGTTAAGTGTATAAAATTAAATCCTGCACACTTAAATAGTGAAGTTAGACATTAATAAATGAGGAATGTTTTGTTATCATCAAAAACACATGGGGTCAATAGTATTATGTGAGATGGATTCGAGTTATATTTCATGAGCATCAACACATGAAATATTGGGTGGATATTCGAGAGGTTCAGCAGTAGTGCCAATATTATGCTACTACTCCTACTAGGATTCGACCTAAAGCTCAAATTTGAAATTAATCAAGAAATTAAAAAATATAACGCAACGAAAAAATAAACTAGTAGTTAATCAGAGAAACAACTGAATCCTACAAGATCAATGTTTGTGTTTTTCCACGTAATTTTGAAATTAATTATGAACATTCATAAGTTTAAGAGTTACATACCTTGCTCTAGATATTGCAATCAAGAGCCAATTAAATAAAAAAAAAAGCTTATGATGAAGCAAGGAACCCAAAATGAGAATAAGACGATCTAAAATCTTGCAACTGAAATCTTTACTTCTTCACTTTTAGGATTTGCCAAATCTTTAATCACCCAAGTGTTTAGCCTCTAACAGTAATCCTGTAAAGCCTGACCTTATAAAATACTTGTCATGACATACATGTGATGATAGCGTGATTGCATGCTAGGAGAGTCCCGAAAAATTTACAAAAGTAGGTATTGTACCTAGAGTTACAACAAAGTTGATTTAAGCCTCGAACTAGATCAAATAGAGATTTTAGGGTAAAATTGAAAATTTTACAGTCCAAGAATGATTTTAAATGGTGATTCAGAGTTCGAGGACCGATTTGCAGTCAAATTAGAATTTTCATGACCTAGGGGTAAAATGGTCATTTTGCCACCCGAGGTTAAGATGAGAGTGTTGGATGAAATTTTGACTAAAATTGATCAAGATTGACTATTCAGAACATAATTTGGGTTTGAAAAGTGAAAAATTTTAATTTCGACATTTTTTCGAGCATAGGGGTAAAATAGTCATTTTGCCACCCTAGGGGCAAAATTGTAATTTTACACCACCCGACACTTGTCCAGCACATAGATTTTATCCAATATTATCATGGATAATTGAAGGAATTTAAGTGGTGGAGAGAGAAAGCTTAATAGTTAAGAAATTACAAATGGACCAATAATGTGGTGACACGTGTCAAGTTTATATCCATTATTTATTTAGCTTTAAAATAAGCATAAAATCAGCCTATTTTCTTTCATATGGCCGGCCAAACCAAGAACAAAGAAGAACAAAGGGAGAAAAGAAAAACAAAAACCCTAGGTGAAGAATTTCAAGAGAAAAGTGTGGGAAATTCAAGGAAACAAGTGACAAAAGGTAAAATTTCTTGATTTTGACTTGTGATCTACCTTTCCCATGCATTTCTCCTCATTTTCCATGGTTAAATTACATGTTTTCATGATGAATTCATGGCTGGTCAGAATGGGTATGGAGAGAGAATGATGTTGATTGATTTGATTCTAAGTTATGTTAGTGTTTTTAGTTAGTTTACCCTGTCTAGAAACAAAACAACAAAAAAAGAGTTCATATTCCCCACCACCCATCAATGGCCGAACCTACCTTGTGTTGAGTGAGGATGAATTTCATTTTTATTTTAAGAGAATTGGTTAGAAAATGATGAATTATGGTGTGGAAAAGTAGTAAGAAAAATCATGGTGTTAATGCACCATCATTGACTGACAATTCTAAGAAGAAAAGTGAAAATAGTTTTGTCAAATTTTAGGCTATTTGACTTGAGTTTGGTGAATTAAGATATTGGAAAAGAAATGGAGCAATTTGGAGCTAAATTGGATGCGTTGGCCAATTAATCGGTTGATAAGACGAATTAGGCTAATACCGAATTTAGATGGGCACTCGTGCATTTTGCATTCCATATCATGCATTAGTAGTTTAAATTAATTTAAATTCAATTTAGTACCAATGAAGTAAGTTTCTCGATTTTGTACTGTGTTAAGGTGGTGAGTCCTCCGATAAAGGCAAGGAAATTGCACCCAAGGACCAATAGTCTGAGTACTTCAAAAATCCCCACTCTAGACATCGTGAGTAACCTTATCATCATTTTAATTATCTAAAGTATGTTTTAACTCGATTTTGGTTAAATTTTATGAAAAATGGGTTAAATGGCTAATTTTAGGTTTTATAAACAAAAATGTGTTTAAATGAAAAGATTTTATAAATTGTCTTGAAATGAAATAACGATTTTGAAAATAGAGTAATTGGAGACCACCAGTATGTTGTAAATTTATGATTGGAAATTGATGGCTTATGTTATATTGTTATCGTGTTGGCATGACTGGTTAGGCTGTGTTTTATGAATTGTATGAATTGTTTTATTTTACCCTTGCAGGCTGGGTAGTAAAATATTAGCCTTGTCATGCTGTCAAAATTTTATTGTATGGTGGGTTTAGCTTGCTGCAGTAGGCAGATTCTGTGGACCAGCCTATTAGAGGGGCACAGAGCCCGGATATATATATATATATATATATGTACCTCGGTTGGAAAGGCACGTAGGGTATCTCCTGAGGTATGATTAGAGTTCACGTCACGCCGAACCACCTCGTGATGATGAACTCCGCTAACACCAAGGAACGGCTGTGTTTTTCAAACTAATAATTTGTTTACATGTATACGAAATTTTTAAACAGCCTTGGCGGACTCGGTTAGATGCCTAGGCCAAGGTATCCCCGAGAATAATTTTGGCAGGAGCCAAGCTTTTAAAGTACTCATAAGCCATGTTGATTATTTAAATGAAATGAGTATTTATGTTATGAAAAACATATTTAGATGAAATGTTTTAATAGTCTCCTTTTACTCGACTTTAGATATTTTAAATGATGTTTGTTTACTTGCTGGGATTTTATAATCTCACCACTCTCCTTTCCTTCCATTTCAGGCTTAGAATAGACTGTAGATAGCTGATCTCATCGAGGACTACCATTGGACTTGCATTTTTCAAACTGTAGGTTCATAGTCCTCTTACTTTTGTTTATTCGAGGGCCCACTTGTTATTGTAAATTAAATTAAATACTCTGACTTATTGTACTACAGTATGTGTGAATTTATTTAACTTTTACGCTATAAAAATTATTTACGTATAACTCTAAAAATATTGTTTTATAAGAAAATAGAATATTTTACTTACTATTTCTTTTATTTTCTTATTATATCCAAATAATCGAAATTTCATTTTAAATGAAGATTTTAGACTTTAAAACTCATTTTTTATTATGAATTATGTGTTTTGTACTTGTATATTACATTTTAGTCGGTTTCGAACTTTTTGGGGAATAAATGACTAAAATACCCCTATGAGACGAAAATTATTATTTTATTTGTTTGAATTGGAAACAGTTTAAAATCTTTTAGAACATGATTTTCGGCAACGGTTACTCATGGGGGAAATGAGATACTGATATTAAGCCTTGCGAGGTCCTGGTCGACATTTCGAGTAATGAATGACTATCGGGATACCGCGGTGGTTGTCATGGGCTCGAGGAGAGTACTGGGTTGTGACAAATCCACTAATGACTAGGTTAGACCTTTTCAAAGGTAGGAATTTACTTGTGCTAGCCAGTTTAGTTTCTAAAACAAAAGACCAAAAATTTTTGTCGAATCTTATTTCCGTCAGACAAAGAAAACTATTTTTCTTTTCTTATTTTTAATAAAACGGCTAAGAAGTGGCTGAAAACTTAGAGTTTTAGTTGGCTAACATAACATATTTATATAGCCAAACTAAGTTGTAACCATAGGTACAACAGTTGTATTCCTAGGTACAACAATTGTATTTTAATTCAATTAAATCCTTGTGAATTTAATTAATTTCTCACTTTATTTTGCTCTATTCTAATTAAGTCCAACTTAATTGATTATCTTTATTTAATCTCAATCATGTCACTTAGTGTGTGTGACCTATTAGGCTTCTAATATGTTGGTAATAAATATAAATCCTAATCAAATATCAATTTGATAATTGATTTATATTTATAGATCATGACGACATTTAGCAATACATCATGACCACCCAAATGTTAGAGAATCAATTAAAGAATTTGACAAAGCCCTATAGTGATAAGCCTATCAGTGCAATACTGTATTTTCATCAAATATCGTAGATATATCATTAAGCATGGCTCGATGTCTACTTATGACATTCCATATTAGTTCTCATAATTCATGACTAACCTTATGAATTTAGGAAACTAACTTTCTCCAAATTCATCATGATTTGGCCAAAGACTTTATACAAGTTATTCAAGAATTAAAAACACGTCAGATACATCCCTTCATATCACTTGGGATGATGAATCCTCTCTTAACCACTCATTCACCTTTACATGCTTCATCAAATGGAGTTCTCATGGCAAGTCATGTTCAGTGAACTTGTTCTTTAACAAGCACCCATATGTTATCCTCTAGTATCTCATATACTTCAATCTATGAGATCAATTGCTTACTTCCCAAGTAAAGAGGCTTAACATGTACTAGTCTTTAAGCATTGTCAAAGCCTTGTCTTGACAATACGATGACTAAAAATAATTTTAGGAACATGGCTTTGATACATAGTGATCTCATAATTGTAACAACTTTACAATTTTCTTACAAGACCTTTATTTCCATGGGCTTCATCCAATTAGTACTCAATAACTCCTTATTGTTGCAACAACATGAAGGAAAACCTTTATCACATATAGTTATGTAATTAAGTATGCATTAAATGATGATATATATTCCTTGACCAATCCAATTTGCTTAAGGGCATATACTAACAGCTTTAACCTTTCTAAGATCTCGAAGGGTCCTACATATCGAGGACTTAATTTTCCTTTCTTGTCAAACCTCATTATGCCTTTAGTGGGCAAGACCCTAAAAAACACATGATCCCCTAGTTGAAACTTTAAGTCTCTCCGTCTGTTATCTGCATATAACTTTTGCTTGCTTTATGCTGATAACATCCTCTGATGAATCATGTGTATCTTTTTGGTGGCGTCTTATACCAACTCCGACCCCAAGAGTTTCCTGTCTTTAACCTCTAGCCACCCAATGGGTGATCTGTACCTTCGTCCATATAATGCCTCAAATGGTGCCACCTGCATACTAGCTTGGAAGCTATTATTATAAGCAAACTCCACTAAGGGTAAATACTTGTCCCATTTGACCCCAAGGTCTATTACTCATGCCCTCAACATATCCTCCAATGTTTGTATCGTTTGTTTAGATTGTCCATCGGTCTGAGGGTGGAAAGTTGTGTTGAAATCCAACCTAGTGCCAAAAGCCTTCTGTAACTTTCCCCAGAACTTGTTGGTGAACTGTGTCTCTTTGTTAGATACTATAGAAATAGGAACATCGTGTAGTTGTACTATCTTATCCACATAGACCTAAGCGTATTGGGTGGCCTCATAAGTAGTCTTAACCAAAGGAAAAGGAGCTGACTTCATCAACTGGTCTACCACAATCCAAATCGAGTCATAACCCTACTAGTTAGGGCAAGCCCTTCACAAAGTCCATCGCAACATGCTCCCATTTCCATTTGGGCATTAGTTATGGCTGCAACAGCCTTCCAGGCCTCTAATGCTTTTCCTTAACCTGCGTACAAACTAAGCACCTAGAGATGAACTCAACTACGTCCTTCTTAAGTCCTTCCCACTAATAGACTTCCCTGAAATCTTGGTATATCTTTATAGCTCCAGGATGTACCACACACGCTACCATATGTGCCTCCTCAAATGTTTTTCTTTTTAGGCCATCACTATTAGGCACATAAAGTTTGGTTCCATATTTAAATACTCCATTTGTGCCTCTAATAAACATCTTTTCTTTCTTTCCCAGAGGATCTTCCAAGCCTTAGCTATGAACTCATCTTTACCTTGTGCTTCTCTAATCTGATCTATCAAAATGGATCTAACTCTATAATGTGCTAACAATGCATCTGTCTCCAAAATTTCAAAATGTACACCCATGTCTCCCAAGCCATGCATTTCCCGAATCAAAGAACTCATATCTCTCAATATATGTGCTAGACTCTCCATCAATTTTTGACTCAAGGCGTCTGCCATGACATTTCGCCTTGCCGAGATGGTAAAGAATGGTGCAGTCGTAATCCTTAAGCAACACCATCCACCTATGATGCCGCAACTTAAGATCTTTCTGTTGAAATATATACTTTAAGCTCTTATGATCCATATATATCTTGCAAATCTCACCATACAAGTAGTGTGTCCAAATCTTCAAGGCAAACACGATCGCTGCCATCTCCAAATTATGTGTGGGGTAATTTTACTCATGTCTTTTAAGTTGTCTCAATGTATACATAATCACTTTGCCATGTGCATTATTACACACTCTAAACCAACTTGTGATGCATCACAAAATACTATATAACCTCTTGTGCCTTGCGGTAGGCTTAATATTGGAGCTATGGTGAGATAAACCTTAAGCTTCTCAAAGTTATCCTCACAAGCATCAGACCACACAAATTTGATGTTTTTTTGTGTCAGCCTAGTCATGGGGGCGGCTATCTTGGAAAAATCTTTCACAAAAAGACGATAATAGTCGGCCAACCGCAGAAGCTCTAAATCTCTGTAACTGAAGTCGGTTTTAGCCACTTTTCATTGCCTTAACCTTCTTTTGGGTTAACTTGTACCCCATCCTTAGAGACCGCATGTCTTAAGAATACAACACTCTCTAACCAAAACTCACACTTGGAGAACTTAGCATAAAATGGTTGTTTTCTCAAAGTTTAGAGCACTATACTAAGGTGTTACTCATGCTCCTCTCTGCTCCTAGAGTATATCAAGATGTCATCAATAAATACCACTATAAACTTGTCCAAATAAGGTTTGAATACTCTGTTCATCAAATCCATAAATGCTGCAAGGGCGTTCGTAAGTCCAAATGACATTACTAAAAACTCATAATGCCTATATCTTGTCTGAAATGCGATCGTATGTCTTAATCCCTAATCCTTAACTGATGGTACCTAGATTGCAGATCTATCTTATAGAAGCATTATGCTCATTGAAATTAGTCAAATAAATCATCTATTCTCAGAAAGGGGTACTTGTTCTTTACCGTCACTTTATTAAGCTATCGGTAGTCAATATGCAATCTAAGGGACCCATTTTTTTTCTGTAGAAATAGCAACGGTGCTTCCCATGGTGAGACACTAGGGTGGATGAAACCCTTGTTTAATAAATCTTCCAAGTGATCCTTAAGTTCCTTGAGCTCCATCGGTGCGATTTGATAGAGTGGTATGGATATGGGTCTAGTGTCTAGAATCAAATCTATACAAAATTCAATCTCTTACAAAGGAGGTAAACCCAGTAATTCTTCTTAAAAATACATTTATAAACTCACTCACTACTAGCACTTGATTTGTACTCCCAACCTTCGCTTGTGTATCTCTCACAATAGCCAAGTACCTTAGACAACCCTACCTTAATAGCCTTTTAGCAGACATGATGGATATCAAATTGGTTGGAGCATTATTCTTATCTCCCTGAATATTGAATGGTGGCTCTTTCGAAAGATCAAATCTAACCAATTTTTGGTAACAGTCCACGCTGGCATGGCAGGGCGATAACTAATCCATTCCCAAGATCACGTCAAAATCAAAAGTGTTTAACACCATTAGATTTACCAAAGTGTTTCTGTCTTTGATATGAACTACATAGGACCTATATTCCCATGTTGTCATAAATACCTCCCTTAAAGGGATAAACACCACTAATTGTTCTTCTCTAATAACGCGATATTTTCTCAACTGAGGTGCCAAACATGGAGAAACAAATGAGTGGGTAGAACCAAGATGAAATAATACTCGAGCATCCATACTGCAAATAGAAAGAATACTTGAGACCATTGTGTTAGATGTCTGGGCCTCTTGTGGAGTTAAAGCATATACCCTTGCGTGGCCCTTACCAACAAAATCTTGATGTCCAGACCTTGATGGGCTATTATGAGAAGAAGTAATAGCCCCTTTGCCATTAGATCCACTAGCCTCCTAATTAAGTGGAGCAGCCATTGAGGGAGTAGATAAAGTCAGTTGGGTAGAACTACGAGTAGATCCTTGTAGTTGATGAGCCATTGGGCAAGTCTCCTCATATGTCTAAGTTGCCCACATATGTAGCAGACCTTGTAGCATGGAAGCATCGTCCTCTATGTCGTACCCCACAACTAGTGTAAGGATTGATAGCTTGACTGCCTTGCCTTGAAGCTTGTTGCCCATCAGTATCAAAGGTCCTTTGTTCCGATCCAATACTGGCATTAAACAAACTACTCCCTTGTTCGGGCAATCGTGAGTTCCTTTGTGGGCCCTGATGGCCAAAAAATGAAATACCACTACTAAAGTCTCTACGACCCTGATGGCCTTCTGTCTTGGCTTTATTGTATCTATCCATTGTAGGCTTACTCTCGTTGCTCCTAATCTCAATTCGTTGAGCACAATCCAAAACTGCGGATTAGGTAGCAAAATATCTAGACACTATAGCCTTAAACAGTGGCTCCACTAGCCCATCCACAAATCTTTGAATCTTAATTTCCTTAGTAGAAACTAGCTAAAGTGCACACCGTGCCAATTGTGTGAATTTAATTTCATACTCTGACATCGTCATACCTAGGGTTTGTACCAATGCCTTAAACTGCCTAGCTCTTGCATTTCGTACACTAATCAGTAAGAATCAATTCAAGAAAGTTGTACTAAACTTATTCCAAGTCAACAGTGCTACACTTGTGAACTTACCTCTACGTAATGAGCCATACCACTCTTGTGCCACATCTTTTAATCGAAAAGTGATTAACTCAACTGATCTGGTACTAGAACATCCTAAGGCATTGCAAATCGTTTCTATGCTGTTTAAGAAAACTTGGGGTTTCTCCGATGCATTAGACCCTATAAACGACAGAGGCTTAAGCTTTAGGAAATTAGGAAGTGAAACCTTTATGTGACCCCTCTCAACCTCTGGATACTGATGGTTAACCTATCCTTGTGAACTAGGGGACACTTGTGCTACATATCGCTCTTCTACTATTCTCTATATGTCATCCATATGAGTGGCTATCTGTCACAGCCCAATTCTCGGGCCATGACCGACGCATGGGCCCAATGGGCATAGCGCACTAAGTCCAAGCAATCCTTTTTATGTGATCCTATTTGTGAGACCTTAACCCCTATAGGCTCATAACTACACATAGACGCAATAACACAGGGCTAGGGGTAGTTTCGTCATTTCCTCTAAAAAGCTCCAAGAAGAAGCTTTTATGATATTTTAAGGTCTAAAGAGGCCAAAGACCAAATAAATAATGTGTAATGATGAAAATATGAAGAAAACTAGAAGTTTCAATAATTTTCACCATAGGGGCAAAATGGTCATTTTTCACCTCGAGTCAAAATTTTTAAGTTTCGTAAACCCGAGCATGTCTAAACCATTATGGACTTGTTTTAGTATCAAAAGAGTAAAAATATTGCACCAAGGATTGAAGGAGAACAAATTAATGTGCTAAGGGCATTTTTGTAATTTCAAGTGGAATGGATAAGCTTGAGCTATAAATATTTTTTTCTTCTAGCAGCTTCTTCATTCTCCAATAGCTTCTTCTCCTTCTTCTTCTTCCATCTCACGTTGCTTCCATCCTCCATGGAAGTTTGATATGAAAGTTTCACAACTTTCTCTCTCTAGCTCTAATTTTCATACCTTTGTGCCCTTTTGACTAGAACCCTTGTGCTCTTTCACTCTCTCACTTTAAAACCCTCAAAAAGTCCTTATTCAACACTTTCTCTCACTTTAAAACCCTCAAAAAGTTCTTATTCAACACTTTCTCTCACTATTTGGAGGTTTAGAGAGAGAAAAATAGATTTTTCATAATTGTTTAGAAGCTATTGGAAGAGAATTCAACTACAAAGAAACCATAAGGTGAGTGATGAACTAGGCTTGGTATTAAGTTGTTGATAATGGCTAGTAATTGGGATTATGAGCTGTTTTATTATTGAGTTGTTTATTCATTTTTAGTGTGATTAGAGTAGTGCAAGGAATAGCCATTTGATATAGTTGGAAGCCAATTAGGAATGACTAGAAGAATTTGAATTAGAAACTAGCTTTTGGAGTGATATTAATGTAAATTGGATTGGTTGTGATGTTGTGTGTGTATAGGTTCCAACAAGGCCTTGAACCATTAGTGGAGGTTAGAGTTGATTAGAGGTTCAGTAATACTGGTGAGTGAACTGCATTTCAAAATCGTTTTGGGAATGTGACTGTTTTGTACAAAGCATTTGAATGATTTTATACAACTTTTTCTTAAAACAAGTGCCTTGGGAACAAGCTTTTGCTAAATGGTTTTATGTTGTGATATGTGGTTGTTATGGATTCATGCACTATTGCATTATGATGATATATATATATATATATATGTTGTGCATGATAGTTGATATTGTGTATGATGATTATAACTGTGTGTGTGTACGATGTGGGGGAATGCACATGCCGGTGATGATGGTGGTGTGGGAGATGGATGATGATAGTGCTCGTGTGCACGATGTGGGGGGATGTACATGATGGCTCTGATTGTGCACGATGTGGGGGGATGCACACGATGGCACCGGTTATGTGCACGATGTGGGGGGATGCACATGAACCGGGTGTGATTATGATGATATTGATGTTTATCTATGTATTTATGCATATCTATGCTTATGAAATGAAAGTTCATGAATATGATATATGATTGAAATGCATGTGAAATTTGGCATGATGAATCTTGAGAATGTCCCATTTTCTTGCAAATTGAGTTCATTGCAACACCAAACGGATTTTTAGTGCAAAGGAGGTCTTTTTTTTCACTTAGGTGGCCTGCTTCTTGCTGCAGCGAGAAACATTCTGCTTTGGTAGCCAGAAACTCGCTGCAGCGAGAATAAATCTCGCTGTAGCGAGAAACTCTCAAGTTTTGATGTAGTGCTTTAACTTCGGTGAAGATTTGACCACTTTCCCGTCTGAACTGGGAAAAGTGTAAACATAAAAGTTGTAGCCTTGTCTCTTAGCTTTCTAATGGTATAAAAATCAGGTCAATTGGACTTCTGTATCGAGAGATATGCTAGAAAAACTGAAACATATGCAAACTGACATTATTTCTCGCTACAGCGAGAAACTTTCTATTTTTGCCGCTTGAATCTCGCTGCAGCGAGAATGAATTTCGCTGCAGCGAGAAACTTGCTGCCATGCTTGCTACCTTGCTTGATTTTAACCTACTTTTCACCCATTTAACTTCATGGATTGATCATGGGTTTATTAAACACTATGAGGGTATTAATCAAGGTTTAAAATGAGGGGTTTTTAGTAAGAAATTAAATCAAGTGCATTGTTTTTGAAACAAGTGCATCATGATTTACAAATTCTTTCTATCAATTGCTTGTTCCCTTCTTATGTTCACTCACTGAGTTTTATACTCACGTTTTTAAACTTCACGTTTTCAGATTCGAAGGCAGTTGGGACCTAGATTGAGTTGCACACATATGCTCGCTTTCTTGGTAGGTACTATGGCATCTCAGTAGCAGTACCTTCACTTAAAGTCACTCTGCTGATGGTTGAGAGTCTTTTATCTGTGTACATGTATATGGAATGTAAACTACTAGGAGTCATGTTATAATTGAAGTATGTATATGTGGGATTGATGATGATGCCATATGAGACGACAATGAATGACAATACTTTGAGATAATACAAATATGAATATTCGATCGCTATAAATTATTACTGAAACATTCATCATTGAGAATTTATATATGTGGTTTTAAAAATGATGGTTGGGATTAATGATCGGGAATGCATAAATAGGCTAGCTTGGGCTTAATGGGCTATGCCCATTGGGCCCATGCGTCGATCTTGGCTCGAGAATTTGGGCTGTGACACTGTTCATCATTTTATTTATCACTTTAAATGTCATATTTCATGATTCTCAAGTATGATTATTTCAATAATATAACATGGCAGTCAACTACTTACATTTATCTTATCCAAAATAATGTCATCCATTGCCAACTCATAATGGCAATGTTAATCAAAATAAACATATATTGTTTACAACATGTATCTTAGTGATTTACATCACATGTATGTATACACAAGCAAAAAGACTCATAGACTTCCAGCGGAGTGACCTTGGGTGAAGGTACAGCTACTGAATACCATGGTACTTACCAAAAGACGGATATATGTGGACACCTCGAACTAGGTCCCAACTGCCTCCGAATCTGAAAACATGAAATTGAAAAGAGTGAGTATAAACCCAGTGAGTGAACATCGGAAGGGAACAAGCATTAGTACGGGAAGTTTTAGAAAACATGATGCACTTCTGTTGAAAACAATGCAATTTAGCTCAATTTCTTGTTAAAACCCCTTAATTCAACTTTGATCATTTAGTGCCTTAGTATTAAAAGATCCATGATCAATAAAGAAGTTAAAGAGTAGAAAGTACAATAGAGTTCAAGCAAGGCAAGCATAGTAGAGCGAATCTCGCTGCAGTAGAAAAGCATTCTCGTTGCAGCGTAGGACAAATTTTTGAACCAACAACCCGAGAGTTTCTCGTTGCAACGAGAATGCATTTTTGCTGTAGCGAAAATTTAGGCAAGCATTTTACCCAATCACCCGAGAGTTTCTCACTACAGCAAGAATGCATTTTCACTACAGCGAAAATCTGGGCTAGACAAACCCTCAGCACCCTAGAGTTTCCCGCTGTAGCAAGAATGAATTTTGATGTAGTGAGAAACACGGGAATGAAATTAAAAGAATTTTGGTCACAATGAAAGTCCATTTCGCTATAGTGAAAATCAATTGGAAAGCATTTGTCAAATATTAACATTCAATATTCAATGCAAACACATAATACTTTCCCTACCTCTCTATATATGTGTATACATGTATACAACTCCCATCTCACTAGCTCATGTGCACTTCCATACCGCACATAGCTAGAATCATCTTGTGCACTCCCACACCGCATAAGGCAATATCATCATGTGCACTCCCACATCGCACATGGCATATATCATTAGTGTGTGCACTCACACAGCACACCACTATCACGCACATGGCATATATCATTAGTGTGTGCTCTCACACAACACATCATTATCACGCACATGGCATATATCATTAGTGTGTGCACTCACACAACACACCATTATCACCGTCATGTGCAATCCCACACCGCACATGCACGGTTACAATTATCACCCAATAGTTCCATTCAATGCTTAACATACACGTCAACATAATGTAGAACCACATAAGTTCATTCATATTTCACAACATAAAAACGTTTAATCAAGGGCTTGTTCCCATGTATATTTAGAGAAAAGTTCAATAAAAATATTTCAAGTGATTCAACCAAATACATATGCATTTATCCCAAAACATTTTAATGCAAGTTCACTCACTTGTCTTTGTTGATTCTTTAATCGATTCCGACTTCCACTAATGCTCCAAGTGGAGATGTGGGGCCTCGTTGGAACCTATCATACACAATAGCATCACACCAACTCAATTTACATGAATACTATTCCAAAAGTTGTTTCCTAAATCAAGTTTTACTAGTTATTCCTAACTAGCTTCCAATTACCATTTCACTAATCATTAGTTTACACCACTCTAGTCACACTAAGAATAAATAAACAACCCACAACTCTAATTATTGGCCATCATCAGCAACTTAAAATCAAACTAACTCACTACTCACCTTAGTGGTTTTGTAGTTGAATTCCTTTCCAAGAGTTTGTTAAACTATTATGGAAAGTCTCTCTTTCTCTCTAAAACATTCAGCTAGTGAGAGAAGGTATTGAGGAAAGACTTTTGAGGGTTCTTGAGGTGTAGAAGTGAAAGAGCACAAGGAATCTTACGAAAAAATGTACCAAAGCATGAGAATTGAAGTTATTTTGAGAAACTTATGAAGGCATCAAGGGATGACTTCCATAGAAGATGGAAAACGTTTAGTGAGAAAGAAAGATGGGAAAAAGAAGGAGAAGTTGTTAGAAGTGAGGAGAAAGTGCTAGAAAATTTTGATATTTATCCTATAATTGACTAAAGTTTTGCTTATTTACAAAAATGCCGTTGCATAGTTGACTTTGCCTTCTTCTTCCTTTTGGCTCAAACTTTTTACTCTTTTAACACTAAGAAAAGGTCCACAATAGATTAGAGGTACTCGAGTTCATGAAAACTTAAAAATTTAGACTCGAGGTCTAAAATGACCATTTTACCCTTATTGTGGAAATCATCATTATTTCAGTTTTCTTCATTTATTTCATTACTATATACCTCATTCATTTATTCCTTAGGCCTACTTAGACTTTAATAATGTTAGAAAAACCCACTTCTAGGAGCTCACCAAGAAAATGACAAAATTACCCCTAATCCATGTCACCATGTCTACCTCCACTACACGTCTATAAAGGTCTAGGTTTCACACTATCATCTCCACGACCCTATTAATTCCTTGTAGACTCGCAGTTAGGTCTTCGACGGTAAAGCCCCTAGTTGGCTATCTATCCTCATCACCTAGAATCTATCCCTTTGCATGTATACTCACAAATGTATCTGCCCTCATTAACCTAGTGGCCCTACCATGTCTACCTCGCCCCTTAAAGGTGGAAGCCTATGACCTACCTGTCATTTCACTTGGAGCATCCTACTCCCCTATCCCTCTTAAGGTGGCTTGTGTCTTAGGTGGCATCCTTATCAAGACAAGAGCAAACACTCATCAATAAACACACTTTATAATCATACATAAGGGAGAATTTTCTAGAATAAGGAATTTATGTTGTCTCTTATTTGTAAAATGTGTCGTGATTCACAAATAACAACCGAAGTTTCCACGTAAAGACTTGACACTTTGTTGGACACAAAAAAAAACTCCTAGGACTTAGACAATCTAGGGCTCTGATACCAACTTTGTTACAGCCCAAATATTGAACCATGATCAGCACATGGGCTCAATAGGCATAGCCCATTAGGCCTACTCGAGGACTAACAAAATAAAGAAATAAAAGAAAGTCAAAGAGTACTCCCTTGATGATTGGATGAATCTGGTGAAGCGCTAGCCCTCCTCCTCGTTTTTATCATCCTCATTGTCACTTGTACGAGGAAATTTTTTTTACTATAAAAAGAAAATAAATAAAGATTAATGTAGAGAAATAAATAAATAAATAAAAATAATTGAAAAGAAAAGAGGGGGTCTTATTAGGTAATGGACTGCCATTTGTTGGCAGCCCATATTAAGAAGGGGGGAAAAGGTTAAGGGGAGTGGATTGCCCATTCATGGGAACCCACAACAAAGGGGTTTATGGGGTTGTGGGCTGCCCAATGTTGATAACCTAGTGGAAGGTAGTGGGTAGTGGTTGGCAGCCCACTTTTAGGGGGGGAGCGTGACCTACCTCATGTGGGAGCTGTAACCCATGTCATCAAAGGCTGCTAGGCCATGGCCCCGATGGCTTTTTTTTTTTTTTTTAGGCCGCTGCCTCGAGCCTTTTTTTTAAAAAAAAAAAAATTTTTTACATGTACCTGTAACAAAAACATAGTGTTAATAATTTAAATTTGCTCACTAAATAGGATTTCACTTAACTAATCTACACCTAAGGTGTGGGGTGTCACGTTTTTTCCCCTATAGGAAAATTCTTCCTTAAATTTAAGAAACGTATTAACCTTCATTGAATAAATGTGGGTATTTCGCTTTCATGTCATCCTGGACTTCTCAAGTCACTTCCTCACTCAAGTGATTACACTGTTACATCTTGACCGAGGCTACCTCTTTGGAGCGTAGTTTCTTCACTTGCCTATCTAAAATGGCTATCGATTTTTCCTCACCGTTTAAATATAAAGACACCCCCCTAAACCTAAAACTAAACATTGACCTCAATGTTTTTTTTTAAAAATTTTTTTAGGGGAAGACACTTGCAAGAAAAAAGAAAAAAAACCAGCAATCAATGATAATAAACAATAAATGAAGAAAAGAAAATAAATTAAAGTAAGTAAATAATTAGTTTAGAAAGCTTGGGTTGCCTCCCAAGAAGCGCTTGTTTTATAGTTACTTGCTTAACTACAGCACCCTCTTTATAGTTCTTCATCCTCAAAATATTGCTTGAGGCTAAGCCCATTAACCATGAATGTGCCCATATCCTCACTGTCAATCTCAAATGTTCCACAAGGATAAATTTTGACCACATTGAAAGGACCCAACCATCTTTCTTTGTGTTTCCATGGAAAAAGCTTGGAGTATGATCGAGTAAGTAACACTACTTGCTGTTTAGCCTCAAAAGGACAATTAAATGGTGGTGGAGGATTCCTTTTCGATGATTGCTTAGGATTAATATATGAATATGGTGGCTTAAACTCAAAGATTGGTGCTTGCTCATTTGTAGGTGGAGAAATGAGTTCACCTTTGCCTTGATCAACTAACCCCACTCTATAGCAACAATCTGTAGAGCTAGGATGTTTGCTTGCATTGAAAATATTAAACTCGACTACTTCCTCTCCAACTTTAAAAGTTCTCTTGCCTCCCTTCACGTTAATGATTGCGCCTACAGTAGCCAAGAATGGTCATCCCAAAATTAAAGGAATTTCCACATTCTCTTCCATCTCAAGCACAGTGAAGTCCACTATAATGTAAAGATGCCCGACTTTAACCAACACATCCTTAATAATCCCAACAGGATACCTAATTGTTCTATCAATTAATTGCAAAGAAACTGTTGTAGGTTGTATCTCATCAAGTCTAATTTTCTTAGCAATTGACTAAGGTATAATTGAAACACTAGCCCTAAATCACACAAAGCTTTAGAAAATTTAAATCCACCAATAGTGCAAGGGATAGAAAAACTCCTTAAATCCTTAAGCTTTGGTGGAAGCTTGTTTTAAAGTATAACACTGCACTCCTCAGTAAGTGTAACTATTTCAAAGTCTTCCAACTTCCTCTTTTTGGTTAGGATGTCTTTTAGAAACTTAACATAGCTTGGCATGTTTTCCAAAGCTTCAACAAAAGGAATATTTATGTGGAGCTTCTTAAAGATATTGAGAAATTTCTCAAACTGCTTATCTAGCTTTTGCTTTTGCAACCTTTGTGGGAATGGTGGTGGAAGATAATTTGCTTGAGACTTCACTTGATTTTTAGCTTTCTTGGCATCATTTTTTTCAACTTCAACTTTTTTCTAAACAATTACCTTTTCATCATCCACATGCACTTTTGAAGCTTCAATTGATTTTTCCTTTACCCTTTCAACTTCTTTCCCACACCTAAGGATAATTGCATTGCATTGTTTTGTACCTTTGGGATTGATTTGTGTGTCACTTGGTAAGTCACCTTGGGGTTTATTATTGATGGAATTTACGAGCTCACCTATTTGGGTCTCAAGATTTCTTAAAGAGGCTCTGTAACTTTGAATTATAGCATCATTCTTTGATATATATTACATGAGAAATTTTTCCACTTGGGGCTTTTTTTCAAGAAATGGTGGTCTAGCTTGTTGTTGAAAACTATGAGGCATGATAGGTTTTGATTTGAAGGCCCTGGGTTATTATTCCGTGAAAATTTTGGGTGGTTTCTCCAACCAAGATTTTATGTTTGGAATATGGATTTTTTTGCTGCCTTTTGAAGTTTCCAATAAATTGGAATGATTCAGAATTGTATGGAAATTGATTACTTGAATGGCCATCTCCACACATCTTACAGATTATAAATGAATTTTGAACAGCATGAACTCCTAGTGTGTCACACTTCTTGGAGAGTGCACTTATGCAGTTTAAGGCATTAAGTGCATCAATTTCATAGGCTCTGATAGCTTTTCTCGGACTAGACCTTTCTGAGGGCCATTGGTAATTATCTGAGACCATATCTTCCAAAAGATTATAAGCATCTATAACATTCTTATCCATTAATGCCCTACCACCACCAACATCAATTATGGTTTTTATTGAACCAACCAGCCCATTGTAGAACCAATTAGGAATTCAATGATGTGGGCATTTTCTAAGTAGTTCCTTAAATCTCTCCCAAGCTTTATACAAGGATTCACCTTCAAATTGTTTGAATGAGGTTATATCGTTCCTCATTTTTGCAGTATTGGTAGGCAAAAAAAATTTTGCCAGAAACTTTTGAGCCAAGTCCTCCGATGTAGTAATAAACCTATTGGACAATGAATTGAGCCAACTCTTTGCTTTATCCCTTAAAGAAAATGAAAACAATCTTAATATAATAACATCATCAGTTACTCAATTATATTTGAAAGTATTGTAAATTTTCAAGAAATTCATCAAATGAGAATTAGGATCATCACTAGGTAACCCACCAAACTGAACTGAAGACTGAATCATCTGAATGTAAGCTGGGTTAATTTCAAATTATTTTCATTGATGGAAGCTCTTTTAATACTTTGGTGCAAACCTTGCTAAAGAGGAACAATATAATCTCGAAGTACTTTATTTTCTTCAGGAACTAGATTAATGGCATTATTGCCATTGTTGTTGTTATCCTTGTTAGTAAATGCCTTTAGGCAAATTGGATTGGTCAAGGAATATATATTGTCATTTAATGCATACTTAATCACATAACTATATATGACAAAGGTTTTCTTTCATGTTATGTAATAATAATGAGTTATTAAGTAGTAATTGGATGAAGCCAACGAAACATAAAGGCTTTGTAAGAGAATTGTAAAGTTGTTACAATTATGAGATCACGATGCATCAAAGCCATGTTCCTAAAATTGTTCCTGGTCATTGTATTGTCAAGACAAGGTATTGATAATTCTCAAAGACTGATACATGTTAAGCCTCTTTACTTGGGAAGTAAGCAATCGATCTCATAGATTGAAGTTTACGGGATACTTGATGATAACATGTGGGTGCTTCTTAAAAAACAAGTTCACTGAACATGACCTGTTATAAGAACTCCATTTGGTATTTCACTCATGTGTCTATGGAATATATTCTCATGTGATAGTCATGCAACAAGCCCTCAAACTTGAGATACCAAGTCATCTTGTATGGGGAATGACATACTTTGATTTCACCTTTACTAGTCTAAAGGTGACCAGATGCCTAAACAGGATCTTTTTGGGTATTCCATGAAGCATGAGAAGGTGAATGAGTGGCCAACAGAGGATTCATCACTCCAAGTGATATAAGGGGATGTATCTCACTTGTTCTTAATTCTTGATTAACTTGTATAAAGTCTTTGGCCAAAGCATGTTGAATTTAAGGAAAGTTAGTTTTCTAAATTCATAAGGTTAGTCATGATATGAAAACTATGCAATGTTATAAGTAGACATTGAGCCATGCCTTATGACATATTTGGGATATTTGATAAAAGAACTGTATTGCACTGAGAGGCTTATCACTGAAGAGCTTTGTCAAATTCTTTAACTGACTCT
The DNA here is from genome assembly GCF_000208745.1 of Theobroma cacao. NCBI lineage: Eukaryota > Viridiplantae > Streptophyta > Magnoliopsida > Malvales > Malvaceae > Theobroma > Theobroma cacao. Next base: position 6,604,022 of record NC_030853.1, on the reverse strand, counting down.
TTATCATTTGGGTGGCTATGATATATTGCTAGTGCCGCTTATGATTTATAAATATAAATTAATTATCAAATTGATATTTGATTAGGATTTATATTTATTGCCAACATGTTTGAAGCCTAATAGGCCACACACATTAAGTGACATGATTGAGACTAAAAAAGGATAATCAATTAAGTTGGACTTAACTGGAATAGACCAAAATAAAGTGAAAAATTAATTAAGTTCACAAGGACTTAATTAAATTAAAATACAACTGTTGTATCTAGGGTTACAACTTAGTTTGGCTATATAAATATATTATGTTAGCCAACTAAAACTTTAATCCTTCAGCCACTTCTTAGCTGTTTCATAAAAATAAAAAAAGAAAAATATTTTTCTTTGTCTAACAGAAAAAAGATTCGACAAAAAAAATTTGGTTTTTTTGTTTAAGAAACAAAACTTGCTAGCACAAGTAAAATCCTAACTTTGATAAGGTCTTATTTGGTCATTGTGTGGATTAATGTTGGAGGCCAAACACTTGGGTGGCTGAAGATTTGACAAATCCTAAAGGTGAAGGAGCAAAGGTTTCTGTCACGACCCAAATTTCGGGCCATGACCGGTGCATGGGCCCAATGGACGCAGTCCACTAAGCCCAAGCAAGCCTAATAGTCCGACGTGTTCATCATTCCATCATAAACTGCTAAGTCATTTTTTTTCAAAACTTAGAATCAAAATAGTAATAGACATTGCCAACTCGTATTGGCATTTCTCATTTATTATATGCATACATTGTCTACAACATGTATTCCAATAATGTACATTAAGTTCGCCTATACATCTCAAAAAGAAGACTTGACTTCCAGCGGAGGGACTCGGACGAATGTACAACTACTGAATGTCGAGACACCCACTCAAAAGATGGATATAAGTCTACAAGGACACCTCGTCCTAGTTACCGACTGCCTCATGATCTAAAAACATGAAGTTGAAAATAGTGAGTATAAACCCAGTGAGTGAACAAGGAAGGGAACAAGCAACAACAACAAAGGAGAATTTAAAATCATGATGCACTTGTTTCAAAACAATGCAATTTAGTTCCATTAATATTAAAAACCCCTCATCAAGCCCTTAAATGACTAATCATTTGAAAATCATGGACCCATACATAACGAACCATTTGAAGAATGAAAGCTTCGATATTACACAAGCAAGTCAAATATGACAACGAATCTTCACTGCAGCGACGTTGGGATTTAGTGATTAGCCGAATGAGGGTTTCTCAATTGGCCGAGGGTTTCTCACTAAACCTCCCCATTTTAACTTAACTCATCTAATCCTTAATGTTGGAAGTCCATGCTCTGATATGGTAGCAAAGTAGTGAAAGATAAGGTAGCAATTGGACAAGATAGGAGACCAAAACAGAAGGTTTTTTGCTGCAGCGAGATTCTTTCTCGCTGTAGCGAACTTGTAACCCAAAAACAGAAGGTTTCTCACTACAGCAAAATTCTTTCTCGCTGCAGTGAAATTCAGCTGATGAAACAGAGAGTTTTTCGCTACAGCAAGATTCCTTTTTTGCTGCAGCGAAAGGCTACGGTGACTATCTCGTTGCAGCGCAATACATTCTCACTGTAATGAGAACCAGTTCTGGTGAAGGTTCTCAAACCTGAGAGTTTCTCGCTGCAGCGAGAATGAATTTCACTGCAGCGAAAATAGAACAACAAGAGAAAAGTTTCCCCTCACCCAACAAAAAGGCCATCCTGCTAAACGAACAAAATCAACATACAACACATGAAAATTCCCAAAGTGCAATGTATCAAATTTCTCATATATGTCAATCATATATCACATTCATAAGTTTTCATTTCATAAGTCTAGATATGCATAATTACATAGATAAACATCAACATCATCATAAACACACCCGGCTCATGTACATCCCCCCACATCGTGCACATAACCAACACCATCGTGTGCATCCCCCCACATCGTGCACAATCAGTGCCATCATGTACATCCCCCTACATCGTGCACACGGGCACTATCATCATCCACCTCTCATGCCACCATCATCACCGACATGTGCATCCCCCCACATCGTGCACACACACGGTTACAGTCATTATACACAATATCATTCATCATGCACAACACACACATTTATATATCATCATACTACAATAGTGCATGAATCCATAGCAATCACATATCACAACATAAAACCATTTTGCAAAAGCTTGTTCCCAAGGCACTTGTCTTTATGAAAAACTTGATAATTCATTCAAATGGGTGCCAAATACATTATTTTTCCCAAAAAAAGTTTTGAAGGCAATCCACTCACCAATTGATTGTAGAGCCTTTAGATGACTTTAATTCCCCTAATTGTCCAAATGAGATGATGGGGCTTCCTTAGAACCTAGGATCACATTAGCATAAGTAATAGGTTAATTTACACACTATGAACCTTAAAAGTTATCTCTTAACTAGCTTCCAATTGCCACATTAAATGGCTATCTATGTTCACTATCTTAATCACTAAAAAGTAATGAACATAGTCAACAACAAAACAGCTCATAAATCTCAATTATTAGCCATTTTCTGCAGCTAAAAATTGAGCTTAGTTAATCACTTACCCTAGGGCTCCTTTGTAGTCAAATTCTCTCCCAATAGCTTTCAAATAAATGGTGTAATTCTCTCTTTCTCTCTCTATAATGTCCAACTAGTGAGAGAAAGTATGAAAACTAGATTTTTGAAGGGTTTTAAAGTGAGAGGATGAAAGAGCATAAGGGTTTATGGAAGAATACACCAAAAGCATGAAAATTGGAGCTAGAGAGAGAAAGTTATGGAAGCTTGAAAAAAACTCCTATGGAAGAATTGAAGAAACGTGAGAGAGGAAAAGGGAAGAAGAAGACAGCTGCTGGAAATTTCAAGAAGCTACTAGAATTTCAAGATATTTATAGGCCAATTTTATCCATTCCCTTAAAATTACCAATTTACCCCTCCACCAATTTACTTATTCTCCTCCAATCTTTTATGCAATCTTTTTGCTCTTTTAACACTAGGACAATATCCATAATGGTCTAGACATGTTCAGGATTATAAAAACTTAAAATTTTAACCCGAGGTGAAAAATGACCATTTTGCCCCTATCGTGAAAATCTTCAAAATTTTGGTTTCCTTTCCATTTTACCTCTAATTTCACCATCCATTTATACCTTAGGCCTACTTAGCCCATAATATTGTTTAAAACTTACTTTGGGAGCTTATTAGAGAAAATGATGAAACTACCATTGGCTCGTATTATTACATTTATGCTTGGTTACAAGCCTATAGAGGTTGGGGTCTCACAGTTTCAGTTGTAGGATTTTAAACCGTCTTATTCTCTTTTCGGGTTTCTTGCTTCATCACAAGCCTTTTGGATTTAATTGCCTCTTGATTTCGATATTTAGAGCAACGTATGTAACTCTTAAACTTATGAGTGTTTGCAATTAATTTGAAAATTACATGAAAAATGTAAACATTGATCCTATAGGATTTGGCTATTTCTTTTATTAAATATCAGTTTCTTTTTTTGCTACGTTATATTTTTAATTTCTTGATTAATTTCATGTTTGAGCATGAGGTCGAATCCCAATAGCCTTTGTTTGATGTTTTCATGTAATTTGCATGCTTGATTCTTGCTAATAATCAATAGAATTGATTTGTGTGATGATTTGGTATATATCGATTTTCAAGGCTTCTTTAAAATCCGTTTTTCTATTTTAATTAAAATCTGAGCAGCATGTAATTAATTCATTCAAACATGTTTTAAAAGGTTTAAAATCATGTTTAGTTGTAGAATTAATGAATGGATTAAAAGGCTTGCAAAGCCAAGTTAAAATCGAATAGTTTTGAGGTGTTTTGGAGACTAGTGTGCCAATTATTTTACTAACATTGGGTAAATGTTATGAGCAGTTTTTAATTATTAAAAATTAGGTTTATCAAATTAAATTACTGCACATTTCGACCAGACTTGATTTAATATGAAAAAGTTTTATAAAAAATCATATTTTCAAGTTCCAAAACAACAAAGATTCAATATAAAAAATTTTGGGTAGCTATGATCGACTGTGGTGGCTTAATTCTTCATGAATTTGTGTTTAATCGTTAAACACACTTGTTGGAAATTTTTAGCAGCTTTTTCATAAGTTTGGCTCATGATTGATGGAGTTTTAAGAGCACTTAAATGCCATTTATTTTAATTTTGGGTGATTCATAAAGAATAAGAAATTGTTTCCCACATGAAAATAAATTCCTAAAATTAAGGATTGCATTTTAATTTGAGAAATTCATAGGAAATAGTTTCCTACTTTAAAAGAAATTCCTAAAGTTATGTGATAACATTGAACTTTCCTTAAAATTTTGGTTTAACTAGAAGTTTCTGGAATTTGTTATGTCACAATTTAGGTAACTTGAACAAGGTACAATTTAGGAAACTAATCCATGTTCTAAATGTTAGAAATTAAAATGTTGTCTTAGATATATTTTAGGAAGTTTACCTAAAATAAAGAGGTTTCCAAAATTAAAAGGAGTTTTAATTATGGAAAGAATTAAAATGGAAAGTCTTAAAAAGGAAATTTTTATTTCAATGAATTTCTAATACGAAATAAGAAGTAAAAGGTTTACTTTCAGTGCTTTAAAAATGGGAATTTCTTAAACACTAAATTGAAATATAATAATACCAAATAATTTAAGTCTAACACTTTAAGTGAATTAGTTGATGTTTTTTTCAAATAACGCACAAGATCACCAAGTGATACTGAGTTTACACTTATTTCTATGCTTTTGATTGTGATTGTAAAGCATGAGGATGTTTATGGACTTAGAACTTAGAAGATTAGGTCACGGACGGTTAAAATTTTTTTTCATGGTATTTATTTTAAAATAGGGTCTGCACACCTTGCCTTATTTTTAATTTCTCTAGGTTCTAAAATTCTTTTCTCACCTAACTCTTCTCCAATGTAACTCGAGGTTTCTTAATTATAGAATGCAATTAGTTACATTAAAGTGTAAAACTAGAGTTAGATAGAAAAATTTTTGTAACTTGAAGATGAAGATCCGAGGGCGCCATGGAGATTCAAGAAGATTACAAGCAAAGCTTGAAGATGATGTTTGTAAAATCCCCTAGGAATGTGACCAACTAATTTCCTTAATGGCTCGAGGAAATTAGAATTAGTAAAGTCCATAATCATCCTAGTAGTTGGCATGTGATAGATTTATTTTTCAATATATACATATATGATATATGTGAAATGTGATAAATGCTATGCATATCAACAATGTCAAATCAATGACACCTTAATTAATGAATTAATAAATAAAATCCCTTATTAATATATTGACTCAAAAAGTTACCTTCCACCATATAACAAGATAACTAGGCTGCTTTTTTAATTAGAGGCTTGTTGAGTTACTTAAGGCCAAACTTTTACATGAGTATGTTTGAGTTATTGGTGGGTCTTGCTCAACTAGTACCATGTTGTTCGGATGTGTCACACATGACCGCATAGTATTAGAAGTATAGTTAGGCAAAATGTATATTATACATTTAGATAAAGAGTTGTCACCTAAGTGATCTAAGAGTCGTATAAGATACAATCGGTAAGCTAAGTTACCTACCTAATTAGGTTCATTATGGCTTGTTGAGTCACTCAAGGTCATGATGGGATGAAAGGAGTCCTAGCTCAATAAGAAGTTTAAAGGTTAAATTTCTCGAAATATTATAAGAGGGATATTATTTTGATAAAATATTGAGAGTAATCATATAAGATTCTAAAACCTTGTCTTTATGATTACATAATTTGTGTTAATGACTAAAGTTTATATATGTTTATTTATATAGGATATAAATCGATCATTGCGAATAGTTTGTCACTTAAAAGCATACTTGATGCAAACAAGTTGATAGGTCCAAATTTCATTGATTGGTTTCACAATATCAAGATTGTCTTGAAACAAAAGAAAAAGGCTTATGTCCTAGATGGTCCTATTCCCAAGGAACCTAGTGATGATGCTACAAATGAGGAAAATGAGGCCTATAAAGTTTATATGGATGATCTCAATACAGCCACATGCGTGATGTTGGCTAGTATGGCTCTAGATCTTCAAAAGCAACATAAAGCTATGAATGCCTTGGTTATTATTCTAAACCTTAGAGAAATGTTCGATACGGAAAGTTGCACTTAGAGATTCGACATTTCAAGGGAATTGTTCTGATGTAAGATGTTTGAGCGAAGCCCAGGAAGGCCTCATGTGCTTAAGATGATAAGATATATCACTTGACTTGAGCAATTGGGTTTGGTTATGGATCATGATTTGAGGATAGACCTTGTACTTTCTTTGCTACTTGAGAGCTATTCACAGTTTTGTGTTGAACCTTAACATGAACAAGATTAAGGTAACCCTTTTAGGCTTATTGAATATACTCACATAGGCTGAGAACACTATTGCAAGGGAGAAGCCTTTAATTTATCTTGTCTCTTCTAAGAAAAATAAAAATAAGAAAAGAAAATTTTCTAAGAAAGACAATGGTGAAAAGACATGAACTTCAAAAGGTATGAAGCCTATTGGAGGAGTGAAGAAGCACAAAGACAATGACTAATGCCATTTTTGAGGGAAACTAGGGCATTGAAGCTGTAATTGCAAGGATTATCTTGAATCCATCAAATGAAGAAACAAAAGGAAGCTTCCACATCAGGTATGAATTATATGATGATTTATTTTTCACTACTTGGTATGTATGATACCTTGAGTTTTATTAATGGTTTTAATATTTATAACATATTGGAGGAACTAATGACAAGAAGTAGTAAACAATGGGATCATGAAAGGAACAACCTTAGTTGATAGTGATCAAGCTTGTCGATTTAGATTAGATTTTTTAGAGCATTAAATGTTTTCATGACATGATTTCCAAGAAGAGATGTTCTTGTTTTAGGCCTATGGCTGAATATTTTATTTTATTTTATGATTAGGAAATATTTGCTAGCATGAGATGCTTAGCTTATATATATTTATATATTTACATTACATCTCATTTTTTTTGCAATTGTTGTAAATTATTTATCCTTAATATAACCTTACGTATATGATAATCAATACTAAGTCATAATTATAAAATCATTGTGAGATTATTTTTCTTTTGATTATGAATCAAAATGGAAATTAATGAGATGACTTAGATAAAATTGAGTCCTAACTCAATGAATTCATAATAAGATTATGAACACATTTAGTTAAGGAGCATTTTGTTTAAAGGAGCATTCTTATTGAGATAAAATATCTAAATTAAGATTGCTTGGAACTAAATAACAATTGATTATCATATTGAATTCATAGGAAATGATTCACAAAGCATTCCAAACCCAGTTAATCGTATGAACTAACCTTTGAGAGGATTTCATCCCATAACCGATGATGAAAAACTTATAATATATAAGTATATGTAAAAGTTGTGGATATAACACCCCAAAAGAAAGTAAATAAGTTTACTTGGCAAGATTTCTATACATGATAAAAATGGTGGGAGCTAATAACATTTTAAAGGTCAAGGGTCATGAAATTATGAAATCCAATAGATAGAACCTATGCACAAAGATTCATTTAATGGGATGCATAAGGATGCATAATTCATGAGATGAATACATTAAATACAAGCCATTAGGAGGATGCATATTGATGCACTACTCATATAAGATGAGTCTACTAAATGATCCAACATGGATGATTGGATAATAATCTTTATTCAATAAATTCAAAGTAGTTGAATATATGGAATAAGATAAACATAGTTGTGCAAATTATAAGGTTAGTGGGAAGAAGATAAGTTACTTATTAAAAGTGTATAAGATACATTTACTGGTCTAAGAAAAACAAAATGGGACTAAAGCGTTAAAGCTTAAAAAAGGACTCAACAAAATAATTTAGGATGACATGTTAAAAGAGTTTAACATAAAGAGAATCCTAAAACTTAAAAGTGATATAAAGTCATGATTGAGCAATTGTATTAGAATAGTTCCAAAACAAGAGCTAACTGTAAGATTATATCTATAATTGGATACAAATCTTTTGTTTAGGCTACAAAAGAAGAGATATTTGGATCATTGGTATAACGAACCAATAAATGAATCCAAGTTGTTAAAGTAACAACAAAAGCCATAATTATGGATTCAAGGTCTTATTGTGATCTAAATTAGTATTTCGATTATGACAATGGAGATTGTCAAACATATAAATTAACATATTCCTAAATATTGCAATTTAAGTTGTCCTAATGGAGACATAGTTGTTAAGTGAAAGGGTTCAATATTGGATATGTAAGCAATTGACTTAAGTGCAGGTGGAAGATTGTTAGTATATGCCCTTGAGCAAATTGGGTTAGTTAAGGAATATATATTGTCATTTAATGCATACTTAATCGCATAACTATATGTGATAAAGGTTTTCCTTCATATTAGTGTAATAATAAGTAGTTATTAGGTACTAATTGGATGAAGCCTATGGAAGAGAATTGTGAAGTTGTTATAATTATGAGATCACTATGCATCAAAGCCATGATCCTAAAATTGTTCTTAGTCATTGAATTGTCAAGATAGGGCATTGACAATGCTCAAAGACTAGTACATGTTAAGCCTCTTTACTTGGGAAGTAAGCAATTGATTTTGTAGATTGAAGTATATGGGATACTTGAGGATAACATGTAGGTGCTTGTTAAAGAACAAGTTCACTGAACATGACTTGCTATGAAAACTCCATTTGGTATTTCACTCACGTGTCTATGGAATATGTTCTCAAGTGATAGTCGTGCAAGTAGTCCTCAAACTTGAGACATCAAGTCATCTTGCATGGGGAATGACATACTTTGACTTCACCATTAAGGATCTGAAAGCAATCAGATGCCTTAACAGGGTGTTTTTGGGTATACCGTGAAGCATGCGAAGGTGAATGAGTGGTCAAAAGAGGATTTATCAACCAAGTGATATAAGGGGATGTATCTCACTTGTTCTTAATTCTTGATTAACTTGTATAAAGTCTTTGGCCAACGCATGGTGAATTTGAGAAAAGTTAGTTTCCTAAATTTATAAGGTTAGTCATGAATTATGAGAACAAATATGGAATGTTATAAGTAGATATGAGCCATATTTTATGACATATCGGTGTTAGGAATTTTGAGAATATGGTGCCTTTGAAAGCAAGTATATTCTCATGCTTCAATTCATTAAATTTATTTGTAATGAAAGTACACTTTGATAATAAGACAGAGAGTTTGTTTTAGTAATCATTCATTATCTAGTTATTAAGGTACCAAGATTCTATTGAGATATTAAAATACATTTGTATGAAGAGTCATCCATAGGAGATATGTATTTTAATTGACTCTAAAAATTGTTCACAGCTATATAATAAAGCTGGTCACTTTACTGTGTTAAGGGTGTAATTGTGAGACCTTGACCTTTATAGACTCGTAAAGGGAAGTATACGCGATATCCCTGATCAGGGGTAATTTCGTCATTTCCTTAGTAAGCCTACAAAAGTAAGATTTTAAACAATATTATGGCCTAAGTAGGCCTAAGGCATAAATGGATGATGAAATTAGGGGTAAAATAAAAAAGAAACAAAAATTTTGATGATTTTCACGGTAGGGTTAAAATGGTCATTTTTCACCTTGGGTTAAAATTTTAAGTTTTCATAAACCCGAGTATGTCTAGACCATTATGGACCTTGTCCCAGTGTCAAAAGAGTAAAAAGATTTCATAAAGAGTTGGAGGAGAGTAAGTTAATTAGTGGAGGGGTATTTTGGTAATTTAAGTGGAATGGATAAGATTGGCTATAAATATCTTTCTTACAGCAACTTCTTCTTCTTCCTCCTTCTTCTCTTTCACGTTGCTTCCAACCTCCATGGAAGCTTGATATGGAGCTTGCATGATTTTCTCTCTCTAGCTCTAGTTTTCATACCTTTGTGCCCTTATGACTAGAACCCTTGTATTCTTCCACTCGCTCTCCTTAAAACCCTTGAAAAATCTTATTTCCATACTTTCTCTCACTAGCTGGGCATTCTAGAAGAGAAAGAGAGAATTACCCCATTTGTGTGGAAGCTATTGGAAGAGAATTCAACTACAAAGGAACCCTAGGGTGAGTGATGAACGAAGCTTGATTTTTAGCTATGAATAATGGCTAGTAATTGGGATTATGAGCTGTTTTATTGTTGAGTATGTTCATTCATTTTATAATGATTAAGATAGTGAACATAGATAGCCATTTAAAGTGACAATTGAAAGCTAGTTGAGAGATAGCTTTTAGGGTTTATAGTATGTGAATTAACATAATGGTGATGTTAATATGATGGTAGGCTTCAAGGAAGCCCCATCATCCCATTTGGACAATTAGGGAAATTGGAGTCATCTAAAGGCTCAACAATATATCGGTGAGTGGACTGCCTATCAAAATTGTTTTGGGAATATGACCGTTTTGTACAAAGTATTTGAATGATTCTATACAACTTTTGTTAAAACAAGTGACTTGGGAACAAGCCTTTGACAAATCAATTTTATGTTATGAGATGTGGTTATCATGGATCTCTATGCTGTAGCATTATGTTGATATACATATATGTTTAAATATAGTGTTCTGTAATTATATTGACTCCGCTATGTGTGAGTAGGGAGTGCGCATAACCCGGTGATGACCCAGCCATGTGCGAGTAGGGAGTGCGCATGAGCTGGTGATGATGATGATGTGATGGTGTGCATGATGATGATGGGTATATGTATACATTTATACATATATAAATATGTGTGCTATAAGAAATTAATGAGTAATGGTATATGGTTGTAATGCATGTGAAACTTGACATGTTAAACTTGAAAAATTGTCATGCGTTTCATGTTGGTTTGGACATTTCAGCAGGGTGGTTTTTCTTTGGAAAGAAAGGCAAATTTTTCATTGGTGCCTTATTTCTTGCGCCAACGAGAATGCATTTTCGCTGCAGCGAGAATGACACTGTAGCTTCTCGCTGCAGCGAAATTCATTCTTGCTGCAGCGAGAAACTTTCTGTTTCTGGGTCACAATTTCACTACAGCGAAAAACTTTCTTTTTTGGTCTCCTATCTTGTCACGACCCGGAACCTCCCTCAGGCCCATGACAATCGCCGCGACGTCCCGATTGACACTCATTATCCGGAATGCCAACCGGAACCCCGCAAGGC